>NC_067205.1:8018098-8453662 GCF_026262505.1 Trichomonas vaginalis G3
TGAAGGTTTTGCTTGTGAAGGCGTTGGTTTTGGCGAAGGTGTTGGAGTTTGTTTAACTTCAGCTACTTCAGTATTATTTACAACATTTGCTTTATTTCTTTTCAACATCATAACTGCTACTGCTGTAGCTAGCAAGCCTAGTGGGAGACCATATCTTATATAAGGACTTGACCAAATGCTATTTTTGACAGGAGCTGGTGGAACACCTAACCTTGGTGAGACTGCTCTTTGCCATTGTGCAGCTCGTAAGAAATATTAAATAGGTGCTCCATAATCGTTTGGTAAAGTTTGTTTCATAGATGGTGAAGGTTCACGAGAGCTTGATGAAGAACTCATTTATAAGCTTTAAAAATAAACGTTCATCCTTTATTCCTCACTGTCGTCCGTAGTTAAGTTATAGTCATCTAATCTTATTATGGGGATTCCATTAGCACGCACCTGAATGGCAAAGCAACAATCCCTCATAAATCCAATAAGTGGCTTTGGTACATTTTCAGTTGCTAGTTCAATAGGTCCTTTAACAGACAATTTGTATGTTATTGGAGCAGTAGATGTTTGACCTTGCTGGAAGCAAAAGTCCACTTCTGTTGGAAAACCACATAAGAAATGTGTGTTGTCATAGCTATCCCATTTATGTTCCACACTACCATCATCCACCAATGACCTCATAACATCTTCATTAAATCCTATCATATCATTGTTTGTATTGCAGGCGTTCGCAACCATTTCATAAAATACAGGTCCATATGATTTTTCAGGTTCTGCAGGCATATTTCCATAAGCTCCCATGGAAAGCTGAAGATATTTAAACTTAGGGTTCTCAAAATTAACATAATAGTTGTCTTTCTTTCTAAATAGTGCCCAAATACTTTTAACATTAATAGGCGTATAAGCTGCTGTAAATGTTGCACTTGAACTATCTGTATTCTTTGAGAATGAACCGTCCATAGGAATCCAATCCATAACTTTAACAGGAAAACATAAAGCCTCGTTTGTATAATGTTCTACAAGTTCTGTATAAATGTTAGGGTCTAAAGAG
Source organism: Trichomonas vaginalis G3 (assembly GCF_026262505.1). Classification (NCBI taxonomy): domain Eukaryota; phylum Parabasalia; order Trichomonadida; family Trichomonadidae; genus Trichomonas; species Trichomonas vaginalis. Next base: position 8,019,138 of record NC_067205.1, read on the forward strand.
AATGACTTTGGATGAATGAAACATTCATTAAAATCCATCTTTGTTCGAAATAGTTGCTGGGTTACAGTTGTAATAGTAACTGTTCCACTAGCTTCTACTGCCTTCGTTATCATAGTGAATGGTTCATTCCATGGAACAAATTTATTTGTCGGTGGATTTGAATCTGAAGCAAATGCAACTTTAAGAGTTGGATTGAAAGCAATGATATCATTTACAGATATAGATGTGCATTGTAAGGCGTCGCTACTGAACTTTACTTTAAGCTGAATGTTTCCTGCAAAAGCTGGAATAAATCGAATAGCTTCTAATGGAAGGAATCTTCTAACAGGAATTCTTAAACGAAGCTTAAAATCAAATGATTTTCCTGCTGTAATTGGACCACTAACAATTTGTCCTGTTCTGCATGTTCCCGAATGACTCCATACATCTTCATGTCAAGTCTTTGAGAAAACATCTACTTTCTTTATTTGTTCGGTAGTTTGTGAGTTTGAAGTTATATATGCTTCTTCTCTTGCGTTGTCTTGAGAATATACGATACGACCATTTGCAAGGATTTGATATCCAGCAACTGCATAGAAAGCGTCATCGAAACCAATCCAAAATCCTGGTGGGTTTGTTTTATCGGAACCTGAACCAATTTCTTTATCTACAATAAATTGACCTTCCATTTTATACGTAATGAATGTATTGTAAAGGTTCAACATATTTTCACCAGGAGGTGAGAGATTGAATGTTACCCATGTGTTATCTTTAGCAGTTCCAGGTTGTGATGGAATCTTTGCATCAGAATATTTTCTATTAGTGTCACCAATTTGAACTGCATTGTCTATGATATCGAAATATGAGCGAATCTGATGAATATGCTCTGCTGGAGTAAATTCGTTTAGCTGTTCGTTCTGCATGTATTTACTTCAGATAAAAATATCTATTTACTTCATTATTCTCACTCTTCTTCTTGGCATTCGTGGTGGAAGTTGTTTCTTGACATTTTCAATGAACTGTACATTCTCTTTTGTCTCAACTTCTTTCACTGGTGGGTCAGGGTTCTTTGACTCGGTTTGTTTTTCAATGAAATTCACGAACTTTGCAATAAGCTCTTGGTTTGTTATTGAAAGTACATCTGGCTTCTTTTCTTCTGGTTCTATTGGTGGCTCGGTTTGAACAGAAGGTTTTATATGGGCTTTGTGGACTTCACCCTTGCCATGCACCTTAATGTTGTCGCTTTCTGCATTCGCTAATGGAACCTTTCTTTTTCTTACGTATATTTTACCATCTTTACTCTGACTTACGTAATAGAAAGGATGTTGTATTCCTCTTGCGCCATTTAATATAATAGACTCTCGTTCTGATTTTGACAAGCTCATTTTACATCGGTTAAAGTTTTAAGTTAGATTTTTATCCGCAGTCAAATGACTCAGACAAGCCCCACGGACAAGACCCAAGAGGTCATAGATGTTGAAGCATTGAAGAAAGAAATTCGTGAGCAAATTTTATCCGAACTGAAGGAACAAAAACAAGAACAAAAGCCAGAGAGACCAAAGAGAAAACTTAGTGAAAAACAACTTGCTGCATTAGCTGCTGGAAGGCAAAAGAACCCAAGACTACTGGCGAAAAAAGCTAGAGAAGAAGCTGAAGCAAAAGCTAGAGAAGAAGCTGAAGCAAAAGCTAGAGAAGAAGCTGAAGCAAAAGCTAGAGAAGAAACTGAAGCAAAAGCTAAAGAAGCTGAAGCAAAGAAAGAGTAAATGGTTTATTTTTATCCGAATTAAATGTATAGACAAATACCTTTATCTGTTGCGTTCAGTAGTGAAAACCCTGACGTCAAAATAAAGGGGAACAGAGTAACGTTTAAGTTTTCAACAGACTGGATTGTGAACATAAATGAAGAGAAGTACATTGGCATAACATCTATGTATATAACACGTGCTTTCAGAAAGGTTGACTTTATACTTCAAGTCGAGATAGAAAATGACGAACAGTCTTTAAGCGCCCAAAACATTCACATATACAAATACTTTAAAGACGATACAACGTTAGAAGACTGTATAATTACATTTTACGAAAATTTTCAAAAGAAGTTTAGCATTGAAGTACAAACTTTACAGCCTTTACGTGATTTTCTTGCAGAACTGAAAGAAGAAGGAATTGTAGAAAGATTAATAGCTTTTCATTACGAGTTTGTAGCAAATGCTGATGGAACTCATGACTGTCAATTCATTGTATTCTCACCATTCAATGAAGTCGCTAAAAAGAAAGAAAATCCATTACGTATAAGATTTCAAATCTCTGAACCAAGTGATGATTTCAAGAATGTTTTCAATTATGATGCAATGCTTCCGAGGAAAAATGATTTTTCCGAAATTAGATTTCCAGGTATTTGGGATAGAAAGCAAGCTATATTATATTCAAACTTAAGTAAGGGAGTTGAAAATGAGTTCATTGGTCATACAAGAACTTCACCACTTCCTAACCCTAAATACTATAAATTAACTGGCTTCAATCGTGAGTTTTGGATAGACATGTTCTCCACTCATGACCATAAAGCACCTGTTTTGCTACCTCCAGACCATAAGGACTGTCTCTACATTGAAGCACAACTCTTAAACTCTACCATCGCAGTATTGTAAAATCTACGCTAGTTTTATTTTTATCACGAATGACCTCATTCATGACCTCATTGCTGACAAAAATAAATGACCTCATTCATGACCTCATTGCTGACAAAAATAAATGACCTCATTCATGACCTCATTGCTGACAAAAATAAATGACCTCAGAACTTCAACTTACGAATAAAGCTTGTTTTAGTCGTTATTGAGAAGTTAAACTTTTCAGCAAAGCAAGGACTAGAAGACTTACATAAGTCAAATCCAATCTCTTGACCATCATGAAGTGCTTTGTAAAGTTTCATTAAACTGAACTCAGAGTCTTTGTCATATGTTCCAACAGGTATGTGAATGTTCTTATCTTCATTGTAATAGCATTGTATAGCTTCAGGAAACATTTCATTAGCGGTTAAAGCAAGGACGTCTTGTTTGACACCTTTGCAACGTGCATGGAATGCAACTTCATTTAAATCGTTAGTGAGTAAGTCTATATAGGTCTTCTTTCCACAAAATATTGACTTGTATGCTAAACTTTGTTTTCCAGGTGTTATTTCTGCGAAGTCAGAATGAAATTGACCAAGGTTCTTTCCTATAAGTTCGCGACCGTATCTCTTCTTAAACTCTGCTGCAAGCTTTGGTATGTCTTCATTGAAAATATGCATGCTATCGCAGTCCTGGTAAAATATTTGAAGTCCCATATCTTCAGCAGTACAGAATACTTCATTCATTATTCTCTTCGACATAGACAGAATGTTAACACCAAGTGGACAGAAGTTAAAGTGTCTGCAAATGCTTTTCGTTAGCTTGAAAATAGTTTTATCTGAACCATCCAAACCTTCGAACTTCACTATATGGTTGTAGTTTCTGATGGCATATCTTATAGCATCTTTGTCATTTACTATGGTTATTTTTGACTCAATAGGAGATAGAATAGTTTTGCCATAAATACTGTTCAGAATGAGCTTTATATTTTCTTGCAAAGAATTTCCTTCTTTCTTATACTTTAACCTTAACTCAAACAACTCCTTTACTTCATCTCTTATTCTAATATCTCTGTTTCCATCGTAATAGTATCCTTGCAACACTTCACATTTGACACCTTGATATTTTATGAGGTCTTGTAATGTTATATGGTCAACATACATTAAACAGCAAGTGTTTGAACTTCTGGGAACGTTAAGTTCTGGATTTAGTTCAGGGTCACAAACTATTAAAGGAAAGTGTCTATGTATTCCAATCTCTGTTATCTTAATGAGAACAAAGAAGCCAGACATAAACTTTTCACCACTGGGTTCCTTTTGGTCGTCATCGAATAAATGTCTCATGAGATACTCTGTGCTTAACATTTCTTTCTTCATAACCTTTGGAATACCTTCTAAAGTATAAAGTCTTGCTATAGCTGATGGATATAATGAAACAGCGTCGAAGTCAGCAATGAGTTTCTTTTCGCTCTTTTGTTTAATGTTATCTGACAGCATACATCTTCCACCTTGAATACAGCGTGAAATAAATTCTCTTGGTTTATTTGAGAGGTCATATAAATTTCCATTCGGGAAGTACATTCTGTTCTCAAATAATTTGTTAGCAATTGAACAAATACTAACGTAGTCATAAACGTTTAAATCAAATTCTTTCAATATGTCATTGCGGAACTTAACAAAACCTTCTCTTAAAATTCTTACATCTTGTTTGCAATAAAATGTGCTATACTTTTCTAAGTCGAAGTGGTTCTCATCTATTCTGCAACCTTTGATGGAATCTATGTTCTTCATGAATGTATCCGCATCCCGGATAAACTTACATGCTTCACTAATGACACCAGTTCTGTTGTCATTCATGAGCAAAGTACTGCTGTAGTAGTTGTATGGAAATACTTCTTTCGGTCCTGTTTGTAAGTTAAACATATCAGGAAATAGTTTAAGCTTCTTATTTATAACACTGTAAGAGTCTTTTATAATAATTGCCCTTCCTTTATATAAGCCAGTTATTTGCATTGTTCGTGAACCTTTAATGATGGGAGTTCCTTTCACTTCTGTCATGTGTCTTAAGATGAAGTTTATATCATAACTGAGGTTATGGAAATATATTAAACTCTTGTCAGGAAGTCGTTCCAAAAATTCTGTTGCACAGTTCTGACCCCAAATGCTTTCACTCACTGAACCATCTTCACTGTCGTAACAGATGTTAAAGGCTTTATGAAAGCCGTCTGTGCTACACTCAAAGTCAGCAAAGAAAACGTGCTCAGGTATGAACTTACACTTAGCTTTATTTACTTCTTTTGACTCTGCTTTCTCCTTCAGTCGAACACAATACTTAGGAGAATATGACAAGTCTTTAAATGGTGCAAGGTTCTGTTTATATAAGTCAGTCGTATATGTGAAAAGGTCTCCATAAGAAATAGGTTCGAAATATTTGCACTCCCACAATGTTTTCATAACATCCCATAACGGTGTTGTTCTATCATAACGAACTACATATTTATCTTCTCTCTTTGTATAAATCTTCATTTGTTTCTCAATGTTCATTCCACCACACTCCTTCAAGATTTCTATATAGTTGCGAATGAAATATGTTGTCATTGGTAATCTTTCATTTAGCATGTAGTGGTCTTCAACAAGAAGTAAGTCAATAGTTCGAGCAGTTTCACATTCTTTTGGTATGTAGTGAATTATTCTGTTATCTTTGGAGTTGTCGAAATAACCAATGGTAACATTAAATGCTATACCTGTTGCATCAGAAATTTCTTGTACTTTACTTTGAGGAAAGTCTCTAACACGAATGACTTCTCTCATGTGGTCAATAGTCTCTCCATCTACTCCAGCCTGAATGCAAGCATAAACGAAACAATTGTCTTCTGTCATAAGTGCTGCAGTTCTTTTGTTCAGTTCATTGAAGATTTGGTAGCGTTCAAGATTTATAGGTAATGTGCAAAGATACTTCCAGAACTGACCGCTTCTCTTCTTATAAAACTTCTTTTCACCATTATCTTTCCAAAAGCTTTCTATAAGTGCTGGGTTTCCTGCTTGCTTAAGAGCTTCCAAAATGGCTTTCTGGTCATTTGTCAGTGTGCTTTCATCTCTATATGGTCGCTTCTGTGGCTTTCCTTTCTTAACATCTGACATCGTTAAGCCTTCATATTCTGTTAAATCATACATCTTTATTTCAGTAAGATTCTTTATGTTTGTCAAGAAGAAGTCATAGTGCATTTCAACAATACCTGCAGCGTTTGCTTCTATCTCTGATATAAAGTTCTCCTTCAAGAGCTGATGTAGTAATGTTCCAATATTATTGAGGTTTAACGTAGAACATTCATACTTTCCACCAAGTTTATAACATACCATCCATCTTTGTTGTGAGTTTATTTTAATCTTCTCTAAGAGTCTCATGAAAACCTTACCGAAATGTTTGTGTAAGTAGTCTCTGTTTGGTTCATCTAAAGCTTCAATGTTAAAGTCAATGAGTCTACTGCCTGACTTCACATTTCTCTTCCTATTCTCTTCATCTTTCTTTAACCATCTCTCACCTTCTTTTGGTTTGTCGTCAATGGAACGAATGACATCGTTAGCTTTGCGAACTTGTTCTATAGCGCTCTTAAACATCTCTCTTCTCTGTTGTTTCAGTGTGTCATCTCTCTTTCGTGTTTCACCAACGTTTGCATTTGTTATGTCATACATTTCTCTTCTTACTTCATGAGGTACAGCTCTTCTTGTTTCACCAACGTTTGAGTTCGTAAGTTCAAACATCTCTTGACGAACATCATGTGAAAGAGCTTTACGAGTATGACCAACGTTTGCATTTGTTATGTCAAACATTTCTCTTCTTACTTCATGAGGTACTGAACGTCTATGATATAAGTCAATAGCAACGTCATTTAAAGGAAATGCTCTTGCATGGACTTCGTCCTCGCCGCGTTGCGGCTTTATGAACTCATGAATTCTATCATAACTTATAGCACCATTGTAGTCATTGAGGATGTCAGCGAGTGCTTTTTTGTTTGTTGCGTAATGTTTTGCTACTTCTATGTTAGCTTCTGTTAGAAGTTGTTTTATTTCCGAGTGTTCTAACTTAGACAACTTCCGATACATCTTTAGTAGGAAATAAAAAAAATATTTTTTGAAAAAATTAGATTAGATTTTTTAAAGTTATTTTTCAAAATAATTTAATATTTTTTATTTTAATGAAACACATGCAAGATTGCAAGTTCTTTTCATACAATGCTCTCGCTACTGCCATCAAGAATGAGTTCAATAATGCTTCAAATGTTAATGTTATCTTTAACAAGAAGTTTGTGAAAGAATCTAAGTTTGGTCAGTATGTCAGACCATTAGCTATCGTCATTGACCGCAAACGTTATACTTCACAAGAGTTAGCAGTAGTTTTGAAACAAAAGAGTTTCTTCGTGAATGTCAAAGATACTCATTATACTGTTATAAAGAACTCTAACATTGACTTCTTCATATTGCTTTAAATCTTTCCGAACAGAAAGAATATAAGAAGGGTGAAACAAATGTGAAATATTATCCTTCATCTCTGAAGACAATAACGAACAAAGATGTTATACAGAAATTCTTACCAAAGGTTGAAGAAGCTTCTATTGACATTGACGAAGGAAGTGAAATGGTTGAAGAAATAGACCCTGAAGCTATTTAAGCAAAAATATATTTTTGGTGAAGAGGTGAGATCTCACCCGTTTTTTCACCTCTTTTTTCACCTCATTCTCTCTTCGTTAATGTTGTCGTGACTTCTTCGTTAATGTTGTCGTGACTTCATCGTTAATGTTGTCGTGACTTCTTCGTTAATGTTGTCGTGACTTCATCGTTAATGTTGTCATGACTTCATTCTTCCTCTTTGAAGTTATCGAAATATTCTGTTATTTTTTCCTTCAGTAATGTTAAGTCTTCTTTGAATGTAAGTATTGTGCAACCTTTGATGTCATAGTGTGTTTGAGGAAGAGTATTTTTGACAATTTCCTTTATTTGCTCATTCGGAGTCATTGAAATCGGTAAGTTTTCACGATAGAACCAGTTTCTGTCAGATTTATATATCTTAGCTAAGTCATAAAAGCTCTTGTTGTTTCTTCTGACTAAATGTAACATAACCATATCTTTATCTTCTTCATTTTCCAACTCTTCAGTATATATCATATACTTATAACTCTTTTCCTTTCCTTTTGGTACTGAACGCGGTATTCTTTTCTGTATGCTTTTGTCTTTGGATTCAATGACTTCATCTTTTGCTTGAAGTTTCTTTTCCATCTCTCCACGTTCTGCTTTATATAGTTCATCTAACATCATGAAAATATAACAAGCATAACGGGGCCAAGCCCACATTGCTACAGCATTTACTAAAAGTCTATGAACATAATAACCTTTCAAACCAGGAGCCAAATTCTTGCGATTTTCGTACGGAATCTCTTCCCCCGGTTTTCCGAGGGAAGCAATCATATGAGGAAATTCTTCTAAAAGTTCTTTTGTCTGTTGGTTTTCAAACCAATGATATGCTTGCTTTGTAGAACGAAGAGCGTTCATTATACTTTGCATTTGGTACATATCGTCTTTGACTGAACGAATGAGTCTCAATTGTTTGTTAAACTGTATGTATTCGTATTCTTCATTTATAGCTTCATGGACTATAACTGTTGTTGTGTTCTCTGTTGTTGTCATTGCTGTTTCTTATATACAGGATAAAAAATTTGTTAGAAAAAAATTAGTGTTATTTTCTGACTTTCACAAAAGACCAAAAATAAACGCTTTACATGTATTTTTCAGCAACTTCGTCAAATAATTTTATAGCTTTATCTATCTCATCTACTTCAAACGTTTCTTTACCTTTCATGGGAGCACCATACATTTTCTCAAACTTTTCAAGTAGTTCTGTTTCTGCAGCTCTCATATCATTAACGAACACAACCTTGACTCTATTGACTGTAGAGTCATATCTTTGAGTTATATTATATGTTCTTCCTATCTTATATCTCTTTGTATTGAAGTCCTTCGATTTCTGAACGATGTAAAGTAAGCCTTCACTGCAACGTTCCGTATCGAATGAACCATAAGTTATGAAGTTATATCCAACAACTGGGTCAATCCATAGAAGAATTATTGGTATAAGACTTTTGTCAATGAGATATGCTGTAGTTCCATAGAATCTTACCGATATCATAAGCTCAGGATTTCTTGTCAAAATTTTCTGAGTAGAAGCAATTCTAACCCAGTCCTTTGTTTTCTTTCCAGATGGTGTTATAATGTCTGACAAAGAATATTTGTTGTATTTCTTACAGTATCTTACGTTTAAATCACCAATTCTAACCACTTTGGTGTCATTGTCTATCTTTCTAACTGTTTCAAACTCAATGTTTGACATTACTGTCTTTACATACAAGATAAAAAATTTTCTTAGAAAAAAATTAGCGTTATTTTTCTAACTAATGAAATTCATGAAATTTGGTCATTTTTCAGCAAAAATAATGTTTAGGGTAGAAGGTTAGATCTAACCTCATTTCTACCCTCATTTCTACCCTCATTATTTATAACCGTTTTACATGGTAAACGTTATGAATTCGTGAGATTCTAAACAGTTTTGTAGCTTCTATTTCTTCTTTTAGTACATCGAATGTTTTAACGATACCGAAAGTTTCTTTATACTTCTTCTTGACATCAGATAGAAGGAAATCGTCAGCAGTTGGATAGTTTTTGTTCAGAAATTCTAACATGTTCATTTTATCTTCTACCGGCTTCTCTGCTTCTTTCTTTAAGTCTGCATAGTCGTTTCGCATTCTTTCTATCTCTTTTACTGAATAGTTATATTTCCTTATTGCTGCCTTACATTTAGAACATTGCGGGTTCATTTTTGCGTTATATTCTGAAACCTTACCTGCTAAAACAACCAAGGCGTCAATGGTTTTCTTTAAATCTGAAGCAGTTGGTTTTATCTGTTCATTCCATACCTTACCTCTTCTATCTTTATCTCTTATCTGCCATACACATTTTGCAGCTAATGAAACAAAGTTGTCGTATGTCTTAAACTCCCCCGATTTATATATGTCAGAGATGTTCTTATATACCATGTCGCAATCTTTGTCCATAACTTTATGGTTGCAATGATATCCTAGAAACTCATAGTTTACTTTACGTATGAACTTCTTTATTTCTACTGAGTCAGTTGATTTCACTTCAATTTCATCGAATTCAGGAATAGTTAGTTTTTGCTGCTGAATTTCAGGCAATTTGGGTAAATGGTCAATAATGTCCTGCATTTCATAAAAGATACTGTTCATTTTCTTCATCCTGTGCGGTACAGTCTAAATTACTTGTTAAAAGTTCTTGCTTTTATTCTTTGTATTTCTGTTACAAAACTATATGAAGAAGGAATGAAGCTTTTCATCTCTACTAACATAGATGTTGGATTCATGACTAGCGAGTTTGGTGAAGTTGTTTGAATTGTTGTTGTGCCGATTGTTGAAATCATATCTTTTATACAAAATAAAAATTTTTCTTAGAAAAAAATTAGCGTTATTTTTCTATCTTAAGGAAATTCATGAAAATTCATGAGACCCAAAGGTCAGAGCCGCAAAGCGGCTAGGGTAGAAATGAGGTTAGATCTAACCTTCTACCCTAAACATTATTTTTAGTCGTTTATGACAAAATAAATGGTTCATTTACTCACAATATTTTTGTACAAAACGACCCCAAACTTTTAACTTCTTTTCTGCAGCTTCTAATGCTATCTTAGCGAGTTCATATTCTCTAAATTCTCTCTTTAAATCTTCTTGTTCCCATTGGTCTAGTTAGTATGGAGAATCTCTATAACCATAACACATCTCACGTTCATGTTCTAATTGTTTTTCATGCATTTTCCTAACTTCTTCTTCAAACAAATGTTTTGCATTCTCTACTGTATCTTCAAGTTCTTCGTCATCTAATTTCTCATGAACTTTCTTGTCTATGGAGTCCATAATATCTTTGACATAAAATGCATACTTTACAGAGCACCATTCAGCAACAAAATGAACGAGGTCAGGATGTATGTAAATACCTTTGAATTCATTTATAACGCCCTTAGTAAGCTCATAAAATGCTTGTTTTGAGGTCGAGCCACTTTTGGCTTGACCGTATTCGTTCATCCAAAACTCAAGAATTTCCTGCATTTTAGTACTATTGAGAAATCTGTTTAAATGGTTTAACCTTCCCGCTTCTCTTGCCATCTTTGTTGCATTAATGTAACCATCCTTGTCTCTACGTAAGACTTCAATACCGTTATAAGTGCCTTTTGTGAATGTTTCGCCATTAGATTTGTTCGTGAATGTTTTTGCTTCGACTGACATTTCTGTTCTTACATACAAAATAAAAAAATTTGTTAGAAAAAATTAGTGTTATTTTTTCTATCTTAAGGAATTCATGAAAATTCGTGAGGGTAGAAATGAGGTTAGATCTAACCATCTACCCTAAACATTATTCATGTCTGATTTACATCTAATGAAAAAGTTTAGAAGAATTTTCTTATTCTTTCTGGCTTATTTTTGTCTTTCCAGTACTCCCGCTCTAATGGTCCCAGATGTGTTGACTTTGACTCTCTCAAGTTCTTAGATGGTATAACATCTTCAACGCCTCCTTCATATCTTACTTTATAAGTGTCATCGTTTATGTTATAGCCAAGTATTTCAATAACCACTCCTCGCTTTGCTTCGTCAATGGTTTCAGCAAGTTTGCCATTACTACTTTCAACTAATTTATGTCGAGGGTAAAACGCAATAGAGTCGTCAGCAGCTTTTATAAGATATCCATTACCTTGCGTAGAGTCTACGATATAATAGTTTCTACTTAACCTTAAACGTTTCTTTGTCAACGGCTTGTCGTCAAGAACTACACGAACTTTTGTACCAGGAATGAGGGTAAATTGTGTTGAATTTCTGATATTTTGTGTTTGGCTTCGTTTCTTTTGTATATACTTTTCTTCTTGTTGTTGTATCATTGAATTTGGTGTATGTCCTGTTGTAGAATGTGTTGAGGAATTATATACTTCGAGAAAATGTTTCATTGTTTCTTCGGTAAAGTCTCGCTCTTGGTTTAAATCTCTGAGCGTTCTTATGAAGCGGTTTATGATGCCGAGTATGTTATGGTTATGGTCTTCAGTAGTGTAGTGAGTTATGTTATGCTTAATGAGAAAATCTGTGATTTCATTGCTGAGGTATGCACTGTCTTGGTCTGATGTTAAAGTACTTGGGCTATGTTCTGCTACAAACTTTTGTAAAACTCTTAAAACTTCATGAGTTCCTTTATTCCTCATTGGATATGCATATGCTTTACGAGTGTTAACATTAATGAAGATGAGGAATGGTTTATGTCCTCCTTTTCTGCTTTGAATGAGAGTGTCAAAATGGTATGCGTCAGGAGTGTTGGAGTAAATTGGTAAAAAGTAGTCGTAAGGGTTTATTTTTGTTTGATGTACAACATTTTTGTCAAAGAACCTTTTCACTTCAGCTCTGTTAGTAAATCCCCAACTCTTTGCAGCTTCATTGAACTTCTTAAATGACCTCCATGGATGTTGTTCGAATACTTCTTTCAAGCTCATTTATGTAAAGTTAAAGATTTTATTCTAGGCTCAAGCGCGTTCATTGAACGCGGTACCATGCGAATACAGTCACAAATGGTGGCATATAATCTGCACCGAGCCTGTTGGATTTGTTGTGAAAGTGTGGACATGATTTCCTCCCGGTTCAGTTTGTCGAAAAGTCTTTTTTGCTGAATTGTTATAAGATGGAGATAAAACATCATGACCGGCTTCATACTCTGAGTTGTATAATGGGTGGTCTCTTAATGAGTGGCTATGGTCGCCAGAAAAGTTTGTAGTTCCTGTATGAGTGTGCGGTGGAAGGTTTGCTTCAGTAATTTTCTTCGAACCTCCTGTTTGCTTTGAAGAGTTAGCACAGTATAAGAATTTATCTACAATCTGCTTCCACGTACCAAAACCTAAAACACTTGCTGGATTTGTTGAGTTCATTGACGTATAAATAGAACCAACAGGATATAATGTTTGAAGTATTTCAGTCTTTAATGTTTGAAGCTCTGTTTTGTCTGCTTTCTTATCATATAAATCTTGAGCAGTGAATTTAACATTATTTTCATCATCCATGACATAAACATTTTTACAGCTAATGTCTTTCTTCGTTGTTATGTTTTCATTCGATGTTAAACCTTGTGGAAAGTTAGGAGGTTTATAATATAATGCATCCCCAGTTCCGCCAACCGTTCCTTCAATACTTTCTATAGCAACAGTTGAGAAGGAGTTATGTGTATGTTCTTTATCTGCTTTTTTATCTAACATTGCTGGTAGTTCATGTGTTTCAAAGTTTCTGACATGACCTTCAATGTTCATACACTTACTATTTAAGGAGTTTAGTGTATCTTTTACGCTTGTACTCGGATTCTCTAAAGGTGCACTTGAACCCAAATCATAGTTCAATATTATGTCGTCTGCTCTAACAGTAGTGAAGGATTTATGTGTATGGTTCTTGTCAGCTTTACTATTTAATGTAGCTTGAAGTTCATTTATATCGGAGATGTTGTGTTTATGAGATTTCAAAACTTTGTTCATTGCGTCAAGTTCATCTTTGTCAGCTTTACTTTTAATAGCATCTTCAAACGTTATTTTTGACTTAACTCTCAAAGTAAATCTTGGTTCAACTAATACACCGTTAACAAAGAAGTATGAAGCATAAATTTCATCGTTATAACCAAATGCTTCTGGTGCTTTACCTGTGTCATACTGTACAGTACAGTGTATGTCATAACCTTTAGCACGAATGAATTTATATCTTCTTTCATTAACATCTTCAGTGCTTATTTGTTCATCCTGTGTTAAATATCCATGGTAGTCCGTTATAATCTGTTCGTCTGAACTTATATAATGAACATGGTTTTTATCTGCTTTTTCGGCTAATTTCTCTTCTATCTCATTTATTTCAAGTTCATGCCTACCACCACCTCCCGAAGAAGTATTTTTCTTCAGCTCTTGAAGAACGTCCACTTCGCCATCTTTGGTGTCAATAATGAGACTTTGAGTTAAAACCTTTCCTGTCTTAATGGATGTTTGTAAAACTTCTTCTTCACCGTGTTCGGGGTCATGGTCGTCATCATATCTTGTGAAATCAGAGATGTTGTCATACATTAAGCATATCTGTCTCAAAAGTTCTGCTAGTTGAAACTGGAACGAAAGATATACAGAACTTTCATCATCTCCTAAAGTCAAGTCTGCTTTCTTAAGTATTTCTTGAATGTATGCAATGAGAACAGAGTACCTTGGAAAATATTCGAACAATATTTCATTAGCTGTTGGTTTTGGTGGTTCTTCTGGAGTTTCTGTTGTTTCAGTTCCTTCTGTAGGTTCTGTTGGAGTTTCTGCATCTCTTGACTTCAATGCTCTTGCTCTCTAAATGTTAGAGCACCGGGTTTTACAAAGGACTTTATAAATGCTTTAATAGTTCCTGGTAAGTTATTGTTAGCATTAAGTAAGTTCCTTATGCTTCCATCATGTACGTCCATAGCACTATGTAAAAAATCTATACTTTTCTTGTAGTCAGCAATAGACTGACTGTGATTTTTTAAAGATTTGCCAATACCTTTAAGCCAATCTTCATGCATGTCTGATACTGAGCCAAGAATATCATTTGCTTCCTTTAGTGTATTTTGTGCTTCTCGTAAAGTATCCAATCCCGTACGTGCATTGTTTGCTATACATCTTACAGTATCTATTTGACTCCTTGTTTCTTGCATCCAACCAGATAAAGTTTTAATAGTATCCGAACCATTTGAAATGAAGTTCAAAGCATTTTTAACGTCATCTAAAACTTCTTCACCAAGTACTGCCCATATCTTTCCGATTTGGTATTGAAGAACTCCATATGAAGCAGCTGTTAAACCAGTATTTATAAGGTTCCATATCCATGATTTAGCAGTTTTTCCATCCTTTCCATCTTCACATCCAAACCGTTTTTCATCTTGAGGTCCTTGTATTCCTTGTATTCCTTGTATTCCTTGTGGTCCTTGAGGTCCGGTGTCACCCTTCTCTCCTTTCAGTTCATCTTTATGTTCGTTATAATATTCTAATGTCATAAGGTGTACATCATTACTGCTACCAGCAACGCCAAGAATTTGTTTCTCATTCATGACTAAATTCTTTAGGCATTTAATGTTGCCGTCAAATCGAAAGCTCTTTAACAATTCAATGAGAACATTTAATACTTTCACTAATGAGGCATCTACTGTAGAATTTATATATTGCACCGTTCCATCATTTATAATAGGAACTTTACTTATTGTAATGGATGGGTCATAAGTGTTAAAAGTATCGAAATCAATGACTTTTTTAGTCTTTCCATCGTCAATGACTAAATCATTGCCTTCAATGGTTAAAGTTGAGTTTTCGTTTACTAGTTCATGTGCTCTTCTTGCTTCATTTGTTTCATACGCATATGCAGCAATAGTCATATTTTAATGAGAATAAAATGTTGTTCTATTTGCAAAGTACAGACCCAAACGAATACGGGACAGTAAAGCTACAAACAAACTTAGGTCTTCAGAATGAAGCGCTTGCTTTCAGAGTTGTTGACTTCAATACTATCGCAACTTTTGTCATAACAGATGAAACAGATTTCATAGAGATTGAAATAGATGACAAAAGAAGTGTTATAACATTTCCTAACAGAGCTGGGTATAGAATAGATAAAATTGCTGGAGTCATAGATACTCTCATAAATGAAGAAACTATTGACAACATAGATGTCGAACTCTCTTCTGAGGGAACATTGAAGTTCAGCAGCGCGAAAGAGTTTAAGATACAAAATGAGTCATAGAGTACAACTTCTTTTGGTTGCATACCATATGACATTTCCTTTGAAAAGTGTTGACAAAACGATTGAGATGAAATCTGTTCCATACGTATGTTATGGTAATGTGTTTATACATTGAGTCTAAAAATAGCTAATGTCACAGGTATTTCAGGAGTTAATAGTAAAGGTTCAGTAGAATATAAATCCTTCTGTTATGCAGTCAATTCAGTGTTCATTCCAAACGTTCCTGTCATAGCAACTCATTTAGGTAAATGGGTTCGCATTAGTCCTCATAATTTGAAAGACATGCAATTCAGACTTGTTGACTTTCAAGGAGAGCCTGTAGAACTGAAGGCACCAGTGCGAATGACTGTTGAAGTTGACTTTTTAGAAAATATTAAATGCAACAGCTTACAAGAGAACTCAGAGCTAAAAATATAAAGTATGAATGTTATGTATTAGGTCATGAACTTTGGTTGTTGCTGTTTGATGAAACAAATGAGTTAGTTATGTCAGTCAAGAGAACAGAAAAATATTGTGTTAGTGAAAACTGCACCAAGTCAATAAGATTAGGTTTGCATTATGAAGATGAGTTCGATACTGTTGAAGAAGTTTTGGATAGATATTACAAATTGCTAACTTGAAATTTTTTGACTGACGGCGCAAAGCGCCAAGACCGAAGGTCCTGACTGCTTTAATTTACTAAAACATATTTCAAACAAAGCTTATAGTCAGTAGATAGTTTTGTATACTCGTTCGAATATTTATACTACTAAACTCAACTCCTGTAGTTCCTGGTGTTTCAATGATGCGGATGTTACCTATTTTCATGAATAGTGGAGTTTGACCACAGCATTCGATTTCAGGGTCGAGATAGTCAATGACACATTGTTTCCTGTTATTCGTGATATAACATTTTCAAGGTCCTCCTTTGTTAGAATTATTTGGTTCTTACTTATAAGATTTGTCAAAAAGCTTCTTATCGTCTTTGAGTAAAATTGTTTGGTATAACTGAAGAAGGTAATGGTCTACGTTATCTGAAGGATTTGTTTGAACATTTGTGTAAGGATTGTCGTTGGCTTCTCTTGAAAGAATTTGGTCCAGTGGTGGATACTCTAACTTAACATCTGATGTAGCGTTAGCGTTTGAAGCTGAGTTTAAATTCACGGATTTCAAGCTCTGGTTCTGGTTCTTTCAAACACTCTGAACTATAGTTTTTATGACAATATTGTTTGTCGTTCGTGAGTCAACATTTGATGTTGGTTCAATTGGAACATTAACGGCACCAGCTAAGATGGATTTGCTTCTCATTTCATATAGAATAAAACCTTTTATATGTATGAAATGAACAATATACTCGACAAGGTTTGAATGTAAAGCTAACGAATGAAAATATTGTTGAATTCACTGAGACAGGAGCTGTGTATAAAGATGTAGAACTACTGAACAAAAGAGCTAAGGGAAGAAGCAGGAACATGAACAAAGGGTGGAAGCCTATAAAAATTTATGTCAACGATGGCTCAGGAGGTTCAAACATAAAGTATGCAGAAAGTTATAGAGTTTATGCTCTCAAAGGTGAAAAGCCTTCATTTAAGAACAGCTATTCTAACGCATATCCTCAAAAGCTAACGGATGGGGAAGTGGATGATATGAATGACAGCAAAAATATTAACAGAAATGGCGACAGAGATGCATGGAATTTGTTTACCATCAGTCAATTGAAGGTTAAACTTTAAAACAATGTTGGTCGTTCCCATGGAATATTTTTGACTTTAATGGTATTAGTCATGATATGAATCTCAAGGTATGAACGAGGAGAGATGAGAGACTTATATGCTTCCCAAATTTCTTCAAAAGGTAATGTTATACCTGACTGTTTCCAAATGAGTTCAATATCATAACGTGAGAAACCTTGAAAGATAACGAAGTCAGTTATGAGACGTTTTATGTTTAAAGCTAAAAACCTCCATGTTTGCATAAGTATTGCTACAGTTAAGTGGTAATGTCTGACTTTAGTAATGATGTTAGCTAATGGTGAGTCTGGTTTTGACACTAAACCTTTACCAGCGAAGTCGTCGCAAACGAGCAGAGTGTTTGATGGGTATTTTTTGAAGGGGTATTTTGAAAGTTTTGACAGAATGTAGTTTGTAAGTCGTTTCATATCGTAAACTCCTGAGTACTGACGTAAGTGGTGTTTGTCAATAATTCTTTCCATCTCCTCAGAAGTCTTTTGCATTCCTGACTGTATAAATTCAACGATGGCATAATATTTCCTCTTAC
Organism: Trichomonas vaginalis G3; assembly: GCF_026262505.1. NCBI lineage: Eukaryota > Parabasalia > Trichomonadida > Trichomonadidae > Trichomonas > Trichomonas vaginalis. Next base: position 8,036,847 of record NC_067205.1, read on the forward strand.
GTCGAATGTAACGTTGAAGAAATTCAATGAGTTCACTATCTGGAACTTTAACGACAGAGGCTTGAACTTTTGACATAAATGTTTTCGCTGTTGAGTCCATAGAGTCTGAAGTTGCTGATATAATGATTTGGTCATAGTAAGAGTCGTTTCCTAAACGTTCTGTTATGAGTATATGACGAATGAGGTTAAATGTCTTTCCTGACCCATCTTTCCACAATAGAAATAAACACCATTTGAACAGAACTCATAGTCCTTACTGAAAGGAAGAATGAGAGAAGAGTTAAGTTTGTCTGTAGTTTCATTCATGTCTTCATCTACGTCATGTATTAAATGCTTCATTTTATCTCCATTAAAAATGCAAGTCAGAAATATTCAGAACATAGCACCGAGTCTAACTGACAAGAGTATAAAGATATACTATGAACACGTTATGATGAAACCTACCAAAATTCAAGAAAGTCAGTATACTTATGAATATCCAAGACACTGGGTAGAGTATGTAGGAGGTGAGAAAGCTATTGAAATCAGACAGGTTCGAAGTATTCCAGCAGGAAGAACAATATTATTGAAGAACTTTAATGTTTTGAGGTATAATGATGAAACAAAGAAGCAAGATAGTTTTCCTGTTGCTGTGTATGTGAACTTAGATACAGGAGATGACATGAAAGTTTTTAATACAAAGCTTCAAACGGTAGTGAGAGAACAACTGACTGCGGAAGGACATCCATTGCCTTCAGAAGTTACCATAGCATATAATTTTGAAACAAACTCAATAGATTTTAAAGTCATCTCTGCAAAGAAGTCAGGTTTTACATTTAATGAAGCAGATGTATATTCGAATGAAAACTTCAAAGCTATTGCATGGTTAGATAATGACGATTGCTTTAAGAAAATATTTAAATTCAGTGACTCAACGATGTCAATAGATGACCTTCGTGGAATGTTACCATCGACGTTTACAGTAGAAGGTTCAGCAGGATTGCTTACAAGATTGTCAATTGGTGGTATTTGGTCTCGTGAGAACATTGTTATAAAATCCAGTATAAGTGAATTTGCTGAAGAATCTATATTATGTCTTTCAAACTACATGTATTCGCCGCCGAAGCATTATAGTATAACAAACTTTGTCAGTAAGTTTAACATAAGACTTGTCGAACCTTCTTCAATGAAAGATGTTGTGCTACCTAAAGATGGAAAGGATGGACTCATTATTGAGATGATTTTAATAGCATATTAAATGAGCTTGTTCTTGAAGGTCATTCATGATGAAATAACTGTTGTAGAAGATGTTAGCAATTGTTCAGACATTTTGAAGCGTATAGATGATATAAGAAAGAAGTTAGATAGACCGCAAAGCGGTGAGGGCGAAGCCCGTGAGAACGCTTATGTTTCATTGACTTTCTCCAGTAACGAGAACTTTTATGAGATAATATTGAAGAGAGATGATTTTAATATGGTGTAAATGGTAGCTTGGGCAGCTTTAGGCGCAATGGGAACAAAAGCATTAGCATTTGGAGCAAAAGCACTTGGAGCTTATGACGCAGTAAATAAAATGAGTGGAGGAAGGGTTTCGAAGACATTAGATGCAAATAAAGGGAAGATTGGAGGCTGGGTTGCAAAGAAGTTAAGATTAAATAAAATAGGGCTCATAAATAAAGCATCTAATTTGGTTGCGACTGAGTCAGAAAATGCTTTAGGAAAGGACGATGAGTTTGCAAAACACGCAAAAGACTTTAATGACCAGATGAAAGGTGAAACAATGCATTTAAATAGATTCGATGGAACTAAAGAAAATGTTTCTTCTCCACCAGTAGTTCTTCCGTATGGTCCCTATGGAATGTATGGAAACCCTTACGAAAGACCATTTGACCCATTGACTGGTGGAAGTAATTGGTATCATTATGGACGAAGAAGAAAGACAGTCAAGTTGGAGACAGACGTGAAGAAAGCAACTAAAAAGAAACCAAGGAAGAGAGTTATAAAGCAATGAGAACGTTTATCTTATAAGAAATTTTTAACGTTAGTTTTATTTTTACTGAAAATTTTTATTTGGATGTAATGACGAAAACTATTGAGATAACAAACTACAACGGTCATGAGTTCAAGAATTTGTTCTTCGTTCCTCATGAAAATACATTCTATCAGATACGAGGGAGAAAGGGTAAAGTTAGTTTAAGCATTTATGATAGCAAACATAATGGAAGATATATACAAGCAGTAGATACAAACGGTAAGCGTGTTTCATTAGCTTTGTCAAAACTTATAAACATTAATTATGACAACGACTTTGACTCTGACGATTGGAGCGACAGTAGTGATACTGAAGAATATGAACTATTATGTGAAGCACAGCAATGGAAAGAGTTGCAATACTTTTGTAAATGAGAACGCTAGTGTGAACGTTAGTGAGAACGTTTATTTTTTCATGCACGTGCATTGTGTCGCGGGGAGTTGCCATGGGCAATGACCTGCGCACAATATATAACGTACAGAGAGGTGAGATGAGGTGGTTTATGTGATAAATACTTTACGTGGCAGAAATAGTTTAAGGTTATTAGAAATATTGCATATGCGATGTAAAATATACGTTAGTGGTTTTGTAAAAGTGTCAGATTGACATATCTTCGGTAAGATGGCGCGCAGTGCCACCGTACTGAAGATATGTATACTAACTACATCTAAATATTTGAAATCATTTGATTGAAGGGTTGGGGCGATGGGAACATGGGTGCAAGCTTCTTCCCATGTCATTTTACCTTCTTCAATCTGATTGGAAATACCAATTAGGTAAATTCGATCGACATACCCTTTGTAAGGATTCATTCTAATGAAGTACGTTAACAATCAAAATATTCTATAAGTGTCTAGTATGGAATTCAAAAGAATAAAGAAAATGGTAACGTAAATAAACGTATTATGAAATAATTTATAATTAAAATGAAAAAAAGAAAAAATAATAAGTAAAGTGACTGGAAATGAAAATGAAAATCAGTGTACAGTTTTATTTTTTTCTCGCTGTGAAACGTATTCGTTCATTTTTTTAAAAATTAATTTTTTGTTAGAGATAAGAGCTAAAACTCGGTAAACAACTTCTTTTGTAATAAACAGAAATTCATCAAAAGTGACAGCTCTCAATTTTTTGACATTTGTAAATTCTAAATTGAATGAGAAAAATGAAATAATACTAAGCATAATACAATATTCTAGATTTAATTATAATTAGGAAAAAGTTAGTTTTGAGAGTACTTTTCATAGGCATATAGAATGAAATCTTCTGAAAAATAATATCACATAAACTCATATTATTTTCTAATATATAACTATTTTATATAAAAATCAAATTCAATGATCTTAAAAGCGAAGGATAAACCTCAAAATTTACGAATATAATGAGTGGGAATATAATGCTTATCTATCATAAAACCATATGAAATATCAATTTTTGCTTTACGCCTAATTTTTGACGACAATTTGCAAAAAATGTTAAATGTTAACACTCAGTCCATTTGAATATGAAAAATAAAATTGACTTTGATTAAATGTTTTTATTTATCATGCAATTCTTCTTGCGACCAAAGATTTGAATAAAAGTTCAAAAATAAGATAGCTTAAAAAATAATATACGGTAGTGTTTACTAATAGATGAATAGTATATAAATTCTATTAAAATGGATTTGATCCAAAAAAATATATAAAATTTGATCATAAATAAAATCGTTTTAAATTACTTCTTCATTTAAATTATAACAATTATTTTTGGTTTTATATTTTTTTGGATCAAATCCATTTTAATAGAATTTATATACTATTCATCTATTAGTAAACACTACCGTATATTATTTTTTAAGCTATCTTATTTTTTGAACTTTTATTCAAATCTTTGGTCGCAAGAAGAATTGCATGATAAATAAAAACATTTAATCAAAGTCAATTTTATTTTTCATATTCAAATGGACTGAGTGTTAACATTTAACATTTTTTTGCTAATTGTCGTCAAAAATTAGGCGTAAAGCAAAAATTGATATTTCATATGGTTTTATGATAGATAAGCATTATATTCCCACTCATTATATTCGTAAATTTTGAGGTTTATCCTTCGCTTTTAAGATCATTGAATTTGATTTTTATATAAAATAGTTATATATTAGAAAATAATATGAGTTTATGTGATATTATTTTTCAGAAGATTTTGTGTTCTTCTTCAAAATTTTATTTTTTATTAAAAAGAATCTTTACAAAATATATATTTACATTAATTAATATTTAAAAACGTGCTCTATCAAAAGTTCCAAAAATTAAATATTTTAGCTTTTCTGAGGTGTCACTTTTGATGAATTTCTGTTTACAACACTTTATGTCTAGAAAATTCTATCTTGCCTTTTATTTTTTTCTCGCTGTGAAACGTATTCGGTCTTTTTTTTAAAAATTAATTTTTTGTTAGAGATAAGAGCTAAAACTCGGTAAACAACTTCTTTATGTCTAGAAAATTCTATCTTGCCTTTTATTTTTTTCTCGCTGTGAAACGTATTCGGTCTTTTTTTTAAAAATTAATTTTTTGTTAGAGATAAGAGCTAAAACTCGGTAAACAACTTCTTTATGTCTAGAAAATTCTATCTTGCCTTTTATTTTTTTCTCGCTGTGAAACGTATTCGGTCATTTTTTTAAAAATTAATTTTTTGTTAGAGATAAGAGCTAAAACTCGGTAAACAACTTCTTTATGTCTAGAAAATTCTATCTTGCCTTTTATTTTTTTTCTCGCTGTGAAACGTATTCGGTCTTTTTTTTTAAAAATTAATTTTTTGTTAGAGATAAGAGCTAAAACTCGGTAAACAACTTCTTTATGTCTAGAAAATTCTATCTTGCCTTTTATTTTTTTCTCGCTGTGAAACGTATTCGGTCATTTTTTTAAAAATTAATTTTTTGTTAGAGATAAGAGCTAAAACTTTGCAGACAACTCCCCCATGTCTAGCAAATTTAACATTCGTCTCCCATTTTTATATATTTGGTTTAGAATGTTCGAAAATGCGTAATATGGTCATGAATATTAATTGAAAAGAACCTTGAATTAATTCAATCTGATCTCACAAAATATTTTAAATTACAAACTTTGTAGTTTGAATAGATAATTAGTATTAAACACAAATAACTAGTTTATTTTGGAATAAAAATTATTTGAATTTATTCAATTTTGTGAATTTTCCTTCAAAAATCAAGTTTAAATATCTTATTTACCATATAATTATAAATACAATGAAACATATTCGAAATTGAAAAGAATGACTTTTTCTGTTCTTTCAATTATTCAATTTGAATTTTGCAATATTGGATTTCTCATTAAATAGCTATTAAAAACAACAAGCAATTTAACTTACATTCAAATTTATTTGTGTTATATTCAATCTTCTCAAAACTTATAATTTTCGGCTATAGCATGATTATATGCTATATAATATAATAAACATATAATAGTATCATTCTTTCAATTATTTGAAGAGAAAACCGAAAAAATCTATTTTCGGTCTATAACAAATAGTTTACAAAATACAAAGTGATCGCAGAAATAAGTTTTGATAAAGATTTTGATAAAAAAATTAGCCAGAAGAAGTCACTTCATTTTTAATGACAACAGCTCTCCAAGGCAATCCAGTTACAGTCAAGGGCAACTTCGTTAAGGTTGGCCAACAAGCTCCAGAATTCGAGCTTGTCAAGGGTGACTTAAGCTCTTTCCACCTTTCTGATGTTAAGGGCAAGTATGCTGTTCTCAACATCTTCCCATCCATGGATACCGGTGTTTGCGCCGCCTCCGTCCGCAAGTTCAATGTCCTTGCTACATCACTTTCCGACACCGTTGTTCTTGCAATTTCAAAGGACTTACCATTTGCACAGACAAGATTCTGCGCAAACGAAGGCATCAAGAACGTCATTCCTCTTTCTGACTTCAGATACACATCACACTTTGCTGAAGACTACGGTGTTCTCCTTGCCAGTGGTCCAATGAACGGTCTCTTAGCACGTGCCGTTGTTGTTCTTGATCCAACAGGCAAGGTCATCTATACAGAAATGGTTCCAGAAATCACACACGAACCAAACTACGATGCTGCTATGGCCGCTCTTAAGCACTAAAATCTTTCTATGAATTCTCTTTAATTTAGCTTTTTTAGAAAAATTTTGTGTGAGTTCTTTAAGATATTAGTGAGATGTTAACGAACATGAGTTTAGCATATCTTTATAAATAATTTTTTTGAATATTGCTTCTGATAAATAGTTAGATTGCTATATTGATTCTGCTTATATCACAAATCTTATCGTACACTTCAAGATCATATTACTTGAAATGAATTTTTATTTGTAGAAATTTCTTAAGTTGAATATACAGACTTCTGCCTTTGAAGCACATTTATAAAATATAAAAGTTTTTGTCCTCATTTTTTAAATGAAATAGCTTATGATATATGAGTAGTAAACAAGATGGAGAATACATTGATAACAGTCGCACATTATATAAAGTACAAGAAGGTAAAACCGATATTGTTATTTTATCTCAATGTGAAGTCATTTTTGGAAAAGATAAATCTAATTATTGTTTCCAACTTGCCACAGATTCTCTTAAATCGTTTGCATTTGAACCAAATCCGAATTTACGGAGTATCGGTAGCTATGCATTCTACAATTGCGTTAATCTTCTTTCGATTGATCTCCAAATGTGCACAAAACTTGAATATATTGGTGAATATGCATTTTACAACTGCAAATCAGTTACAGCAATTACACTCCCAGAAGGCTTACAATCAATCAAAAGTTATTGCTTCTACAATCTTAAAATCACATCGATAAACATTCCTTCTACAGTTTCTTCTATCGCAAAATATGGAATTGCGTCAACAACTACTTTGACACAAATCACATTTTCTCCGAACTCATTATTGACTTCAATCGATCAATCTGCCTTCCATACCACTTCATTTTCATCATTTACCGTTCCTGAAAAAGTAAGAAGCATCAGCGGTGTTGCTTTCTATGGAAATGCAGTAATGAGAAACGTTTATGTCTCAAATAACAATGAAAAGTTCTGGAGTGACACATTTGTAGTATATACCAAGGATAATACCACCATTGTATATTGTGCTCCTAATTCAGGCTTAACTTCATTAACAATTCCAGATACTGTGACATCAATCAACGAAGGTTGTTTTCTTCATTCGAAGATGGAATCAATAATCATCCCAGATTCAGTTACAAAAATAGAAGGTTATGCATTTTGTAATATGAAACGTATATCAACAATAGTTTTACCAGCTGTTCAAACAATTCCAAATGCTTGTTTCGAATCAAGTTCAATTACTCAAATAACGATTCCTGAAGGTGTAACAAAAATACAATTACAAGCTTTTGCTTATTGTTCTTCTTTAACTTTGATAAATCTACCTTCAACACTAGTTGATATTGGAGGCAATGCAATCACGGTAAATGATAATCTCGAAATCAAAGTGTCAGGAAATGAAGTTTTCATCGATAATCAATTATTACTTTTGACAAATCAAAATACAACTTTATCTCAATTGTTAAGCAGTTCCATTACTTCTGTAGTTATTCCTTCTACTGTGAAAACAATTAGAGGTTCCGCATTTAAAGATAAAATTAATTTAGTTTCAGTTTCTTTCGATGGAGTACCAAATCTTGAAATAATAGATAGTAGAGCTTTCAAAGGATGCACAAAGTTATCATCTTTCCCAATAAGTCCAAAATTAATCTCAATAGGGGAAGAAAGTTTTCAAGATACCAGTTTAAGTGGAGAATTAAATTTCCCTTCTTCGCTGACTAAAATTGGTAATTATGCTTTTTACAATGTAGCAAATATCGAAATATTATCATTTTCATCGACAAATAATTTAACAATAGGAAGCTATGCCTTCAGTGGTTGTTCATCAATAAAATCAATCACTCTGCCATCGAATGCAAATGTTTTCTTAGGAAATTATGTTTTCAGCGGCATCCGAAAAGTCAAAGAATTTACATTCACCAACAACATCAAGAAATCAGGATTAGGGTGTTTCATGAACAGCAGTTTCGAAACATTCACATTCGAAAACGACATTTTTTGTTCGAACGAACTCCCTTCATCATTTTTCAAAGATTGTTGCAATTTAAGTCTCATCTCTATTCCATCTAACATTACCACACTTGGCACCGAATGTTTGAGCAACACAGGCATCACCGATCTTTATCTTCCCGACTATGTTGAAACACTTGGTCTTCAATGTCTTAAAGACTGCACATCACTCGAATCTGTTCACATTTCATCAACAAGCAAACTCGAGCATATCGAATTTGGTGTTTTCAGTGGATGCTGATCACTCCGCTCATTTTCAGAATTCGAAAGCACATACTTCTGTGTTGACAACGGTGCTATCTATTCTAAAGATCGTCGTCGTATGTACATCTACCCACCTGCAAGTCCTAAATCATTTGTTTCACTTTCCGACAAAGTCAGCAACATCGAGAACGGTGCATTCATCTCATGCAGTCACTTAACATCTATCCTTATTCCAGACAACTCAGTTGTTAACATCGGTCACAGTGCATTCATGGGCTGCACCCATCTTCGTCATCTCACCATTCCTCTTTGTGTTCAAAGCATTGGCGAGAATGCATTTTCAGGTTGTGACTCACTTGTTTGTGTTGAATTTGAGAACAAAAGTTCAACATTCAAAACACTTCTTGTTTCACGCGGCACGAAACCCAAATGTCTCATTCCATGTGGTTTGATCACATGCAATGCACACTTTAATTTCTTTTCTAACAGTATTTCTATTTTATCTCTTTCTGTATTTATTTTGATATGATAAACTATTGCAAACTCGTTTTATATTACTTTGTATATTAATTCATCATTTCATTCAAAATATGGATTTTAAAACAAAAATATGGATTTTAAATATTTACAATTTTCTGAGGTATTCAAAATATGGATTTTAATTTAATATAAACATGTTTCTTATACTGAAATGGATGCTGGCTAGAATATTAGATATTTTTTGAAAATGAAACAAGTTGTCATATCATTTACATTTTTGATAAAATATTTTTGAATGAACTATTTTGTAATTGAGCACGATCTTGTAATATTCAATTATTAATGAAATAATCATAGTGAAGAAATGATGCAAAAACGCGTAATCATGTATTGTTTCTTTATTTGTATTTTATATATTATTTGTGGACGGGATCTATATTAATTGGAAATCTTTAAGAATAAAATTGAAAAATCCCAGATTATATATTTGATATTAACATCATTCTTTAATGCTGTCATTTATTTTGTCTCATAATGATTGTACTTAACTTGAAAGGAAGTTGTAATTGAATAAGCAATGACCTTATTTTATTTCAATTTTTTTTATTTATGTCAATTAATTGATAAAGCATTTTTCATGTACTGTTTTATTATTAATATAATCGATTCGATTCTCATTAATGATATTCTATGATAAATATTCTTTTGAGAGTTTTATCTGTTGAAATTCAGTATCCAAGTTAAATCAATGCTACTTATCCTTTTTGCTTTCGAGGATGTTAAATGGACTTGCAATTTCAACGGTACTAGAGATTTCACTTTCCCTGCTGGTCTTTATGAGATTAAAATTCAAGGAGCGCGTGGAGGAGACGCATGTAATGATGGAAGTTCTGCCGGAACTGGAGGAAATGGTGCTAAAGTTAGTGCAAATGTAAGGATACGAGGATCCAAAAACGTTACTTTTGTCATTGGCGGAACTCCAGAAATTAATACTTGCGATAAATACAATAAAGGAGGAACTCCGGGTCAGGGCGGCGACGGTGGTAATGATAATAGTGGAAATGGAAATGATTATTCCGGAGGTGGTGGTGGTTACAGCGAAATGAAAGATTCAATTACTGATCAAACAATCATGCTTGCGGGAGGTGGCTCTGGGGGCTGCGGAAGCAAAGATGGTGGATATGGTGGCACTGAAAATAGCTATGGCGGCTATATTAATGGCTATCTTGGCTTGAGTTATGATGAGCATCAGCAAGGGAGAAGAGGAGGTAAAGGAACTGATAGAGATCTTATTCCAGGAGCCGGCGGCGGTGGCGGGTACTATGGAGGAAATGGTGGTTACGGAACTGTTGGAATTTATCTTTATCATTATTATGCTTGTGGATTCGGAGGTTCATCGTACTATGATAAAACAAATGGCGATAACTCATGGTTTGATGGTGAAGTTAAAGTTGAAGCTGGAATCGATACTTATCAAGAAAAAAATTCTCATGGGTGTTACCAAATTAAAACTCTTTACAAATGCATCGATCATTGTTATGACTGTAGAGATGATAATACATGCTTGACGTGTGAATCAGGATATATCAAGTATAATAACAGATGCTATTCATCTTGCCCGGAAAAAACATTTTATGCATCAAATACATGTGTGCAATGCCATTCTAGCTGCCAAACATGTTCGGGGACATCAAGTGACCAGTGCACTTCTTGTCCAGCTGGAAAGATTTTATGGAAAGGACAATGTTTACCGTCAAGAACTATGATTCCTACACCACTGATCACTCCTATATATACACCATACGGTACACCATTCTTAACTGCGATAGAGACACCTTATGATACACCATATCTGACAAATGCATAAATCTGTTTCAGACTCATCTGGTTACAGTTCAGAAGAGATGCAAGAGGAGACAGTAATAACTGCTACAACATCAGATGCAGCTTCAGGAGTTACATTAGATAATCCACTTTTTACAACAACTGTAATGAATTCATCAGATGATATATTTAGACAAGACTTTGAAGAAACCGGCTTTGTTATTAATTTTGTTAAATAGCGTCTATGTTTGTTTTCTAAACCATCTATTATTATATTAATCTAATTTTTATTCAGCTAAGTGTGATTCATAGTTTAATTCTTTAAATTTAAAGTGGAAAATCCATTCTGAATTAAATAACGATTAAAAAATGAGATGTTTACAAGCAAATAAATCTAAATATATCAGAATGAATGAGCTGATAAGGATTTGGAGAATTAATAATAGACTTAATCACTGTTTCGGAGATATTGATTCTTTGTAAAGAAGCAATGATATCAAAATATTTCCTTTCATTTGGAATATTTCTAAGAAGAAGTAAATAATCTCTGTTCCCAACATGTATTGATTGCAATCTCTTAAGATAAGTATGCTCAATACATCTAATTTTCCTGATTTGAACTTTTCTTATGCTTGGATTTGGATCTGGTGCATCATGAAAATATCTGGCAATAGATGAAAAAATCCAATTCTGTCTGATATTTGCATATGAATGATATGTCAGCAAATAGTCAAATACTGAATTAATATCATTTTGTATTTTTATCTTTTCTTCATCTCCGATCTCATTAATTAACTGTAGACAATGATTTCTACGGTTTTCAACATATTGATTCAATAATTGTTGATAATTCGAAATCGAATCGGTTCTTGATTTAATGGTATCAAAAATATAATCTGCTGCATTTTGCATCTCTCTCTGAACTTGTGCAGATAAATTAACATAGAATTTGCTATTTGCAATTTGTTGTAAAATAGAATTAATCAATTCGATTTTAAGAATTTTTTCATGAAAAATTTTATCCATCTCAATATCAAGTTTTGTTCTTGAGGTTCGAGCTTTCAGTGAATGAATATGATTTTCATTTTGTACTCTATCAAACCTCTGCATTTTTTGATTCTTTATTACAATGAATTGTTCTTCTCCAATGTTTTGTTGATTCACCAATTCCTTGAACTCATTTAAAATTTGATTTACTTCTCGTTCTAATATATCGCACGTTCCAATAGGGTTTACAAATTTTATATAGAAATTTCCTTGATAATTTAATGCTTGAATATGTGCAGCAAAATCTTCTGTGGATTCAAAAATTAAATTCCTGTCAATGTTAGTGAAAAGTTTCTGGACAAAAGGAACCAAAAATTTGTTAGAATGTCTTTGATTGAACTTTCCGCCAAATGAAACATCTGGGACTATTCCCTGGTCCCTAAACTCGTGAACAATATCACTATTTGCAAATCTCCGGAATATTGTTTGCAATAAATCGTTATATGTCATGATATCATCCTCAGTTTCAGGAATATCCCTAACAAATGTTATCAATTTCCTTAAAAAGAATTGGTTTTCTTCCCTATTGTTATATCTACTGATAAGGTGCTTATTGATCAATGATATAATTTGTGCATTTCCGCTTATTGGATTTTTATCAATGCAATTAACAAATTTAGTGCAAAGTGAGCAGAATGGTAAAAGAAATTCGACAATAATTTCATTTGGGCATGATGAATTAATTGCTTCTGCTTCTATGAAGTAAACATGTAAATCATCATCTATATTTTCATTATTGAGATAATTTAATCTATGATAAATATCAGAAATATGTCCACCGTAGGTAATGATCTCGCCAGTTGTTCTTTGATGATAAATATTACCGATTTCCTGCTGGACACCTGATATTTCTTGAATTAATGTTGATTTTCCCACCGATTGTCCAAAAAATAAAACAATAATGAAAGGTTCTCTATTAGAATGCTGATCGATATACCTTATAATAGCATTGGTATCAATTGCAATCCCATAATCAATATCTGTTATTATGTTTTGTGTCATGGATATTAAAAAATGAAATTCGAATTCAATGACAAAATTTGACCGAAATTTTTTTGTTTTCAATATTGAAAAGGACATAAAAAGAATAAAAATTTTATGTTAAAAACACTTGTTGTATTATAATGTATGATATTTGATTTTGCTGGAGAATGATTTTATGAGTAGGAATTTAAATTCAAAAATTGAGAGTGAGTAGGAATTTAAGTCATTTTTTTTAATGTTTCATTATATTGAGAACCATGAGGAACAATTGGAAATTAATAATGAAGGCTTGATAGAATACATGCAGGCAAATACACATGGAGAAGAATTTGCTTTTATACTGTTCCTTGGTGTTTCTAGTTCTCATAAGTCCAGAATTGCAACAGATTTTTCAAGAGTTCAGCATCAAAGTTTCCCGCTCTACAATGGCCACACAGATGGAGCGTATGTTTCATATATTGGGAGATACAATGATTTGGTCAACAGATTCAACATACAACAAGAAGTTAATGATCCGCATTTATTCCTAGTTGATGTTCAAGGGTTCACCGCTAATACGATAAAAACAGAGACTCTACTTGCACTTCTTATGCCATTAATTTCCCAATGTTCATCAATTGTTTTCTTTCAGCAAAGTTTCACAGACTTATCATTTCTTCCAATGATCGAATACATCTATCATCGTGCAGAAAGATCAAGTCTGATTATTAATATCACAGGCTTTGAAGAAAGAATTGCTAATTTAGATGTCAGAAGAATAATTAATGACACTCAAAATTCACAAATTAGTAATGAACTTCATGAACGCAATATGGCATTTTCTATTGTCAATTACTGTGATCAAACTTCAAACTTGTTATATAGAAAGATCATGGATGGAGCAAGAATTCATTTCAGAAGAGATCAGAATGAATTTTTTGATATGTTAAATAACCCATTACTTATTGATCCCCAAGAAATCTTCCGTATTTCTAATCCAATCGAATACGGTATTTATGAAGGTCTTTTGCATACAATGACAAGGGAATTATATAATTTATTTATTAGATATAGAGATTTAAGTACAATTGAAACTATTGACAGATTAGAAGCAGAATACAATAGAACATATGAAGATTACTGTCAACAATTTCAACCTTCGTTAAGAGTTAGAAATATCATTAATGTAAAAATAACCAACATATTACAAATCAAAAGACAAAGAGTATTGTTACTGCAACAGCAGGCAGCAGATAATGAAAGAAATGCCCAAGAAAGAAGACAAAATCAATTGGCTATAGAGCAAAGATTACAACAAATTGCCCATGAAATAACTGAGATAGCTAACAATTCAAGACTGCAATTATTAGAATCTATTGGTACAGAAGATATAACTTTGATTAATAATGTTGTTACGGAACTTCGTTTGGAACTAAATAACTACATTAATCGCATCAATAATTTAGGAGAAAATTACATGAACTTAGTAAGAAATCACAAGGATCATATCATTAATAAATTCTCAACAATAAGAGATGTGTTTAGTGCTTTATTAAGAGAGAAAAATAGAAAGAAATGGATTGAAAGATTCATCATAATTGCAATTATCGCGGCTTCAATTGCTCTTGCATGGTGGTATTTTGGATGGGCAAATCCTCTTCCAGCAATAAAAAATCTTCTTATCAAATCAAAAGATTATACAAAACTAATTTATAATAAAATACCAGATGATATTCCAGAAAAAGCAATCTCATTAGTAAATGATTCGAAAAAAATGGAAGCACTTAAAAACATCCAAATTGTTGCTAGCATTTTAGGAGGAATAGCAGTTACTGCATATAGTTTTTGCCCTTCAAAGATTTGCGCAATTTTCTCATGGTTTAAAGGGATGTGGGATAAAGCAATGGAGATAATTGGATTGAGAGTAAACTTGGATCAAATTAATGAGTTATTGCATCCTTTTGAAGAATACAATTATCTTGATAATTAATTATTCAATTTTGTTGTTACATAATCATTTTACAGTTAAATAAAAAAATTTGATTTTATATTAAATATTGTTATCGCTGACAAAAAGATGATAATTAAAACAAATTAAATAAGGAAGTTATGCAATTTCCCAAATAATGTCAAAGGAAATCGATTTATATCATTATTTTCATATAAATTGAATAAAAGATGGAAACAAAGTAAAATAAAACAAGTTTTTAAGGATATCATATCAAAATAAATACAGAAAGAGATAAAATAGAAATACTGTTAGAAAAGAAATTAAAGTGTGCATTGCATGTGATTAAACCACATGGAATAAGACACTTCGATTTCATGCCGCGTGAAACAAGAAGTGTTTTGAATGTTGAACTTTTGTTCTCAAATTCAACACAAACAAGTGAGTCACAACCTGAAAATGCATTCTCGCCAATGCTTTGAACACAAAGAGGAATGGTGAGATGACGAAGATGGGTGCAGCCCATGAATGCACTGTGACCGATGTTAACAACTGAGTTGTCTGGAATAAGGATAGATGTTAAGTGACTGCATGAGATGAATGCACCGTTCTCGATGTTGCTGACTTTGTCGGAAAGTGAAACAAATGATTTAGGACTTGCAGGTGGGTAGATGTACATACGACGACGATCTTTAGAATAGATAGCACCGTTGTCAACACAGAAGTATGTGCTTTCGAATTCTGAAAATGAGCGGAGTGATCAGCATCCACTGAAAACACCAAATTCGATATGCTCGAGTTTGCTTGTTGATGAAATGTGAACAGATTCGAGTGATGTGCAGTCTTTAAGACATTGAAGACCAAGTGTTTCAACATAGTCGGGAAGATAAAGATCGGTGATGCCTGTGTTGCTCAAACATTCGGTGCCAAGTGTGGTAATGTTAGATGGAATAGAGATGAGACTTAAATTGCAACAATCTTTGAAAAATGATGAAGGGAGTTCGTTCGAACAAAAAATGTCGTTTTCGAATGTGAATGTTTCGAAACTGCTGTTCATGAAACACCCTAATCCTGATTTCTTGATGTTGTTGGTGAATGTAAATTCTTTGACTTTTCGGATGCCGCTGAAAACATAATTTCCTAAGAAAACATTTGCACTCGATGGCAGAGTGATTGATTTTATTGATGAACAACCACTGAAGGCATAGCTTCCTATTGTTAAATTATTTGTCGATGAAAAAGATAATATCTCAATATTACTTAAATCGTTAAACGCGTTGCTATCGATATTTGTCAAAGTAGAAGGGAAATTTAATTCTCCTCCTAAATTTGTATCTTGAAAACTTGACTCTCCAATCGAAACTAATTTTGGACTTATTGGAAAGGATGATAACTTTTTGCAGCCAATAAATGCTTTAGCTTCTATTACCTCAAGTTCTGGTACTCCATCAAAAGAAACGGAAACTAAATTAATTTTATCTTTAAATGCTGAATTTCTTATTGTCTTGACTGTTGAAGGAATAACAACTGAATTTGCACTGGAATCTAAAAGCAAAACCAGTGTTGTATTTTGGCTTGTAAAAAGCAAAAATTGAGTATCTAAGAAAACATCATTTCCTGATAATCTAATTTCAAGTTTGCTACTCATAGGGAGTGCATTACCACCAATATCTTCTAGTGTTGATGGTAGAACTAATAAGGTCAAAGAAGAGCAGTATGCAAAGCCTTGAGTTTGAATTTTTGTGACGCCTTCTGGAACTGTCATTTCTGTTATTGAGCAGGATTCAAAACATGCAATTGGGATTATTGTTATCGTTGCTGGAAGAATTATCTTTTTAATACTTCTCATTCTCGAAAAAGAATACTGCCCTAATTTTGAAACCGAGTCTGGAATAACTAATGATTGGAGTTTGGAATGAAGGAAACAGCCATCGTTGATGGTTTTAACGGTATCTGGAATTGTGAAAGAAGTCAAGCCAGAATTCGGAGCACAGTAAACAATTGTGGCATTATCGTTGGTGTAAACGATAAATGAGTCACTCCAGAATTTCTGGTTTTCGTTTGAGACATAGATATTTTCCATTACAGAATTTCCGAAGAATGCACCTCCATTGATGCTTTTCACGTTATCTGGAATGGTGAATGATACAAAGCTAGTGGTATGAAATGCTGACATCACAATTGAAGTTAATTGGGAGTTTGGAGAAAAAGTTATTCTTGTCAATGTGGTGATGGATGCAATTCCGAAATCTTCTATAGAAGAAACAGTGGAAGGAATGTTGATTGACGTTATTTTAAGTTTGTAGAAACAATAACTTTTGATTGATTGTAAGCCCTCTGGAAGTGAGATAGATGCAACGGAATTGCAGTTATAGAACACATATTCACCAATACATTCAAGTTTTGTGCACATTTGGAGATCAATCGAAAGAAGATTAATGCAATTATAGAACGCATAGTTATTAATATTTTGTAAATTCGGATTTGGTTCGAATGTAAACGATTTAAGAGAAGTTGTAACAAGTTGGAAACAATAATTTGATTTATCTTTTCCAAAAATGACTTCACACTGAGATAAAATAACAACATCAGTTTTACCTTCTTGTACTTTATATAATGTGCGATTGTTATCTATGTAATTTTCATTAGGAATCTTACTCAAAATCCAAAAACGTTTTCATTTGAAAAATGAACTCATGTACGTTGGTACATTTTCCAGGTATATCTCATCGAATGTGCTATTGGGAATCTGTCTGTTCAAATTGCATAATCTCACAATTTTATATCCTAAAAGACATGATAGGATATTGTTTCATATGATGTAATCATCAAATATCATCCGAGAGGCATTACACTATCTTAAAATACCATAATTTATATCCAATAAGTAATATATCAAAAAATAAATGGTAAAATCAATGAAACAATAAAATAAATAATATATCTTAAAGACATTAGAAAGAATTATTAAAAATTAGTTAAATTCAAGTAAATTCATAGAAAGATTTTAGTGCTTAAGAGCGGCCATAGCAGCATCGTAGTTTGGTTCGTGTGTGATTTCTGGAACCATTTCTGTATAGATGACCTTGCCTGTTGGATCAAGAACAACAACGGCACGTGCTAAGAGACCGTTCATTGGACCACTGGCAAGGAGAACACCGTAGTCTTCAGCAAAGTGTGATGTGTATCTGAAGTCAGAAAGAGGAATGACGTTCTTGATGCCTTCGTTTGCGCAGAATCTTGTCTGTGCAAATGGTAAGTCCTTTGAAATTGCAAGAACAACGGTGTCGGAAAGTGATGTAGCAAGGACATTGAACTTGCGGACGGAGGCGGCGCAAACACCGGTATCCATGGATGGGAAGATGTTGAGAACAGCATACTTGCCCTTAACATCAGAAAGGTGGAAAGAGCTTAAGTCACCCTTGACAAGCTCGAATTCTGGAGCTTGTTGGCCAACCTTAACGAAGTTGCCCTTGACTGTAACTGGATTGCCTTGGAGAGCTGTTGTCATTAAAAATGAAGTGACTTCTTCTGGCTAATTTTTTTATCAAAATCTTTATCAAAACTTATTTCTGCGATCACTTTGTATTTTATAAACTATTTTATTTCACATTCAGCAATCGTCAATGAATTTTTAAATTATTCTATTCATTGCTTTTCTTGCGAAAATTTTTGAATGAATAAATTTTGCTCTCAATTGATAAAATGTTCTCAAACATGAAAAATGTGACAAAAACTATTTATGCTAATTTAACTCTATATTATATTTACAAACTATCATCAAACCCATCAAAAATTTTACTCACAAAAATTTTGAATTAGCCAAATTTGAAACTGATATTTGGGTATTCATATAATCGTTCTATAATAAACAAATCAATCGGAGATATCAATTTTATTGTTGCAAATATCTAAATTCAAATTGAGAAGAATGGGTAATTATTTTACTTATCATAAAAAACACGATCAAAATTTTGAAAACATTTTTCCATTCAAATGAAATATTGGTTATATTTCCATCAACATTGATAAGTTATTTTAATTCTACTCTCCTTGGCTATCTTTTTCTGTCAAAATTCATATTTCATACAGCAGATTGAGATTTCAAACTCTAAGATCAAATTTCGATCGTCAAGGATATTTAGATTATAAATACCAAAAGATTTATTTTTTCATTATTATTTTTTTTACAAAAATATTTACAAAAATATTTTGCTACATATTTTATATCAAAATCGAATGGAAATAAATGAATTAAATTTTTAGTTGAAATAAAAATGTATTAATTAAAAATTTTGTAACAATGGAAATCAATGAATAATATTTAATTAATATGCTCAGAAGCATATCAATAATTTTGTAACAAAATGGCTTGGTGCTTATTAAAGTTCATCAAGTATAACTGGTTCAGCTTCAGGATGCGATTCTTCATCTTCGCTTTCGTTATTAATACTTTCTGAGTTAGAATCTTCCATTATCATTACTTTATCAAGGGGAACATCATCAGCAAGGTGCCTTCCTGCAAGAAAATATAATGCTATCGAAAATATCGTTAAAAAGATAAGGGAAGCAGTTGGAATTGCTACCTTTCCAGCCATTGATATTTTAAGGGGTACGAGCTCATCGGAATCCTCGCATGCCACAAGTGAGAATAGGAGGGCTAACATTTTTAAACAGCTCTCAAATGATTGCCGGTTTTGACGTTTTTGGAAAATTAGAAAAAAATTGAACAAATATCATGAGGATAGAAATATTTATTGTTGCATTTTTTCCCCCTTGACACTTTTCAATTCAAAAAAAGTTTGCGGATTATGTCATTGGATGGAATATTTATAATTTTGAAACACTTATCAAATTGTAAGATAAAACTTCAGTACAAAAATAGTTAACTCCGCAAATTGAATTATGAAATTTTTAATTCATTGTTTAAATTAACTGAAAATTACATAATAGTAGGTACGTTCCAACTGTAAAGTAGATTTAAAAACAAATTGTTATTTTTTATAATTATAACGGGGAAAATTTATAGAGGTTTATAAAGGCCTTTGAAATAGGATTTCTAATTTGCTTGAGAATTCGGGTCGATACTCTTTTTCATGCAGATATTGAAGATAAAAATAAAAAAAAGTAATTAAAATACAAATTTATTAAGGAAATACAGTCTCAAACTTAGTCCAATCTGCCATATCCTGCTCAAAGTTTTCAGCTCTATCAATTAATGGAATATCGAAAGAATCTTGGAAATCTTCGTTAGAATTATCGATCTTATCGATAGAAGGATTCATATCGAAATATATATTGGGCATTGATACTGGTCTAGGAGCTGAAGCAGGGAGAATATTTTCAAATGTAGAATATTCTGGAGGGGGGTCAAAGAACGGAGTAATTGGCGGGGATAGGCCATCTGTAGTTGGACTCAATTTTTGAGTTGGTGTTGAATTTGAATTAGGATTCTTAATTTGAAGAGAATTGGTTAAAGTGCTAATATTATTAATCATAGGTGTTGGTAAAGGTCCATTTCCACGATTTATATTTGGAGTTGGTAAAGGTTTTCTCGGTGGAGCTGATGGGGCCAATTGAGGTGGTGGTATCCTAATCGTATTTTCTGTGCATCGAATTGTCCATTGTCTAAGAAGAGATGAATCTCGTAAGAGAGATGGTAAGACAGGAACAATACATTGCCTAACTTTAGTTTTTGCAGAAAAATATCCTAAGATTTGAAATCCATTGTTAATACTTGATTTGCATCTCCCTAATAAACATTTAAGTTGAGATGTATTGACGCAAATAAAGGAACCAGCAAAACAAATTCCGCAAACGATACTTCGAATTTCTTGCAATTCACTTCTGCGTTCAATGTATGCTTTGATTGTCTGTAAGTCACCTTGGATTGAAGAGCCGTGCCTTTCTCGTGTCGACGAATTATGGAATTGAGTACGAAGATCTATGTACTCCGCTTGATCTTCCGGAGATAGCATGTTCCAAAATGTGATGGGAACATTCAATGATGCTGAGGAAGATGGTGAGCACGGAGATTCCATTTTCGTGAACGATAAAAGAATTTTCAATATAAATTTACGGTTTGAAAATCTCGCTATGCAAGATCTATTCGTTTTAAAACAAATTCTGATAAAGAAAATATACAATTAGCTAAATCCATGATCAAATTTGTGATTCTCGCATCTTTATAAAAAAATTTCCAGCAAATCAGGAAATATCTTTATTTATTTAATAACGGGATGTCTATTTCATGTCTTTGTTTTGAATGAATCGAATAGTAGATGGAAGAAATATCCAAATAATTTTCAATAAAACATCATTTACTGGGTATCAGGCCAATGCTCTTGGAAAATATGTCCGCAGCCTACGCATATAGTGCTCTCAAAGAGAAACTTAATAGTCTATATTAATGTTAGAATCTAATAATTATAGTTTTAAACTCTCATTGACAAAAAGAATTATAGAAAAGTTAAAAATATATATATTCATATTGCATAAAACATAATTTTATGTATCATTTTTTTTAATAAGATTTCATAATTTCATAAATTTGGGGAACAAGCAAAGAATGCATTATTCAATGCATATTTTATATTAGTGTATGTAGCATAGCCTCTATAATTTCCTGATAAAATCCGATATTGTGAATAACAGATGATATTAGGACAAATTTGATTAATTAATTAGTAGAAGAGGTTATATGTATAAAAATAAAACATTTGAAATGACTAAAACACAATAATCTCAAATAATCTCAATAAAATTGGAATTACAAATTTGAAGCAATTTACCCCGGCCACCAAAAACCATTATTTTAGGATGGTTTTCTTAATTGTGCATATTTTTCTACTCTTGGGAAATGATTTTATTTCAATTAAAATTTTATCTCAGAATTTCTGATTTGAATGGTTATCCATGTTATGCAATGAATTCGATCGTCAATCGTAGTTTTTTATCCTTCGTAGCTGCTCAATATGAGCAATAAAGAATTGAGAATCTTTCAATCTCAGAATAAATCAAATGTTCGAAATTATTAAATGTCACTTTCCCACCGATGTCACTTTTGCCTAGTATCGAATAAAATTTAATCCAAAATATGTATTTATATAAGATAAATATGATAATACATCGACCACACTAACAAATCTCTCAAAATCAAAGATAAAAGGTCAATATGTATTCAATTTTGATAAGGCGTCACTTTTGTGGATAAATGAATTTTGATGGGGTCGACCATTAAATCATCAATTTATATGTAAAACACTTGATAAGAATTTGATTAGGTGTAAACCAAATTAAATGTCATACAAAAATTCAGAGTACTAAAAATTTCGTAAATTCTATGGACGATGATCTATACGAGATATTAGGTGTTTCAAGACTTGCCACCAAGGAAGAAATAAAGAAGAAATACAAGCAATTAGCTATCGAATTCCATCCGGACAAAAATCCCGATAATGTTGAATGGACGACAAAGAAATTTGCTGAAATCACAAATGCGTACAAAATATTGATTGACGACAATGAAAGAAGACAATATGATATGACCGGATCGCTTCCTGGACGCAGGAGAGCAAGAAATCCATATTCACCTAACTCCAGAACCCAGTTAGATGATTTATATGATAAGTTTTATGGACCCTCTGGCGTGGCATCCAATAATGCTAATGAAATTCCATCAAGAGTTAATTATCCACCGCCAAGAATGCAATCCTGCCCAGTACATGCACGCTTTGCATCCAATCCGCAACCACAATATGAAAGATCAACATTTGGTGTTAGTTCTGCTGCTTCAAGTGAAGTATATGATGAAGAAGAGGAATCATTATCTTCTTTAATGGGTCCAATTATCGTCAAAGTTTATTGCACTCTCGAAGAACTCCAAAAAGGAACCAAGAAAGTCTTCAAAGTAGCTCGTTGTCGCGAAGGATCTTTGGAGACAAAGAACTGCACAGTTTCTCTTTACCCTGGCATTGAATCCGGTGCTGAAATTGTAGCATCAGGCCAAGGAAATAAACTGGTTAATAAGCCTGCAGAAGATATTATTTTCAAAGCCATCGAAGTTCCTCATCCAAAGTTCAAAAGAATTGAAAATGATATTCAGGAGACTGTGCACATTACATTAAAACAAGCACTTCTAGGTTTTACACTCAATACCCTTGATATTGATGGTCAGACCGTAACGAAAGAAATTAATGGACCAATAGAGTCCGGATACAAAGAGATTATACCAGAACATGGAATGGTCATTGCCAAATCTGAACTTCGTGGCAATTTTATTGTCAAGTTCAAAGTTGACTTCCCTAACAGGTTGACACCAGAACAAAGACAGGCCATTTCATCATTATTCTAGATTGTTATATTTTATTCTTCTTTCTGTTGAGGTAATTGTTTATTTTAAATTTGTATATGTTTCTTTACCTCTTTTTCTATCATATAAATAAATGAATTCTTTCCTTTCTTATATATACTATCTTAGAAATTTGAAATCTCCAAATACGAATAAAATTTCTCTAGAAATTCCAAAATAACTTCAATATATTCTTGCTAATTTTTCGGTATTAAATCTTTTTGTATTGAATTTTCATTTTTTCTAAAAGATATTTTATTATTTCTAATTTCAAAAAAATTCAATGCAAATTCCTCAAATAAACATTGATTTATCAGCAACACATTCAGTTTCTCAACCACCATTGTCTCCTTTAACTACTCGTTCTTTATCAACTTTTCGAAATTCCACCAAGAGTCAACACCCACTTACAGCACGAAAAAGAGATTCAAAATTTATATCAAACAATTCAGATCTTCAGAAATTAATGGAATTAAAAGAAAATTTAATTCAATATTTTAATAATTTAAGTCAAATAAGCACTAAATTAGCAATAGATTTCTATTTTCCTGATTTAATTATTCAATCAAAGGAAACAGTAAATCAATTTGATGTTTTGATACAAAATGTAAAATCATTAAATAATAAATCACAAGTAAATACAAAAACAAAGCTAGAAATGTCGAACACATGTAAAAGACTTTGTGATTCATACATTAAACAATGGAATAAATATCATCATACTGTAAATACTTTTATTAACAATGGATATCAGCCATTTTTCAATAATCTTAAGACACATTTAGAGCACATCATCCATAAACTTCAAGAACTAAAGCATGCCACATACGATTGTACACAAGTTACTTATAATAAGTCAGAACATTTTTCTAAGATAATTCGTTATATTAAACATGTTGAAAACATGTGTGATGAATACTGTCTGAATAATATGCATGATTGCGTCTTTTTAGTTAATCTTGATGTTGAAATTCAAAATGTTTTTAATATAATCAATGAATATGTACAAACACAGACATCACGAATATCTCTACGAAGTAGCGAAACTATTATTATAAAAATAGACATAAATATTTCAGAAAAATCAGCAATTAGTACTTTAGACTGTATTATTTCGTTTGATGACACATGTAAAGAGTTATCAACAACAACAGAAGAAATATCAAAGCAAACAGTGTCAGTTATAACTAATCTTTCAGAAAGAAAATCAAAATCATCGTTAAAACCAAATATCAATACAAGATCACTTACATCACGACCAAAAACATCTTCATCATTCCTTCCTCCACAAATCATCTGCAAAACTCAAGAAATCAAATTTTAATTTACTTATTTATAAATCAATAAAAACCAAAACTTGAAAAGAAAATTGAGTACTCTCTGACACATCACAATGTCAAAAACTTTGAAAGTGTACAAAAGATTTTTTTAGTGTCAGAAAGTTTACAAATATATAATTTCTGACAAACAGAGTCTCAGAAAGCACTCCTTCGATGGCTTTTGATTTCAGCACTTTTTTGTCGACCTTAAGGATGCACTTACGCCCCTATGACACTACTTTCAATCCAGTTGTTTAAGGTTAATTTTCAATGACGCTCCACGCCAGTTGTCAAAAATTTAAATTAAAGTCAGATGGGCGTAAGTGCAGCCTTAAATCAACAAAAGTCTGATTTTAAAAAATGCACTTATCACCGTATGACATGAACTTCAATTATTTTGTTTAACGATAGTTTTCAATGAAAGAAAATGTCGAGGGTGACACATCATTTTTTTTCAATGATGCTTTGTCAGAATTAAAATCAGATTGGCACATGCACATCTTATGTTAATTTCAGAATTTTTATGATTTTTTAAGGATGGATTTATGTCTGAATGATATGACCTTTTAATTTTCAAAGATAATTCACACTGATTGTCATAAATGTAAATTGTTGTCAGATGGGCGTAAATTTTAAGTGTTCCAAATTTACTTTTTTTTACTGGGATATATATGGAACATAATGCTATTGAAATTATATCATAGATACTTTTTAGGTGGAGAGAAATTGAAACATAAATAACCCAATAAATTGAGAATAGAGCATTATCATTTTCGTCTGGAAAAGTGACAAAATTAATCATTTTCGTCTGGCATCTGAATTATTGAACTATAACTCTATTTCTATTAATTTAAGCGCAATCCACTCATACGCAACTTTATTTAATAGCTCCTTGTGCATGTTATTATTCTAGTTCTAATTTCATATTGTTTCATTTTTTGTGAATTTCGAGTCAAAACTTTTTTAGCGAAGTCAAAATCACAAACTCAAACTATTCAATTTATTTTCACCAAAATTTCCTAATAGATGCGTTGCAATTCAAGTAGGTGTCATTGCAATGCAATCTCATAAATTTAACTTTTTAGCATGACCATGAAAATAAAAAATTATCATTGTTGTCTGACGAAAATGATAATTTTGTCACTTTTCCAGACGAAAATAATAATCCTTCATTGAGAATCCTCTCAGATTTGAAAAGTTATATGATTTTGCAGACGGGACTTAAAGAAAGTTAAGAATATCAATCTAATTAGTAATTAGTACTTTAGACTGTATCAATTTCTAAAAAAATCTTATTACTATAACTCATATTTTCAGAATTTTTATTAAATTTATTTTTTAAATAACAAATTAATAATAAAAATAGTGGTTATGCTGGAAACTAAATGGCCAGGAATGATTATATCCTTATTTCTGTTGGTTATTTTTTACACAGACATAAGAGCAAGAAATTCGAGAGTTTTTATGAATCATTTTTCATAAATTTGAGAATAAAGCCATTCTATACCTTCATAGAGACCAGTACCGTTAATTGCACTGCAAAACTGGATACGCCAAGGCCGATCAGTTATTTCATTGAGATGAAAATGTTCGATAATCATTTCTTCTGAAGCATGCTTTTCTATATCTACTTTATTGCAAAGAAATAGCAATGGAGTTTTTAACGTGATCGTTTTCGAAAGATAATAATTAGAAAATTCTTCATATGATAAATCTAAGAATAAATAACATATATCGTTCCTTTCATATCTGAATAGTAATGATACCATAGTGCATGAATTTTATCTCCGCCTCCAACATCCCAGATATTGAGATTTAAATTCTTGTAATTGATTGTCTCAATATTGAATCCTATTGTTGGAATTGCGTCAATTGTCGTGTTTAATTTTAGTTTATACAGAATTGTTGTTTTTCCTGAGGCATCTAACCCAAGCATTACTATCCGATATTCCTTTCCGAAATGCTTATAAAATAAATTGGAGAACTTAGATCCCATTTAATACAATGAAAAACAATGATTCATCATAAAATTTTGAAAATTTTGAATTCAATTTTATCGTTCCGATTATTTGGTCAAATAATTTCTTTTTTGGATGAAAACTATCATAAAATTAACTTATTGGGACCTTTGATTATAATCTATCAATAAAAGCATTAATATAGAAGATCTAATAAAGAAATATACCATGAATCGTTTTTTATAATTTCAATTTTCTCTGAAGTGTGAAAATATTGTCACTTTTTGATTTATTTTTGACATATCAGACAAACAAGCTAAAACTCGCTCTATAAAAGTGACACTATTCGCAAAACGACATCCTTACATTAATTAATATAAAATGCAGTCTTATTTGGTCCAAATTCTCATTTCGATTTCTAAAATTTTAGATGATTTTCAAAAAAGATTGGAATTCTTTTTATCCTTCAAGCCCAGAACCATTATATGTTACAAATCGGAAAACAAATATCGGTGCTCATGATCAAAGTTACTACATCAGCAAATGCAACTTCGAATATTTAACACCTCAAGGAGCGATAAATATCGAATCTGTCCAAGAAACAACAAAACTTTTAGCAGATACAACAGCATTCATTAGCTGCCACAAAAAAAGAGGGAAATTGATGCAGCTTATATTTTTCCAGAGAAGGACAGTGCGTTCAAGACCGAATTACATTGTATAATTCAACATGCGAATCTTATTCTCAATCAGGAATTCATAGTTTTTCTGAAGTTTCTAATCATGATTTGTTCCAAAATATAATTCAATATTCCTCGATCGCAAAATGTGGCACAAACGTTTTTAAAGGATTTGGTAGTATTTGTCATGTAAATGGAACGATTGGCTTGGAAAACACAAACATTTCACATTCAAAGGTCAATGAAGGGAGTAGTTATTCTCTGCTTGGAACAAATGCTAATTCTTGTGTTTCAAAATCGATATTTTTTAACTGTAGAGATGATTCATATACTGGAGATGAAACAGGATCAGCAAATATAGGATTTTTTACAAATCAATTCCTGATTGAAATTTCGTTATTCCAAAATATTTCAAAGATTTCTGTGATTACAGTTTTTAGATCAAATGATGAAATGTGTCCAATCTTTTATGATAAAGAAATCATTACAAGTTATACATCCAAGAAAAATGATATCGATTACAAATCGCTGATTAAATACTCTATACACATAATGCATGCTAAAAAACTAAATTCTCATTCTAACTCTACGAAGAAAAGTAATTTATCTTCTTTCAAGAAAAAGTTAAGGAAGAAGAAATTGAACTTTTGGAGTCTGGATTAATACCATCATGAGTTATTCGTATGTTTTATCAGCAATCTTTATAAATAATTAATGCTGATCAAACATAAGATATCAATTTGGGCATCAGAGAGCTTACTTTCTGATTATCAGAAAGGGTTTACTCACCATTTTTCAATATTCAATGTTAAAGTAAATACTCATAAAATGGAACTACATATTTCATCATCTTAAGATGCAAAAAATATTTATTTGAAGAAAAACGATATTATGGATTTGGGCTTCAAAAAGTCAAAAATTGAACGACGATTGTAAACTTCACGTTTGATATGTTTGGCTTCGCTTGAATTATCATTCTTTGAAAATAATAAAATACAAAATGACATCAAATTAAAAATTTCAAATTCGTCTGCATTTGTATGATTAATAGTTGGTAAATGACAGAGTTTCTCTGGGAACAGTTTTAGATCATGTTTTATTTCGCTTGTGTATGTACTTTCAATCTCCACATATCCAACGGTTGTATTTTTACTAAAATAGCAATTAACAACTTTGACGAAGGATCTGCTATTTGCAGAATTAAATATACAATTCCCATTGTTATTAAGAATGTTACATTCTTCAAGTTTTAATAACTCTAATTCATCAGCAGTTATTAAAAAATCTACAACAGAGTTATTAATAATATTGCATCGAAATATTTTAAGATTTGAAGAAACAGCATTATACAAGCAAAATCGTTCAGATGATGTATTATTTATTATTGAATTATATGTGGAATTTGATTCAGCAGTGCCTGATTCTAGTTGAAAACCACATCTATCAATTGTTGAAAAATACGAAATATTTGTATTAGATAAGCATTGTGCACCTCTTATTAGATATACTGGGATATTTCCAATTGAATAAATATCAGGTCTAGCTACAGTACTTTCAATAACGAATATTTTGAATAAATCTTGATATGAATAGCAAAAACAATACTGTGCCCAACTTGAAGTAGAGCAGTTGAATGAACAAATTCTATTGTGAACGGATGCGCCTTTTATGGTGTAAACTGCACCACCAAATTCTGATGGATGTGATATACTAACAAATGTACTATCTTCAAATAGAAACTTAGACTGCTCGCCTGAAGAATAAACTGCTTGATTATTTAGATTTTTAAAGAAGCATTGATATATGTAATAATTGTTATCTTCTGGATAAGCTCCATTTTGTACATATAGATATTGTCCTTCAAAAAAAGTATCGAAGCTATAATGATAGAATTGTTTTATATATGTGTATATTGACCGTTTTTTAGGACGATAAAAATGTCAAAAAAATTATGACGATCGATCAGAATTTGTCACTTTTATAAATTGATGTCTCGAAAAAAGATTGAGCCATTTTCAACATTAGTTATTCTTCGGCATGGAGAATCTTTATCAAACCTCAATAGAACATACAGTGGCTGGTATGATACAGATCTTACTGAAAAAGGAATCGAAGATGCTTACGCGGCTGGAAGATTGTTGAAAAGCCATGGATTTCACTTCGATGTTTGCTTTTCATCTTACTTAAAACGATCAATCAGGACGATGTGGATAGTCCTTGACGTTCTAGATCAAATGCACATACAGACCATTTCAAATTGGCGTCTTAACGAATGCCATTTCGGTTTACTGACAGGTATGAACAAAGAGCAAATATGTACTACACTTACTGAAGAGGAACTCAACATCTGGAAGAAAGATACTTGTCTACAGCCTCCTCCTTGCGCACCTGGTCAAGAAAATCCTTCAGACGATCCTAAATACAAAGACCTCGACCCTCGCGTTATACCAAATGGCGAATCCATTGATATGATGTGGGAAAGAGCGAAACCATACTTTATCGACCAAATCGTTCCACGATTGATGGAAGGAAAGAAAGTACTTATTGTTGCCCATGGAAATGTCATGCGCGCAATGAAGAAATACTTACAAAAAATGACATCTGAAGAATTGATGAATGAAAAGGTTCTTTCAAATGGAAGCGCACTTGTTTTCAAGTTCGATAACAAGTTTAACCTCTTGGAAACAGAGATCATCAGCGAAGAAGATGCAACAATCGAAGCAAACGACGGAGTTCTCTGAAACAATGATATTAATGAATAAAAACATACTATCTATCTCTTATTAACTCTGATGTTTTCAATATATAGCATTTCATAAAATTAATTTTCAATAATCAAAAAATTAATCATAAATCTATAAATGAACATTATCCTACTCATTTTTGTAATGATGCATATAAGAATTACAGACAATAGGCAATTACAAAGAGTCAAATATCGAAAGAAATTTTGTTTTTTCTTTGAATTTTTATTTTATCTATCAAGAGAATAAATACAATACGTACAAATGCCAATTTTGGAATGCAATCTCAACGAATTTTAATCGTTTCATGTGATGTTAACCTTCTATTGAAATTTGGAGAAGTTGTATACGGGTTAATAATATTTTGTTCCAATACATGTTTATTGGATGACTTCCATATTTAAAACGGTCGCCTTAATGAAAATATTGTTGGCATTAGACTTAAATTAAACAAAAATGAAAACTTTTCTTCAATAATTCTATGCACGAGGCACAAGTGACAGGGAATTCAAAGGGTAAAAAAGCCAAGCGTAAATAAATTTTGAATTTATCAAATAATTCAGTATCTGTTCGTACAGCGGAACATTTGAAAGCCATTCTTTGAAGCCGATTTATTTTACTCCACAAAAAGCAGTGATAACGAGTATGAACATCTCACTGGTTAAATTTGAATACGTTTATTTGAAATTTACAGTTTGTCAAAAGAACTATAAATTTTGCGAGATTTTATTCAACATAATGAAATCCAGCAAATAAGTTGATCAGATTTCAACAGACGTTTATCAATTTTTGAAAGAAATTTTTATGTTAATTCGTTTGATGGTTATCTTGAAAATCGTATGAAATTCATACTATTGTCAATGCAAAATTTGAAAAGTTTACATAAAAATGCGTCGTACGAGAGCTCAGCAAAAAAATGCTGAGGTCCCTGATGAGATGCGTTTAACCAAACAACAGACAGATGTTTCGAGTCGGCGCAGAACTCGTCGGGAAGAAAAAGAACCATTTGTTGTTGATGATGAACCTATGAGTCGCGAAAGTCGTAAATCTTCACACCACAGTCATAAGCACTCGAGCAGATACAATTCCAAAGATGAACGTTCATCCGAGCGTAGATACAAATCAGTTTCTGCAGCTTCAACGCATCGAGAAAAATCTTCTGGGAGCCACAGAAGCGCATCGAGCTCAAGAAGTCATTCACATAACTCACACATTGATCAACAAAAAGAATCATACCATTCACACGGATCTTCTTCAAATTCAAAAACGTTAGTCGAAAATAATCTACAATTAAAAGAACTTAAAAGCCAAAATCAAGCACTTCCTCCTCCACCTCTTACTAGCCGACCAAGAACAAGGAAAAGGCAGCCAAATACTCCAAATTCTAACCAACAAAACCTTTCGAATTCAATAGATGATCTTTTATTCAGTCTCATTGACGACAAGAACAAGAAATTTGTCCCTCCACCAGCAGACAGTTCATCGCAATTCGATACAATGACAGGAGAAGAAATTGAGTTACATCAAACACTTAATTCGCCACCAACACCACGTATTCAGAGTACACATGGTCGCAAACTATCGCATTACGACTTTGAAGTCTTCTTTGCATCAAGGTTTTCCGCTGCATCACGAAATCTTACTTTACAGAACTATTTCGACGATTTAAGTCCAGTTACACATGATAGCCGTGAACGTGAAGAGCTATCATCACTTATTCGACAAAAAGTATCATCAATTTTTGGAAATCGCTCGCGATCACAAAACGAATGGCGTTTCTTTCGCGATTCTGTTCTTCGTCGTAATTTTGATGAACTATTATTCCTTTCCAAACGATATTCAGAGACCAGTGACCTCCAACTCACTCGATTTTTCGCATCAGACATTACGAAAGACGCGACACGCATTGATATTTCACATTTCGATTCATTAAAATTTAGTAATTTAAAGTATGATCGAATTTGTGATCGAACACATATAATTTCATGCCACATTATTGGTAGAAACATATATGATGTTTGGCCGAGGATATCATCAATGTGTTCCTCAGTTAACAACATGTTTGATTTATTTGGCGAAAGTGTTTTTAATTATTGCATGAACTGGCTTTTATTGTTTCCTCAAGATTTCACGAAAGACTTTTACAAATTGTTTTCTGCTGCTATCAAATCAACTATTTCTGTTTCACCTAATAGTAAGTTTCTTCTTTATTTCGCACGCTCTGTAGGACGTGCTCTTTGTAAAGGAATCATTAGATCAGATCGATTACAAGAGTTTCCACGATTTTCTCCTCTTTCGCATTCTCAATGGGGAATGCCTCCTCTTGGAGTTCCTCCTTCTTTTCTTGCTGAACATTTCATGTTTGTTGAATGCGAAATTGTTAGTAAACTTTCAGTTGACGATATTCTTTGTCAGCGTTTTCATGACATTGTTCGCAGTTTCAACAACACATGTGATTACATTTGTCGACACATTTTGACAGATGACAGCAAGAACAGAGCGCGTAATATATCATATTGGATTGATACAATGACATATTCAGCACAACTTGGAAATCTTTTCCTTGTTTTCGAGATTTCCGCTGCATTGAATTCACCAGCAATCAGTCGATTGCGTCGCAGTTGGGATTTAGTTAGTGGAGATCTTAAAGATCGATTCTACAGCATCGATGAACTCACAAGTCATTACGACGATTACAGCTGCATGCGTCAATTTGTTTCATCAAGAAACAAGACAGAATGTCTTCCATTTGTTTTAGGATATGCTCGTATTTCAGAACAAGTTCGATCTCTTGCCAACATTGAAGACTTTGACATTATGCAACTTGATATCATCAGTTCTCTTTGTCTTCAAATTCGCGAATGTGGTCTTAGAACTTATTCCCTTGATAACAGTGTTTTGGACTTTGTTAGATCTGTTAAAGAATCAATCACTCGTAACTTTGACCTTCCTATTGATGTATTATCAAGGAAATACGAACCACCTCTCTCTTTACCTTTCTAGATTTTTTTATACTTTATCTTTATTTATTTTATATATTATTTGTTATAAATACTTATTTGTAATGATTTATTTTTTCTTAAAAATTATACCTTTTCATAAATACATTGGCCAATTTTGGTGTGAAAATGCTGAGAAAAGCTCTCAAAGAAAATATCCTTTACTATTTCTAAAAACACCATTTATTATTTATGAATTTTTATCTTAACAAAGAAAAGATATATTTAAGTTTGGACAAACCAGACAGATAGTTTCGATTATACACTACTGGCTTATGTGCTACAATGCCAGTACTATACTTTTCTTTACTTGAAAACAACATAATATAAAGTGGTAATAAACCCAAAAATTTTGCTTTGTTCAAATATGTTTGAGGATTGATAGGTTTTCCTTTGCATATAGCGGTTGTGAAATGCTTCAATTCATTCTTTATTTCTGCGATATAAGTATTTCTAAGTGAAATTGTGTCTGGAATTGTTCCTTCATTATTAAGGAAGCAATTAATAACTTCTGTTTTCCCTGAAGTTTCTATAGATATTGTATCGGTTCCAAGATTTTCAATAATATTGCATTCTTCAATAGTTGCTTGAGTGCATTGAGAGTTACAAATTACTTGATCTTTTACTTTATTTCTAATGATATTACACTTATAAATATATGCATTAGCAAACTGATAGTACCTTATGCAAAATTTATCTGTTGCTGTATTGTTAATTATTGAATTATAACTGTATCTTGAATCAGTTTGTCCTTGTTCAAATTGATATCCACATCGATTATTATTTCGGAAAAAAGAATTATTGGTATTAGTTAAGTTTTGTTTTCCAATTGCTAAAAATAATGGTGCTTCTCCAATTGGATCTTCATTAGTTCTGGAAATTGTACTTTCAATAATATAATTTTTGGATGATTCCTCAGATGCGAAACAATAGCAATATTGTCCCCAAATTGATGCGTAGCAGTTAAACGAACAATTTCTGTTATGAACAGATTCTCCGCTTTCTGTATAAACCGCGCCACCATTATCTGATGAACAAGATACACTATCAAAAATACTATCTTCGAAAAGAAATTTAGAGGCTCCTGTAGAAGTAACAGCACGATTTGTTAGTTCTTTAAAGATGCAATCTTCGACGTAGTAGTTATTACTATCTGGATAACTCCCATTTCTTACAATTTCGTATTTCCCATCAAAGAATTGATCAAATTCTTGATGGCTGAATAACATAAAGCCATATTCAAATCAAAGATTTTGACAATTTATATATCCTCTCAATTTAAAAAATTGAAATGGTTTAATTATTTTATATGTGCATCTTATTCAGAGAATTTTTGAATTTTTTTTAAACGTAATTTTGACAACCATTGAAATTTAATCCCACAAACAATGGAAGCTCTCTATTGAAGATTTTTGTGTTTTTACGATGCAGTTCCAATTACTATAGTTACAGAAAATAATAGCTCTATGAAAACGAAATTGCAGCATGCGATATCAAAAATTATGATCATGTGTTTCATCTGAAAATTTTTATGGAAAGCATGTATTCTTGAACTATTAATAACAGAGGATAACGCGATCTAATGTAATATTTTAATATATTTAGACACCAAATCTTATGTTAATAGTTATTATTGAGCCATAAGATTTGTATCCATAAACTTCGATTAAATCAAAGTATGTGCAGTGCTAGAAGTATCTTATGGTCGATTGATACAATAGTATTTTCTAAAAACTTGGAAATCTTTTCCTTGTATTCGTTTTTTCGGTAGTATTGAATTCACCAGCAATCAACTGATTAACTTATAATTGCAATTTCATTATAGGAGATCTATAAAAATGTATTTCACATCATAAATGTACAGTCAAGCTAATATTACGAAATCCTCAGTGCATACATGCATAACCTTAGTGTCACATTAGGTCGGTTAGATTTGGTAAAATAAAATAGCATTCATCGATTTTTTATCTGTCAATTTTTTGCTGAAATGTTAAAAACCGGGACGATGCTTCTCCAATATATTATAGGAGAAAAAATCGGACGGGGTACATTTGGAGAAGTATACAATGCTAAAGATACCAAAACTGGGGAGATTGTAGCGATAAAAATCGAACCTCATACAAGTCGCAAGAGATATCTTGAACATGAATTCAAAATTCTTACTCA
The DNA here is from genome assembly GCF_026262505.1 of Trichomonas vaginalis G3. NCBI lineage: Eukaryota > Parabasalia > Trichomonadida > Trichomonadidae > Trichomonas > Trichomonas vaginalis. The sequence goes on from NC_067205.1 coordinate 8,071,639, forward strand.
TTTGCAATCTTCACTTATGTTTCCACGATGTGGCATATTCGGGGTAACTCCAGAGTTTAGATTTTATTCAATGGAATTATTAGGTCCTTCAATTACACAGATTTTCAAGAAAATTCCTATTGAATCCGGTATTATAGTAATGCAAGAATCTCTTAAAGCATTAGAACAACTCCATCTTCGAGGTTTTGTCCATCGCGATATAAAACCTGGAAATATTATAACAAGAAACAAGCGAGATACTCCCATTTGTATTATTGATTTCGGATTAACTCGTCAATATATCGATACCGAAACAGGAAAGCATTGTTTGCACGAAGAAAACGCCGGGTTCAGAGGATCAAAAGCATACGCAAGCATAAATGCTCATCATTTTTGTACCGTGTCTCGAAAAGACGATTTGATTTCATGGTACTACGTAATGATTGAGTTACTCTGTGGAAAATTACCATGGAGAGGAGTGCAAGATAATGATGAACTAATATACTTGAAATCACAGTTTAATGTGAAAAAATTTACCCATAATGTTGGACCAGAACTTGCAGATATTTGGACAAGTATTTCATACTTGCATTTTGACGAAAAACCTAATTATAAATACATATACGAGAAAATTGATGATATGAAGAGACGAATTGGCATTACAGGTAATGAACATCATGTTTGGGAAAATTATTTTGCAGATCTTCCTAATCCAGATGATTTTGTTGACTGGAATGGACCAGTTGAAGGAGCAAATGAAGTTGAGCTAAGTCCAGAATTCATTTGTGATGATGAAGTTCTTGATAATATTAATCGAGAATCAAGTTGTTATATCTGATTTGTTTTCATCAATAAATTGTTAGTATAAATTGTGTATTTACATACTTTTTAGAAATAAGGAATATGCTTGCAATTTCCTATCAATTGTGATTGTTTTCTATATGATCGTACTTTTTGTTTAATCAGAATGGAAATATTATGAAGGCACAATACAAATACAATGCTTTTATTGCACAATTAATGATATTATTTCAATATTAAATTTCGCTACGTAACACAATGCCAAATTAAGAGACTTTTTGCAATTTTATGTGCGAAAAATCGTATATATTACCTCCATTCAGAATTCTATGAAAACAAATTTTGCATTTTTAGTTGCTAGTGTGAATTTATATTGTAAAATGTCCATAGTATTTATTATGAAAAGATATCATATTCATTGATAGAACAAAATTTTTGATAAATTGAAACGCACGACAAAATTCAATTAAATAAATTCCAATGTAATTTATTTTGCATTTAACTCCTAAATCTAGGTTTTCCAGGCTATATCTAACTTTATGTGATTAATGATAAAAATTTTCATTTGATTTTAGAGCCAGACCTCAGAAATTCGAATTTTTGTTGGATAAAACAAGCAATTTAGATGGTTTCAGAAGAAAGTCGAATATTTAAAATTTCCTAAAAAAATAAAAGGAAAATAAGATCCAACTAATGATTTATTTTATATTGATTTGAAGCAAAAATATCGTTGTAAGCCTTTCAATAATTTATCTCCTTCAATTTAACTTATCTCAATTGCAATGTAAACTTATCAAAATTGAATTATAAATAATGCAAAAAGTGGTGTAAAGTAATCAAAAAATGCAAGTAAACTATTGAATTGTTGTGGTTTCTCTTCTCAAAAGAGACCAAACTTCATTATTTCTCGAAAATCCGGATGTTTATTCCACCACAGTCATTCCTTTGATTTGTCGAAAAAATATTGTGAGTCTATCGTAAAATCAAAAATTATTTTAATTAATACATCTAAGGATAATATATATGCCATGATAACCGATACCGCATGTTTTCTTGAAAATATTCAATTTTTGTGAAAATTTTTGTCATTAATATTTGAGTCAGACTTCAATGAGTTTTCCATTAAGTTTAGACTGGTATGAGATCAAAGAACGCATAGGTCGAGGAGGAACAAGTGAGGTATTCTCAGCCGTATGCTTAGATAACAATGAAGTTGTTTCAATTAAGAAAATTGACCTCGAAACAGGTCAAATTGAGCTCGATTATTTAAGACAAGAAGTGTCGTATTGGTCTTCAATGCAGCATAAAAACATCATTAGCTATTATGGTTCCTTCATTGAAGGTCCCAATATCTACATTCTGATGAGTTATTGCTCTGCAGGTTCTTTATATGACATTTTACGTATCCATATGCCAAATGGCCTTCCAAATGAAATCCAGATCGCAACGATATTGAAAGGGACCCTCAACGCGCTTGATTATATTCATTCAAGTGGACAAATACATCGTGATGTCAAACCAGGCAACATACTCATCGAAGGAAATGGAGTAGTTAAGATTGGTGACTTCGGTGTTTCTACAAGACTTTTCGAAGAAGGTCAAAGACGTTCATTTCGTTTTACAGTTGCTGGAACACCATGTTATATGGCGCCAGAAGTTCTCATTGAGGAGGAAGGATACACTGAGAAGGCCGATATTTGGAGTTTAGGCATCACAGCGATTGAGTTAGCAACAGGTGATGCGCCATACTCAACATTAAATGAAATGGAGATCATGATGAAAATCATTAACTTGCCGCCACCTAGTTTGCCTTCAAATTCCAAGTATTCGCCGGAATTTATCGATTTTATTTCAAAATGTCTACAGACAGATCCAAATAACAGATGGACAGCTAAAGAGTTACTTTCGCATCCATTTATTCAGAAGGCAAGAGATAATGAATATCTCCAGAAAACTTTAATTTCAAAATTGCCGTCAATTGCTTCCAGTTTCTCTATTAATGAAATGCGTCTGAATAAGATGCGTCTCAAGCTTGGAAACGATGTCAGTCAATCAACTCCAGCGATTGTCCAGTACGAGCCTCCAAAGTGGGACTTCTTAGTTGATTCAAAGTCTCCTGTAACTGTTAAGAAGGGAAGATTCGAAATCACTCGGCTGCCAAACCAGAATAAAAATTGTTAATTATTTTTCTTGTTGTAAAATCTTAGCGGCTTTATTATCTTACTCGGCTTTTGTTTTTGTGAATTAATGAAATATTTCACTCATCTACTATTGAGGAAAAAAAAAATATCAAAATCAAATCACTCAAGTTTATTCTTATCATTATAATACAAAAATGTAACAGATAATAGTTTGAGAGAAAAATACCAAAATCACAATTTCGAAATTTGAAAGATCTTTATATTTTTCAGCGTAAATTGACTTAATTTGATAATTAATATTGATTATAATTGAGAGGAAGTAAAATTTTGACAAAATTTATCATGGATTCCTCCATCAAGAATTTCAACAATTCTTTGATGGAGGGTGCCAACGCGTAAGCAATGGCACATATCCAGATCCTAATAACTATTGTGTCAAAGACAGTTTCTTTGAAGACCTCAAGAACCGTGCAGTTTATTCTTCAGGCGAATCTAAATTCTTATTTGAAGATAATACATTTATTAACGTATCAACATCATCAGGTTCTGGTGGTGCAGTTCTTACAGAAAACGGCGATGTTGTTCACAACCGAATTTGTTCGTTCAACTGTTCTGCACCAAATTATGGACAATATTGCTCTAGCCGAGGACAAGGCTCATACATAAAATACGTTATTGAAAGTACTTTATCAAGATCTCATGAAACTCCTATTGGAAGAGCTCCAGCAGACTTTTATTATGGAAAACAATACTTAACGAAAACAAATATTTCATATTTTAGAACAAACCAAGAAAGTGGATACTCTTTTTATGATGGACAATCGGAATCAAATTCCACTTATAATTCAATAATAAATAATACATCAACAAATGATCAGTGTATTCATAACTATTATTTTCCTGATAAACAAGTAAAAATATATAAATGTAACATCATTAATAACTCTGTAAAAGATAAAGTTATCTACAATTATAGATGTAATCTATTAACAGTTGAAGAATGTAACATTATTGATAACTCAGGAACAATACAAACAAATAAAAAATTCATAAAATTACAAAAGAATTAAATTGGAAATTTTGGAGAATTATCAAAACTGAATTGTATATCAGGCTGCTTAACAGGTTGGGCACTGCTTGACTTAATTCTATTAGAGACATTTGGTACAACGTTGACTTGAATCAGATTAAGAAACATTCTTTTAGTACAATCGCAGAGTTTCCCTTGAGGAATGTTGTTGGCAATTTGTTTTATGCGCTGGTTTTGGGAATTAATAGAAAATACAATCCCAGGAAGAAAGAATGATCTTAAGGAAGAAAGCAATTGAGCTATTTTCAATTTCATGTTATTATCATTGTGTTCGTCTTCAGCTTCAAGTAAGATAAGATAAACAAATTTGTCAAGTTTCTTCTGATCAAAAAATTTTAAGTCTTCTTGAAGTTTTTTGATAAAGGAAAAGGACCATGTGCCAATATTATTGGCCGCTTCATCTATAATCATCTTTACCAGATCTTCAGGCATCTGTTTGTTCATCGTTTATTTTGGTAATTAGAATTTTAAATATTTGATATGGAAAATTTGTATGTGATCATTAAAAGTATTGAAAGAGTTCTTATGGAAAAGGAATGATAATATTGATTTACAATGTATGATTAAGCCATGATTACGTTCCGAATTGAATAGTTATCAAAAATTTTGCTAAAAATATTTGTGTGAAGCGCATTGAAAATATTAAATGATCCTGAATAAATAAACATGAAAATAATGTTCAAAATTTGATGTTGCAATACATATTTAATTTTCTCAAAGAAATTTATTAATTGTAAGAAACAATAGTTGTCCAACAATATATTACAAAAACTATATATTAATCAATCATTTTTCGTAACGATCAGAATTTGAAAAATAAAAAGTTGCTTTTGAATAGCAGAAAATTTTTATTGTTATTTTCTTTTAATTATCATTCTTCATGAATTGGTGATTACTTTGTTTAAATTGAAATACATTAATTACTCATTCAAATTTCAAATACGGTAATTATTTTTTGAAACTAAACCCAATAATTATTTTTTGAATATGCTCCAATTTGATTTGTTGTTAATAATGATGATAAACACAAATATTATTTAATTTCAAAATTGAATACTTTTACAGGAATCATAAAATATTGCAAGATTTTTTTAAAAAAAAATCCTTTTTATTTCATCTTTCTTATTTGCTTCGGAACTGCCTTTGTGTTTGATTTATTAAATCTGGTCGAAAATCCTTAAATTTTTGGAATTAACCACATTCGTTTCATTTAGTTTCTTCTTTGTGATAACTATCTTAATTAGTAACATTATTGTTAATTTCCGTATCCTAATTTGTTTAAATATCATATTTTATGTTTGATATAACAAAACTGCATATTTCTTTACAATATTTATCAGAGAAAGACTTAATTTACACATTATTGCCAATTATATATTCTACCAATTCATTCTCATACATTAGTTAGAAATTGGTATTTTAAATTTTGTTGTTCGAAATGCAATCTGAATTGACCAATTATTTAATATTCAGCTAATGTATTCAATTCAATCTAGTAAGTTGACAGATAAATGATATTAATTAAATTTGAACGGAAATAAAATATTTGTCTATATCATAGGCCCAACCTTGCTACGGCGCATCATACTATACGTATACAATATGATTTGAATGTTTAACCAGCATACTAGCTATTCTTAATTTGAATCTATATTTTATTGAATAATAATGCTGATAAATATAGGAAGATTATTACTTAATGAATAGCAAATATATTTTCTTATTCCTCTAATCCTAAGGACATTTTTCCCCTATGAATTACTTAAAAATGAACAAATGTTGTAAGTAGATCTAAAATTTATCATCCACGGTTTAACTTAGTACTTTATATGGAATAATTCCTGATTTTGGGGACATGATAGGCTACTTTAATTGTACATATTGCAATAATCAAAAAAGCTATATTTAATGAAAGGAATTTCTTGGAAATTGAAGGTATATCATCAATTAAACAACTTCCTATACTCTTATTGTTACAACAAAAAACAATAATATGAAAAATAATTTAATTGATGACGATTTTTGCACGACATAGATACTATAGAGTGTGCCAAGCTAGTCATATGTAAAGACATAGCAAGCTAAGGAGATTATGTAAAGCATATAATTGAAGCAAAGTGTAGGTTCTCAAATTGATCGTTTTACCATCGACATTTTATTAAACAATGTTGCTGATCATTTGACATTTATTATTTAATGGAGAAGTGAATCTTGGTATGTAAATTTATCTCAATTCTCGGTAGACACTGAATAAATTATTTTTTCATGTTATCTGTATTTCTTTCTCTTTGTTTTCGTGAATGCAAAGACATGCGTTTTTGCAGAGAAAACATCAACAAAACGACTCCTGTTGCATGGAGTATCTCCAATCCTCAAGTGAATTCTCAAATTTTCACTGCAGATCTTAATCTCAACGGAGTATCATCAGGATATTCTGTCCAAATTTATGAAATTCCAACAGGCGGTGTAAGGTTCAGAGTTTTAATGCCTGAATCTCAATCAAGTTACAGATATGATATTCTTCACGACGATCTTATTGTTAATTCAACACTTTTGACAGCAAAATCAGATATTGAAGGTAAAGATGATGGCGACCACTACACAATTAAAACACACAACTTCGAAATTAAAATTCAAAAAAGTAATTTCGCAATTCAGATTGCTCATGACGACGATAACTACATGAACTTAAATCCTGATGGATTTATGTTCATAGAAGACGGTTCAGCTGTCGAAAACGAAGAATGGGATGGAAAAATCGAAACATTCCCACATGGAAAGACAGCTGTTGGCATGTCATTTTCATTCATTAAAGACGCTTATCTTACAGGTCTCCATGAGAGTACTTCAAGTCTTAATCTTCCCGATGGAGAAGACAGAAGATATGCCAGAGATGCTTATTCACTCTATGGATACGTACCATTCTTCTTTGCACATCACAAGAACCTCAAGAAATCACCAGCTGTCTTCTGGATGAATCCATCTGATTTAACATTTTCAATCAGAACAAAAACAGACTCCAGAGATGTCAGATTCATTTCTGAAGGTGGTTTCATCGATTTTGTTGTATTCGTTCACGACATTGATGACTTAATGAAAGAATATACAACACTTACCGGAAGAGCACCACTTCCACCAGCCTGGACTCTTGGCTATCAACAGTCCAAGTGGGGATATATGAATCAGACACAAGTTGAAGAGATTTTCTCCAACTTTTCCGCAGAAAATATTCCATGGGATGTTATTTGGCTCGACATCGACCATCTTGATCGCAAACGTCCATTTACATTCAGTGACAAGTTCTTCTACGATCGAGAGAAGTTCTTTTCCACCCTCAAACAGCAAAACAAAACTATAATTAGAATTGCAGATCCACATATGGCAGTTTCAGATGATTATTTACCATATAAAGAATGTATTGATCATGATTATTTCGTTAAGAAAGAGGATGTTCCATTCAAAGCATCATGTTGGCCAGGAAACTCATCATGGCCCGATTTCATTCGAAGTGATGTTCGAAAATGGTGGTCAAGTAAATTTACAGATTGGGCAGAGAATGTCTATCCATGGAATGACATGAACGAAGTTGCTGCTTGGGAATCCATTGAAGGCACATTACCTAAAGATGCCAAACAACTGAACAACACAATCGAAGTTCGCGAAGTTCATTCTATATATGGTTTATCTATGACGAAAGGCACATTTGATTCTATCAACAGTCGTCGTTTTCGTCCATTCATTCTTACACGTTCATTCTTTGCCGGCTCACAGAAATACGCGTGGACATGGTCCGGCGACAATTCAGCACTTTGGGAACATTTATCACAATCGATTGATTCACTTTTGACATCTAATCTGAATGGCCAACCATTCACCGGTTCAGATGTTGGTGGCTTTGGTTCTAACACTACGAAAGAACTTTTAGCACGCTGGTACCAAGTTGGCTCATTAATCTATCCACTTTTCCGTGAACACTCAGCGAATACAACAGAATACAGAGAACCATATCTGTACAAGAATGATTCTGATATCTATTCTAGTATATTAAGATCAATCAAAGAACGCTATCGTGTTTTCCCACTTCTTTATACATCTATGGAACGATCATCACGTAAAGGCATTCCATTTGCAGCTCCTCTTTTCTACCATTACCCAGAATCAGATGTCCATTCTATCAGTCACCAAGTTATTGTTGGTGGTCAACTCATGGTTGTTCCCGTTTTGAGAGAAGGATCAGATAGTGTTTTTGTTACTAAACCAGGTGAAGATGAATGGTATGATTTTCGTACAGGTGAACCACTTGTTACAGGCACACACTCAGCCAAGATCAGTGAACATGTTTCTGCATTCATCAAAGGTGGTTCAATCAGTGCTATTTTGTCCGAAGATGTTTCAAGTATTTCAGAATCATTGAAATCCAATGTCACATTGATCATCTCAGTTGATGATGACAAAGAATCAGAAGGAGAACTTTATTACGATGATGGCCAATCATTTGATTACAAAACTAATAACGGCTCAGCTAGAATTTCTATTAAATACGAAGATAAACAAATTGAAATCAAATGCAAAGGCGAATGTCAATATGCACCAATCTGTGATCAAATTGTTATTTATGGTCTTCAGAACAAAGATGTTCCTCATTTCAAGATCGATGGCATTTCTACTTCCGTTTATGATCACAAAGTTGTCATCTCTAACATTCGTGTTCAACTTGGTCAGTCACAATCTATCGAATCTTCTATCTCTAACAAGACACGAAACATCATCATCTCTATTTCAGCCGTTTTTGGTGTTATTTTCATCATCTTCATCAGCTTCATCATCCAACGTCAACTCAAGAAGAACAAAGCCGACAACAACTATGAAAGTTTTGCTGATGAAAAATAAAATAATCTAATATAAATAAAACTTATCTTATTATCTTTTTTTAATTAATTTAAAGTGATATATCATTTAATTAATTAGTTCGATTTTATTTATTATCTTAGTATCAATATTGTAATGAGAGAATATGACTAAATTCTGATTATGAAAGATTTCATTTCGAAATTTGAAAGATCTTTATATTTTTCAACGGAAATTCACTTATATAATCTCATGAAAATGCAATTATAATAATTAATATTGATTTTCATTGAGAGGAAGTAAAATTTTGACAAAATTTATCATGGATTCCTCCATCAAGAATTTCAACAATTCTTTGATGGAGGGTGCCAACGCGTAAGCAATGGCACATATCCAGATCCTAACAACTACTGTGTCGAAGACAGTTTCTTTGAAGACCTCAAGAACCGTGCAGTTCATTCTTCAGGCGAATCTAAATTCTTATTTGAAGATAATACATTTATTAATGTATTAACACCATCAGGTGCTGGTGGTGCAGTTTATACCACAAAAGGTGATGTTGTTCACAACCGAATTTGTTCGTTCAACTGTTCTGCACCAAATTATGGACAATATTGCTCAAGTCAAGGACAAGGCTCATACATAAAATACGTTATTGAAAGTACTTTATCAAGATCTCATGAAACTCCTATTGGAAGAGCTCCAGCAGACTTTTATTATGGAAAACAATACTTAACGAAAACAAATATTTCATATTTTAGATTAGGGTCATACTGCGGTTACCTTGTTGAAAAAGGACAATCAGAATCAAATTCCACTTATAATTCAATAATAAATAATACATCAACAAATGAAATTTGTATTTACAACTTTGGTTTACCTACAGTAAAAATATATAAATGTAACATCATTAATAACTCTGTAAAAGATAAAGTTATCTACAATGTTAATTGTAAACCATTAACAGTTGAAGAATGTAACATTATTGATAACTCAGGAACTAGAACTTTTTCTGTAGAATATTCAGGTAAAACAGAAGTTATTAATTGTTACCTTGGAAATAATAATAAAACATACGGAGATGTTGTATTTAATAACACTTACAACAAAGAAATAAATCTCGAACTAAAACATCTTTCGACAAGACTATGCCAAGCAAAATATTTAGATTTTAACAATCATCAAACAGTTTCATCCGAATTTGATGATTTTAATTTATTTCCATTTTATATTTTATTATTTATTCACAAAGATAATTTTATTTCAGAATCCGAATCAAATAAAGCAGCAGTATACAATCGAAACATTCTTTCTACTTTATCTAAACTTAAATCCATCTTTTTTTCTTTATTCAGATAAAATCTAAATTATTTTCAAATATAATTTAACAGCAAAACTCCTCTTCATAATGCATCATATACTCAATAGCCGAATTCTAATTTCATTACATATAAGATTTCTAGGTTTATATTCTATTAAAAATAGGCATCAAGTGTACTATTAATCTCTTCATTCTTTATTAATATCATATAAAATGAGAGTCGTTTGTATCAACCTTTCAATTCCGATTCACTTTTCAAATAAATTCAAAAATCAAGTAAAAGCGATGAAAAGTATATATTAATTATAAAAATTGAGTATGATACGGAATATTGAATTGATTACTTCTAAGGGCTCCCGCACTAAGGGCAAATTGCAACACCTGTACATATTAAGTATAGAAGTACTTATATGAGGAAATATAATGCCATAGCTTATTAAGCTGGTTCTCGATGTCTATCTTAAATTCATAATGAGATTCTTTCCAACTTTGAGTATAAAGCTTTGCGTACATAATACAGATCTTCTATATGTTAACTGTATAAATATAACACATTTATTATATAAGTTTGTTGATTAATTAAGCCAATTCAAAACGTTTCATGCATAACTGACATGAAAATGAAGAATATGAGATAATATTTGCATATTACTATTTGTATAAAATATGTTGGCATTGCTATTAATCTCAGATATTGTAAAAAAAATTTAAAAAAAAATATGAAACTAACCCACAGGCGTGTATTAGTATATGATTATGAAAATTTTGATTTGCAGATTAGAAATTTAGTGAATCTAGCTTTATTGATGAAAATTGAATTGAAATTGCCAAAAACTAAGCAAAATGGTATGAATTAGATATGAAATCATCCGCATTTGTTCATCTTAATATGGAAAATCAATCAAAACATGCAATTAAACAATTTTATTTATCGAATATTCCATAATTTGTTTCATTCAATATAATTGCAAAATACTCAAATAAATTAGAAATAGGACCAAATATTGAGATTATTTACCGTTTCATAATCCGTCAAATGTTCGATAGTAATGAAAAAATCAAGTATTGATTAAATTTTTAAATTTAAATTTATTATAAATAAATCGGTGAATTCGCCTCAAATATTTTTTCGATTTGATTTTAAAAACTTTTTTGTTGATATGTAGGGTTGTACAAACTGGCACGCCTGCTGGCACACCTTTTTTGGCCAGCTGGCACGATTTTTTTAAAAAACACATTAAAAAAGTCACTTTTTGCCCCATCTAATGAGATTTTTTTTTACAATTTTTTTCCCCTTATTTTTCAATTTAGATATGATTTTAAGCTCTCCAAATTGAAGTTTACCTGATGTTTCTTTGTTTTTATGATAATAAAATGTTGCAAAGTTGAGTTTGGATTCAATAAATTTAAGAAAATTTTATTTTACAATGAAATTATAAGAAAGGATGTTTTTATCCTATGTCAAAGAGAATACATTTGTAGATCCCGACTTTTGACATGGTTGAAAATTCCAAAAAAAAATTCAAAATTTAAAAAAAAAATTAAAAAATATAAATTTCATGTTAAAAAATGATTTTTGAAATTTTTTTGGAAAAATAGAATGTCATATTTTTATGTTTTATTGCTATTTTTTACGAAATCAATAAAATATTTGTTAATTTGGCTGAGATTATAAATAAAATCTTTCTAAATCTTGCAATTGATTGCTAAAATCTGTTTTATGTATTAATTGGCATTGAGATTCGTTATAAAAGAATGCGAATTATTTTGTATGAGTAAACGTATTTTGTAAAATTTCAAATTCTCTTCTCTCATTACTTACCTTAGATCTCTCGGCTTTTAGCTCTCAGATTTCGCTCATAGAACTCAGGTTTTAGTTATGTACTCATAGATGTATCATTACTGCCCGCAGATCTCTCATTACTACCTTACTAACCAGATCTTAACTCTCATTACTACCTTACTAACCAGATCTTAACTCTCATTACTACCTTACTCATCAGATCTTAACTCTCATTACTACCTTACTAACAGATCTTAACTCTCATTACTACCTTACTAACCAGATCTTAACTCTCATTACTACCTTACTAACCAGATCTTAACTCTCATTACTACCTTACTAACCAGATCTTAACTCTCATTACTACCTTACTAACCAGATCTTAACTCTCATTACTACCTTACTAACCAGATCTTAACTCTCATTACTACCTTACTAACCAGATCTTAACTCTCATTACTACCTTACTAACCAGATCTTAACTCTCATTACTACCTTACTAACCAGATCTTAACTCTCATTACTACCTTACTAACCAGATCTTAACTCTCATTACTACCTTACTAACCAGATCTTAACTCTCATTACTACCTTACTAACCAGATCTTAACTCTCATTACTACCTTACTAACCAGATCTTAACTCTCATTACTACCTTACTAACCAGATCTTAACTCTCATTACTACCTTACTAACCAGATCTTAACTCTCATTACTACCTTACTAACCAGATCTTAACTCTCATTACTACCTTACTAACCAGATCTTAACTCTCATTACTACCTTACTAACCAGATCTTAACTCTCATTACTACCTTACTAACCAGATCTTAACTCTCATTACTACCTTACTAACCAGATCTTAACTCTCATTACTACCTTACTAACCAGATCTTAACTCTCATTACTACCTTACTAACCAGATCTTAACTCTCATTACTACCTTACTAACCAGATCTTAACTCTCATTACTACCTTACTAACCAGATCTTAACTCTCATTACTACCTTACTAACCAGATCTTAACTCTCATTACTACCTTACTAACCAGATCTTAACTCTCATTACTACCTTACTAACCAGATCTTAACTCTCATTACTACCTTACTAACCAGATCTTAACTCTCATTACTACCTTACTAACCAGATCTTAACTCTCATTACTACCTTACTAACCAGATCTTAACTCTCATTACTACCTTACTAACCAGATCTTAACTCTCATTACTACCTTACTAACCAGATCTTAACTCTCATTACTACCTTACTAACCAGATCTTAACTCTCATTACTACCTTACTAACCAGATCTTAACTCTCATTACTACCTTACTAACCAGATCTTAACTCTCATTACTACCTTACTAACCAGATCTTAACTCTCATTACTACCTTACTAACCAGATCTTAACTCTCATTACTACCTTACTAACCAGATCTTAACTCTCATTACTACCTTACTCATCAGATATCTAATTATTTACATATGATTTCTCACATCTCACTCAAGTCTCATTACTTACCCTATCTTTTTAACCTTTTCTGATAATTACTGAAATAACTAAATCCTTTTTTTAGTTTAATTCTGATATTAAATTTTTAAAATCTCTTTAATTTTTTGAACTACGCATTTAATTTGTAATTGCCGATTTCACAGATTTGAACCATTTAATAAAATAACATTATTCAACTTAATCATATCAAACATGGTAGTTTGATTTTCAGATCTACATTTTAAAAACCTCTTTATTATCTTGAGTTATACTTTTATTATATAATACCTGAGTTCATAACTGAAAACTCTTAATTAGAGTACAATATTCAACTTAATCATAACAAGATTTGTTGAATTTCAAATTTGATTTATATCTTCCATCACTTAAAACTCTCACAGCTTACAATATAAGCTAAAAAGTATATTTTCATAGTAATAAAATTAATTATTAAATTTTTTACTTTTTCCTTTCCAAAACTAAAAAAAGGAAGGGAAAAGGGAAAAAGAAGAAAGAAAAGAGAAAAAGAAAAAAAAGAAGAGAAAAGAAGAAAAAGAAAAAAAAGAAGAGAAAAGAAGAAAAAGAAAAAAAAGAAGAGAAAAGAAGAAAAAATAATAATGAGCATATTATATAATTGTGGTCATAGGCCGAGTGGCGTGGAAAGGGTGGAGCCCGAAGGGCGACATCCTTTCCACGCCACGAGGCCCGATTTTTGGCCACTTTTTTGATTTTGGCCGCGTGCCAGCTCCTGGCAGGCGGCCCGCAAAATTGTGCCAGTTTGTACAACCCTATTGATATGTAATAAGCAAAAAATTTCGAAATAATCGTCGAAGACTGTAGCAAATTGAGAGGACAGACCTAATCGTACTTTTGTATCTGACAATTGAAATAGATAGAAATAATATATTCTCACATCAAATTTCATTGTTAGAAAGTTTGGGATCAAAATTCGAAGTGGGATTACTTCTGAAAGAAATAAAATTTTGACAAAATATTTGATCTGAAAATGGTTTCACACCATTCATCCATCATGACAATAAATACTTTGATGGAAAATGCCTTAGTGTAAAGAATGGCAGTTACACAGAGAAAAAAAGCTACTGCGTCAAAAAAAGTTTCTTTCAAGATCTCAATAATCGTGCAATTTATTCAAATGGTAGTTCGCAATTCTTATTTGAAGATAGTACATTTATTAGAGTGTCAAATCCAACAGGTGATGGTGGTGCTGTTTACACAGCAACTGGCGAAGTTGTTCACAACCGGATTTGTTCATTTGATTGTTCCGCTGCAGGTTATGGACAGTATTGTTCCAGCGTATCATCTCAAGGACAATTTATCAAATACGTTGAAGAATCTACTATATCAAGTTCGAATGAAAATCTTTTTGGATCAGCCCCATCAGACTTTTACTATGGAAAACAACATTTAACAAAAACAAATATTTCATATTTTAAAATTAATTTTGTTTGCGGATACTATTTTTTTCAAGCAGAATCAGAATCAAACTCCACATTTAATACAATCATAAATAATGCTGCAGCACTTAAATATTGTATTAGGAATGCTAAATCACCTAATATAAAAATATATAAATGCAACATAATTAAAAATACTGTAGGTGAACAAGTATTCAACAGTTATAAATGTGATCAAGTTCAATATAAAGAGTGTAACATTGTTGATAACACAGGATCATATGCATTTTATGTAGAAGAATCAGGTAAAACTGAAGTCATAAATTGTTACCTTAGAAAAAATACTGAAACGACAGGAAAAGTAGCCTTTAGAAATACGTACAACAAAGAAATAAAGAACAAAATAAATCATCTTCCTAAAGATAGATGTCAAGCAAAAACTATAAGTCTAACATTTTCAAAAGAATTCAAGTTCTTTGGTTTTCTTCCATTATATATTTTGTTATTTTCTTGTCAGGATAAATCGATATTTATTAATCAGTCAGAGAAGCATGAAGCCTATAATCGAAACTTTCTTTTTAGCTTCTCAAGACTCAAGTCTTTCTTTTCTTCTTTATTAAGCTAAAAGATTTTTTTTTATCAATATCTCTAAAATACCTACTCTAAGTGAATCAATAATGGCACCATATATTTCTCCCTACATTGGATTATGTTATATGTAAATATCAAGATAATGTGAAATTTACAGATAATATCGAATCTAACTTAGGTATCTCCTGATCTTCAACTCTTCTTTTTTATTGATTTCCTTTGCCACTAACTGTTCTTAATAATCATTCCAATTCTCAGATAATTATGAACAAAAAAAATCCGTTGCAAAAAAAAATGCTTGATTCTTTTGTTCCCTATAAAACTAAAGATCAGAAACTTTCGGCAAGAAGATCTTTAGATGCGACATACACTTACAAGTATAGAGAGGGAAAAGTTCCTACGCCAGTTCTCTCAAGAAGAAGACAAGCAGCATTAAAAATTCCAACGCTTTCAGTTGAAACGGATATAAATGCAAAAATCAAAAGCGCAGAAGATATATTAAGAGTCAGACCTCCGAAACCAGTTCAACATTACATTTTAAAAGAAATTCGTGATGCAGATCGTCGTATTAGACGAGTGAAAGCTGGAATACCTATTAACAAAGTTTTTTCAGAAAGAACAGATCCTATTCCACTTCAAAAAGTACCAAAAACGGAATTTTTAACTGAAGAACAAGCAATTCGCCCATTTACAAGCTATATCGCTCCACAAATGGAGCCAAGGTTGCATCTATACAATGTTCATCCCCCAGATACAACTACAATTGGAGATCTCGCATCTAACGAAATCGAAGGAATTCTTTACAGAATTAATGAAGAAGATAGACTGCGTGACAATGAGATAGTATCGAGTATAAATAGAAGAAGTGCACGTAGACACAAGAATATGAAAGTTCAATACGAAAATTCTTTAAAATATGGAATGGAAGAAGCTCAAATTCGAGCTAGACGTAGTGCCGCACTTAGTGCATTAAAGGAAAGACGCACTGAGTCATGGTGGCAAGATTTCATCAATGATTTCCCTTCTGAAGATGTTAATCCGGAACAATTAAAGATCCTTAGATATTTATCTAAAGCTCAATTTACGGAGCCAGGTATTGTCGAGTTTCTACAGCTCGCAGATGACAAAAGATGGCTTCCTTTGTATTATAAACCGATTTTAAGAGCAGCCAACGAGCATGGTCACTTTTTACCAGAGTTAAGACTTGGAATACTCCTTAAAACAACCCAAGACCACAAAATTGCTTCACAAGTTTCAACATATTCATTAATGAAATTGAAGCAATGATTTTATCGGTTTTGTTATATGTATAATAAATGTTTTGTATGTATTTTGTTTTATATTAGTATGAATTTTTTTCAAACAAATAATTTCAAAAAATAACTTGGCTTGAAGAGTAAAATTTTTATTGATACAACATGGTTTATTTGAAATTCGTACAAAGACTTTAGTTTTTTAAATAGGGACTGCATTACGATTTGGACCTGGTGGATTTCTGCTTTGTTGAAGGTTTTTAATAAGAGCAACCTGGTCTTGGACATCAACAACTATTTCTTGATAATCAGAATCAGAAGATTCTTTAGGTTCTGGTTTTTGTTCTTCCAATGAAGGTCCTTTCATTAATTTGCGAATATGAATGACTTCTCCAAGATATTTATCTGCTGGTGGATCCGGTCTATTCTCTTTCAGCAAGGCACGATATTTTTCAGTTGTTGGATTCATTTTTGAAAAAAATAAATTTGCCATTTATCAAAAATTTTGGAAATTTGGTTTATTGTGATTTATATTTCACATTGTTTATATTCAAGAAAAAATCTTTCTGCTCAAGTTGCGACGAGCAATATCCATTATTGAGTGAAATTGAATCTACAAATCATGAAGTTTTAAATAAAAGCAAGATATTTTGTTTTCAGGTATTAATGCTATTATATTTTCCTCAGTAATATACGGAAATAATGAATAGTTTGATAATCATGAAATTCAGAATAGAGAAATCCTTGCAGAACTTATGAGTTCTACATGAGCATGAGAAGTACAATTGGAAATTTAGTATTATATGCTTTTAAATGCTTATTGAACAATAAACCACACTAATTTATGATGATATTTTATAATTTTACTAATACACTTGAACCTGAATATAAATAAATGCTTATTGTTTGTTCAAATTATTTTACATTCAATCTAAAATCTACAAAAGTGCCAAATAAAGTGCATTTATAATGATTCCAAAAACAATGTGTATAGATAATATAGATTACAAAATAGTCATCGTTGGAGACCCTATGGTTGGAAAAACATGTATCATTAACAGATTAGTTGATGACATGTTTCTAGCCGACGTTGAACCAACAATTTCCCCAGGTTTATATAAAATTCATTTGAAAATGAAAGATAGCACTCCAGTGACACTCAATTTATGGGATACAGCAGGCCAAGAAAAGTTTAATTGTATTGTTCCAATATATGCAAGGAATTCATGCGGCGTTTTTATGGTATTCGATATATCTAATAAGCAATCAATTCAAAATTTGGAGAAATGGTACGATTTAGTACAAGCACACGTTGATAATCAATGTAAATTCTTCGTAATTGGAAATAAAATAGATTTGGCATCTAACAATACGATAGATATGGCTACAGATTGGGCTTTAGAACATAATTTCCCAATTTACTTTGTGTCAGCCAAAACTGGAGGAAGAGTTAGAGATGCCGCAACTGAAATGGCACAGGCAATATTCAACGAAAGAGGAAAATTAGTTTACCATAATCCAAATGTTAATGAAATTCTTGATATTGAGCTTGAAAAAAAGTCAAAATGTGCATGTTGAATTTACATGAGACATTCGATAGTCTACATCTAATATATACCATGTTATCTTGTTTTTTATTTTAATCATGTTATTTTAGTCTTTATTAAACCAATAATAAAGAATATTGTTAGATTGATATTATTTAACTATGATTCTATTTTATACAAAGTTGAAATTCAGATATCTGGTAATAAGTCTTTCTGATGATTCAAGGAAATAAGATAAAATAATAATATTAATCTATTTATGATGAATGATATTGCTTCTCTATATGTTGGATACTTAACCTACTGCTTTTTGAGTCCTGTAGTAGTAATAAAAATCTTTTGCGATGTGTAATGTTGTTTAAATATTCAAATTTATGTTAATGATTTACTCATATCTTACCACTGTTTCATTTTATTTATTTGTGTGTTGAATCCAGAGAAAGCAAATAAGATCAATCCAGTTTTCTGGTAAAATGAAAAATATTATTAGTAAATTTTGAATAAAACATAGAAAGGAGTATAAAAAGATTTGTTTAATTAACAAGAATTATGTTTGCAACTAATGTTACAAAGTGAAACCGGTTGGCAATGGTAATTGTTTGTTAATGTTAAACAACTTTATCTTGGGCAGCAGCCAATGGATTCTTTCCTTCGTATGGATTGTATTCCTTCGGTGGAACTTCAATCATACCAAGTTCGAGCTGAGGTTGGTCTGGAAATGTGACTGGTTTGTTGCTAACGCAGTGGTAGATGCAAATACCAACTACAACAAGTATAACAATTAATGCAATGCCGATAATTGTACCAACAATGATGATAATCATGGTCATATTAATTCCTTTAGCTTTTCCAATGTATGTAAAGTTTGTTGCGCCGTCTTGTGTTAATGTAAGGCTAAGGATTCCTTCGGCACCAGTAACATTTGCACCTGCGAGGTCTGAATTGCAAAATGTATTTGGATTATCAACAACAACGACAAAAGGTGTTGTAATGGCATCCGTGTTGCCAACTTTCTGGCCTTCATGGTCATAATACTTTCCTTTAAGAGTTCCTTGAACAATAGAATGAGCTGTAGCTGTATCTTTCTTAAAAGCATAATACATACATACACTTTTAGTAGTGTTGAGCTTATATGTAGTATTAGACTCTTTGCAGCTTGCATATAATTCGCCGGAACCAATTAAAGTAACAATTGAATCACAGCTTGGGTATTTGAACGATTGGTAAGCAATCACTGGTATGCTTTGTACTGAATTTGATGAGATTATGAAGTAACCTATCAAAGAGTTTGTATGTTGTTTTATCATCTGATACGCGGACATTAATTCCTTCTGTTGTTGATGGGAGAAAAACAACATAGTAACCGCCTTCAACTCTAAATCTTCTATCTGTAACGTTGAGGTCTAATTCATTATAGCCTGCTTTGATATGACCATAGAAATCTTCGTCAATGAAGGAAAATGTAAGTCGGAATAAAATAGGCAGCATTCCGAATATCACTTTATCGAAAATTTAATTTGACGATGCATTTACATTATTCAATTTTATCGGCAACTTCAATTCAAAATTGAGGGTTTGGCAAAATTTGAGAGAAATGAGTATTGATAAATGAAGTAAATAGATTGACTAATAAAATGTAAAGATTTTGGATTCTGAAATTTACATCATTATGATTGTTTTTTGAATAAAATTTTGTGACACTTTTGTAAATTGGAAATACTGAGATGAAAATATGCAAGAGTTAGTATATAATCATTTCCGATTATTTAATAAAAATTGAAAGGCATCATTGATTTAGCCATTGAAGGAATTGAACGGAAAGTATGCATTCAATAGTTTTGATGAATAAAGACGCACCTCAAAAGACTGATAATTCTCTAAAAAGATGAAGTAACTTTTGAAATGAATTCTTGTTCGCTATCTGAGTTGATAATATTTCGGAAATATTTTCCACTTAATATAGTGAATCTTAAAATGATAATTTTAGCTCCTCAATTAAAAGGAAAAGATTATCCAAAAGAAAAATATAGCAATTGATCGAATATAATTAACTCGTTATTCATTTCTTTGAAAAATAAACAGAAACATATGATTAATTTAGAATGAATTCTAATGATGAAATAAAAAAAATCAAAAATTATTCATTGTAGTAAGCATTTTAGGGACAATACTTCATGATTCATGTCTACATAATAATGATGATAGTCTAATATTTGCGAAACAATATTATATTTAATAAAGCAATTATCAATATATAAGATAGTTACAGGTACATTCCTATTTTGCATTGCAATACTATTTTATAAGCTTCTATTTGCTCAAAGATAATCTGAAATTTCAGGCAATGCTCATAATGAATAAAATAAGTATTGAATAATAAGTTGGAAACAACAAACAGCTACTGGATTTGTATCTGAAATATGAGAATCTACTTTTTGATGACATGATTTAAGTTGATTGCTATTATTCATTTCGTTGAGAAATGAGGATTTGATATTTTAAAAAGTGACAATTATGCAAGCGAAAATTCTTTTTTCGTATGGTAAGAAAGTCATTGATGTAACATTAAATCTAAATGTCCCAATAATAGCAATATTCGAAGAACTGAAAGGAAAACTCGATATGCAAGGAAAAGCCGATGATTACATTTTATGGCACGGAAAAACGCATCCTATTGTTCCAGTACCAATAGGATCGATCGGAATTAACAGAGAGAAGCCTATTGTCGTTTTCATTTTGAAAAAAGATTTCAAAACTATCGATTCTTATTTAAATAATTATTTTCCGAACTTGGTTGCCGAAGCATTACAAGCTCCAAAAGATGGTTTGTACATTTTGAGTGAATTAAGTCGCTATTATAACATTATTTCATTTTTAAATGATCCGGAACTTAAAAATGCAGTTGATAAAGTATATCCTAGATCCCTTTTCGAACATTTAGAACCATACGAAAAACTTAAGCAAATTACAAATTGGTTTTGTACTCAATTTTTCCAAAAATACGGAATTCCACCTTGCCATGTTTGCGGTCAGCCAACCATATATGCGGGTCCTGCTCCTGTTATACCAGATGAGCTCGGTGGTCACCCACTTTCAGCAGAAATTTTCAAATGTCCAATTTGTGGAGCTGCAACAAGATATACGAAATTTACGAACCCTATAGTTATTCTTATGAACCATACTGGTCGTGAATTAGAGCATTGCTTAGGTCTTGCATCAATTTTGAAGTATACTGGATTTCAATTTAGATTTGTTTTAATAGATCTTAAATTCCATATCCTCGAAGTATATATTCCAAGTATGAAGCGATATGTTTCTGTAGATCCTTATGTTAATAGAATTGATTGTCCTTTACTTTACGAATGCGGTTGCAATCAAGATGTTACATGGGCAATTGCTTATAGTGAAAAGGAATGTATTGATGTATCAACAAGATATGTTTACAATAGAAATGAGTTTAATGCCAGAAGATATAAGCTAGATTACGCTGATTGGCTCACCAAAGCATTATCCTTTAAGCATCAAGTACTTATACAAGGCGCTTCTGATAGTTTTAAGCAAACAATTCGAAATGATAAAGAAACTTTACTTGACGAGAAGAAACCGACTGATAATGAGCTTACCAATCCATTATTGTAGATAATATATAGTAAAATTTTGATATTTCTTTTGTTAATTCCAATAATATTTTAATTTGATATTTTATCAAGGAATTTAAACAACATTAATGAAATGATACCTTATTATGAAGGAATTAGTTTGTATTATTTAATAGATATTGGTTAATTTTAGAAATTTTTAAATTTTATTGGATAATTTTTTGAAAATTTTTAGCTGATCGTTTGGGAATTGGATGTTCAAGTTATGATCTGTTTGAAAACAATGATAGATAAACTAAAATCGATTTACAAACAAATAAAAAACAAACAATAAAGCATCTGCGAACCGTTCAAAATTAACGGATCTAAGCAACAGTATTAAATACTTTGCTGAAGCTTTGTTCTTTGGATTCTTGGAACAACAATATAATTAGTCAGTGAGTAGCAGCAGGCTTTAACAGCATATGGATGCATCTTCTTATGATTTATTCTTCCAATAACTGAAGATGACTCTCTGAACAATTGACTTTCTAATAACTGGTCAATTGACGGTCTCTCGTCTGGATTAATAGATAGTAGCTGTTTGATAATACCCGCGAAATGTGTATCGTGAACTAATTCCATTCTAGGTGGCTGACTTTGTAAGTTTTCACATAATGTCTTTCTATCGTCTCCTGCCCATGGAAAAACTCCAGTGGCCATGATAAAGAATGTAACACCAATTGCCCACATATCAGCTTTGAAAGAGTCATGTGGCTTTCCTTGGATGATTTCAGGAGCCATAAAAGGAACAGAGCCTTCACAAGTGCGATCAAGCTCCGAATCACTATGGATCGATGAAAATCCAAAATCGCATACTCTTATTCTATCGTAATAATCGATTAAAAAGTTAGCAGGTTTGATATCTAAATGTGCTACGTGGCAATGATGGCAAGCCCTGATAGCTTTTAGTATCCCTGTTGCATACTTAATCATCTGTTCATGAGAAAGTATCGATTTCCTTCGGATATATCTGTCAAGTGATGTTGGACAATATTCCATAAGGAGGTAAACTGAACCATCATAGTAATCATAGTTATACAAACGGACAATATTAGAGTCATCAACTTGTTTCATGCAATCAACTTCGTTCTTATTGAACTTTGACTCCTTAATTGACTTCAAAGCAAATTCGCGTCTGTATAAAGGATCATAAACAAGGTAAACAACGCCACAAGCACCACATCCGATAACATCCCTGAACTGGAAATTCTTCATTTTAAGAAAGCATTCGTCTCTGGCGTTCATTTTGTAATGTTTTATTGATAAATTTTTGAATTGAAAAACAGTCAATTCAAATATTTTGAGAATTACTTTTGATAAAAATTGGTGTTAGGTGATTAAATTAAGAGAAACATGAGTAATGCAAAAGGTTCAAACAGGGATTATTTTGAGAATCGAGGAAAACATTGAAATATTGAGGGATCATGGAATTGAAAGTTGGTATTGAGAAATTAAAGTGAAATTAAAATTATCGGATAATTACTAGCAGATATATGGGATAATAATTTCGATAATATTTTGTTTTGAAATCAGAAAAATTTGTAAAAAAAGATTTAGCTATAAATCTATTTCTTTTAGTAATTTTCAAAACATAAAATTGAAAGATTATTATTTGTAGAGAATGTAAATATGAAAAAAAAATTGTTTGATTGAAGTAAAGTTTCAAAACGGTATAATTCCACTTGTATATCAATATTGAACACATTATGATTTGATTACAAATCTCATAGAATTAGTAAAAGTAAGAACTTTTCCAATATCAATTGTATGATGATTTTTTATCGAAAAATTTTACAGCTCCAAATAAATTGAGAGCACCATATTTTTATGGGAGAAAAACAAAACCTATGTATATATGCGATTACATTTTGAAACACCATTAAATTCATTGATGGCCAAATATAAAATATATGCATTTTCAATTTCTGCCAAAACCGCAAAATTAATTTTACTTTCTGAAATTTCATTATAAAATTTTGCTATATATTGTCCCAATTAAAATAAATATTTGAAATCAAAATTTTTTAAAAATTATAGAAATCGAAAACCAGAATCTACCAAAAATTTCCTGAATTGTTTTTAAATTTCATTGCTTCTCCATTCAAATTTTCATTATCGTAAAAAATTTTGAATGATTTTTAATAGCTAAGTTGGTTGGCTATTGTTTAATCAGTTGCTGCGTCTATTATTGAAATCACAATTTTTCATTTCAATGCAAAATTATTTTCAATCAAGTTTTCATTTTCAATAGCCTGAACCTCATCACTTAAATTGGAATTGTGATATTTTGCTTGGCTTTATGATGCATGTGACGCAAAGTTTGGAAATATGATTAAAATTCTTGAAACTTCAAGGAAAACATATCATTCCATTTGTAATTTAGCTGTATCTGATGAACTGATATAAACTCATAAATAATTACATTTGCTTCCTTTGAAAAAAAAAATTATTTAAACTCAAAGTTAAGCAATTTTTAATATGTCCTATGTTTGAAGCAAATATGCATGTATCTCATTTCTATAATACCATTATTTTCCATTATTATCCTTTCTTCGATTATTTGATTTATAGAAATATATTTGAGTTAAAACAAATAACCCAACATACCAACCTGATCGCTCATTAGCTTAATTTTTGTGGTACAATAGAAAAATATTGAATTAGTACTTAATCCAGAAATCTAGAATTTTGTATGTAAGGATTTAAGAAATTTAAATGATTAAAAACAATATTCCATTTCGTAGTATGGTCATTTGATCATTTTAAACTATTTCCTTAAATGAAATGAAATTTGTTTTATATATTTGAAAGATAAACAGAAGCTGTTTTAAGAATTATCAATTGTTTTCATATGTCATAACTTCATGGTCTACAATTCTGTTATTCAATGTATCTTTTAGGTCAGATATGCGAATTAAAGTACTCTTTATGTAATCTTCACATTTCAAGACAATGAAACACATTCCATCAAAGTAAATAATAAACTCAAAAAAAATCTTTCTAATTTATAAAAAAATATAATTAATTTTTATTCTCAAGCCAAAGTCAATGTTACTTCATTGTGGCCGTCAGATTCTTCCTTTTCGGCGAAGATCCAAATCTTCTTCTTATACATGAAGTATCCTGCGACGGCAACACCTGCTATAACAGCGAGTAAAATGATTACGACAGCTGCGATCCAAGCTTTGCTCTTTGACAAACTCTTTCTTGTTGGTTTGACCAAATTTGATTCGAATGAATCAGATAACTGAGCGACATTTTCAGGAGTGATAACTTTAGTAGCATTAACTCTTACGGAAACTGCATTGAGACCAGCATTTAATTCTTCACCCTTAATATCCAAGAAACCAGTCAATGTTTCTCCCAAATCATTTGCTAAAACACCCAAAAATGAATTAGTTTGTTCATAGAATTTCTTCGTATTCACACCAGCAGAAGACAAAATCTTTTCAACGGAAGCATCCTCATTCTTTGCCATTGTATCAATAGCCTTAGCGATATTCTTTGCGGCATCAGCAGTTCCTTTTTCCATCAGAAAGACAGTTAACAAGATTTTCAATAGATTGATCATTTTCCGGCAATTTTTCAATATTCTTCATTGTTTGTACAGGATTAATTCCTCCAATTGTGAAATCAGCGAATGCTTCTCCGAGATTCTTTCTGTCAGCCAATTTCCTTAATCCATCAAACAAACCTGTTGTTGTCTCAGGATTCGATGTTTGGTCGAAAATATCCTGAACCTTCAAACTTTCATCATAAGTCAATTTAGAAAGTTTTTTAACGAAATCAATGACTGTTTCCTTGATTGGAATGTAATAACCTAATTTCTTCAATAACTTGGCGAGTTCAGCAAAGAAACCAACGATATTATCAGATTTATACTTTGTAAATCCTAAGAAATCAAGAACAGTAACAACAGAATTAACAGGAGTCAAAACATTCAAAAATCCTTTGATTGTATCAATGAACTGTTTGATTTGAGCTCCAAACTCAAGAATTGGTTTAACAATATCAACAACTGTCTTAACAAATGTAACAACTTGTTTTGTTGCTTGTATAGCACCTCTAAAACTGTTATAGAACTCTTCAGCTGTTTGCTCACCTCCTAACATGTCATGTCTGATTTAGCCAATTGCCATAACAAGTTCCTTCATTGATACACCTGATCTTGCCATCGCTCTGATGACTGTTCCAAGGGATTCGCCTGTGAAGTTGCCATTGTTGTAGGAGGAAACTAATGGTTTGCCTTGTCTAGTGACTTTGGCGGCGTATTCGAATCCAACAACAAGCATTGATACTGATTCAATGGAGAAGCCTTTGTCAATGAACATTTTAAGGCCTTCGATGGCGAAATTAAATGTTTTTGTGAATTCTTTGACTTCTTCTGGTAAATCAGAGTCAGCAATGATGTCATCATATAATTGGATGATGTTTTTAACTTTTCTGATCACATCTTTAGCATTTTTAGGAATCATGCGAATTATTGGTTCGAATAAGAGCAAATTGGTATGTTTGATGAACAGTTTGTTGGCTTCCCATGAGTTGATGCCGAAATCAATCAAATAGTTGATTTCTCTCATGATTTCGGCGATTGTAATATAATCATTTGAAACTATCTCAGGAATGTCAGCAATAAGGTTCATAACGGCATCGCATTCGAAGAATATGTGGCCTGGAACGTCTTGGAGAAGGAATGTATCTTTCTTCGTCATCATGAAGTTGAAAATATCGAGAGCGTCGTAGATATAGTTAGTTCCGAGCTTCATGCCTTCGAGTAAGTCAACTAATCTGGCTTGGTCTGGATTTTCCTTGAGATTTATGATAAGTTTTTCGATTCTATCGCCATCAAACTCTAAAATGTTGCAAATGTCCTTAATATACTTCTTGTTGGCATATAAATTATTAACAATGGGTGATATATCAAAGTCGCCCATCAAACCATAGAATTTAGTAAGTGATGTTGTATTTACGAAATAATAGCCGCTTTTTTCATAATAATCGTCTAAAGCTTTTGGATCCGGAGTTATTTTCTTGTAAATGTCGTAGACTGGGATCTTTGGTTGGCAAAATTCGTTGATATATCCTTTGACAGTTGACCATGACGTTGGAAGGACATAAGTCATGTCGATACCATCAAAAAGAATATTGGCCCAAAAGTAAAAGTCTGTAGCAGTTCGAACATTTGCCCTTTGAACTAAAAGAGAAAACATTGATGTGAAATATAGTGGATATGTAAAGTCTTCGATATTCTCAATTTTTCAATACCCTGGTCAAATTTATGAGATTTTGAATGGTGAATTTCTTCCAAAAATAATTTGCATTGGATGTGAAATTTAGATTTGTTAGTGTATAGATAACTTGTTTCTCGATTATTATTTTTTTAAATCACGTTATTTTTTAAGCTGATACGTCCACAAATTCAGATTTCAATAGAATAAAGTGGGATAAATTTTAATTTTATTATATATGCTTCACCAAATTAAATTATGTAAATTTCTTCCACCTGATTGAATCGAAATTGAAAGTAATGTGTCAGATTCATTTGGAAATTAATACCCAGATTTTCCTTACTTTTACCACTCCCCATGTAATTTCTGGGGAAAACGATAATTCATTTTTTTTATGGGTGAATAGATCGTTTTCCTAGAAAGGACCTCATATCTCTGGCTAAAAAGAGTGTCAGATCCTAAATAGATTATTGATCTAGTGTACAAATCCAATAAAAAGCCTATTTTTTTGGCTTTTTTGGTGCTCATTTTTTCGAAGATCTACATGAATATGGGGAAACCATCGGATTTTTTTGGTTAACCCACATCTTCATGTAGTCTGGACTATCTTTCCTCGAAGGACCTCTTTACGGGTGTAAAAACTCATAAAGTTCTCAAAAGATTCATTCTCGATCTCCATGCTGAAAGAATTTACAATAAAAAAGAGATCTACGCATCAAACTACAGCCATAAATGAACTGAACCCCTAAAGCTCAGCTCTTAGTTTATCAAAAACGTCGAAATCCTTCTCATTGCAATCAAATTTTCTCAATAACTCATAAGAAAAATCGAATTTTGATTAAGCCGATGTTATAGGTATCACAAATACTATAAACTTGAGCAATATTGAAATTGCCAGCAAAAGTTTGAAATTGCATTGCTCATATTTGTTTTGTAAACTAAAAATCTGCTTATATTATTCATTAATTTTTTATATATTATTCATATACTTTAATAAAAACAATACTATTTCACCTTAAAAATGAATTTCATAAGTCAATATTATTTTTTTGAAAATGTATCAATTTTCGATTAAAACAACATGAGAATAAAATTTACGCAAAATTATTTTAAAAAATGGTTTTAAAAATTTACAATAGATGAAGAATAAGATTGCAAGAAGTTTTGAAGTTTAATTTTAAGAAAAAAAATTCGGATATTATTCATGGATCTAAGTAATCTGATATTTGAGTATCGGCACTATGCATAAAACATATATTTATAGTTTTTTTGGATTTTTATGATTTTAAATATATTCAAATTTGGCAATCCAATAGATTTTGAAAAAATAGGTAAATAAAAATAGATTACATATGCAGCAGATTTAGAACATGAAACAAATCTTATAGTGACCCAAAAAAAAATTCATGATCCAAAAAAGAAAAAAATTGGCTAATTGGGAATCAAACCTTGGCATAATGAATCATTATGTCGGATGTTTCCACTACACCGGCAGTTCGAAAAATACCCTTGGTGGTTCTATTTAATAGCTACTCCCAACGATAGGCGGTGTCCCCAGCTTTAGAGAGGTGGTAAAAGTAAGGAAAATCTGGGTAATAATTTCCAAGAAACATCGTTTTGTGCGTGAGAGCATTTACGAACCCATAACTAAACGGCGATAGTGGTTAACTTTTTGATGATGAAATGAATCAACTTAAAGAAGAATGAGTTGGTAATAATGAGTAAATGAGTTACATTCCAATGGATAAAAGAATACTGAAACATCATACGACATTTCACAAAAACAATACAACATTTTATTCAAATATTTTCTCGTCTCTTAATTTTTAATACGTATTTATGAAATGTGCGTGTATTATAATATTGTTGAATATAATATTTATGAAAAGAGCAATATTTCGGATTCAATTTATAAAAATAATTAATCAAGGAAAAAAAAATGAAATGTATATATTGATTTTTACGAAAATAGGAAATTCAAAACGTAATATTCTTTAATTATTTCAAATAAAAATATGAATAATGATTTGAAAAATAAGAATAAAAATAAGCAAATTCTATTCATTATTAAACTAACACTAATTTCTATCAAAATCAAATAATTATATAATTACACATCTAGAAAATAAAATTGCCCAAAGATAAAAACTAATCATTATAGAATAGCTAGTAGAAGAACTCATTTGCAATCAATAATTACCAATAAAAATTCAAGTTGCACAAAATCGAAAATTGATGATGGTTTAAAAGCACTAGATTGTGATATGAACAGGGTGATTCACATTTCTGAAACTCCAAAAAAATTAAAAATAAAAATAAAAAAATAGGAAAATCTTCTAAAAGGTTAAAGTTGATTTCGAGGGGTTGTATGAAAGCGAAAATAAATGTGTTAAATAATTGTGGAATTAAAAAATATAAAAATTTCGAAAGGTTGAATTGATAAAAGATTGAAAACACAACAAAAAAAGAATCCATAATTAATTAAGTGTTCATGTTTCATAAAATTATATTATTTTATCAAAAAATTTAAAGATAATAAGCAGTTTCTTCAAAATTGACAATCTTTATAATGGATAATCTGATGTAAGAAAAATGAGAGTGAATATTTTAAAAAAATCTTTATGTTTATTTCAACCTCAAAAGAATAAAATGAATTATTAGCATAACAAATAAAGAATTATATTAATATTCCAAAATTCGTGATAGAAGACCACTTTTGTAGCAACTCTTTGATTTTGATTTTTTCAGAGTAAGACAAGATGGTTAGAAATATATTGTTTAATAAAATAGAGTAAATATTTAAAACTCGTAAAAATTGTAAAACGTACTCTATCAAAAAATCCAAAAATTAATAACAAATCGTAATTATCGGGCATTCAAAAAATACAAAATTTTAAGGATAATTTTAATTAATAAACACATAAATTATGAATAAATGGGCTTAAACATAAATTAAATTTATTGCAATTTTCAGAAAATCTTTGTCACTTTTCGATATTTTGAATTAAAATCTTATTGAACCAATCAATGTTTAAAATTATAATTGTAGATGATTGCTATGTATTGTAAAAACTCTTAATGAAATTTTTCTGAAAAACTCTTAAATCTCACAATTTTGAATGACATCATCCAAGTGATATTGCATTCTGTTAATATCATATATTAATATTCCTTAAAAATTTTCGGTGTGAAAAAAAATTGAATTAGATAAGGTAAAATCTTAAAAAGAACAGACTATGGTATATGACAAATATCAAACTAGATTTTTTTAAAATTCGCTCTTACAAACCGTTACGCCTTGGCTCATAAAAAATACAATTCAGAGTATTTGTTCGGTTTTGACTCCTATGAAAAAACTGATTCAAAAATTTATTATTTTTAAATCCCAGATGTCTAACTGTAACCAATCCCAACGTGGAAAACACTTCATGACACTTAGTGAAGGATACCCTATCCCAAGAGCCAAAACAGGTGCTTTACTAGAAGTGCTTTATCAACATTCAAAATGCAATCAAAGAAACTCAAGCGATTCTGATTCAGAGAGTCAGGACAACAATGAAACCCCTCGTTATATGTCTACTGTTTATGAGGCCAAAGTTCCTCAAACCAAAGTATTGAACAACATCTTATCTCTTATTAAGCCATCAGAAATTTTAATAGAGCCGTATGTTTCTTGATTGGAGATGGAAACGTCTCCAATCATTTTTTAGACAAAACTAACACACAGACATAACATTAATTTAATACCAAAATCAGAATGGGCCCCACAGTCCATTTCTCTTGACCGCATTCAAAAGACCTATTTCACAAAGAGAAACGGTGGCGCGAGACAATTCGATATAAAGCTTTATAATGCCTTGTGTATCACTAAAAATAATCAAAATGCCATCCCATTTGTTGGTGTGAGCTGGATAGATTCACATCATTTCAAGGTTGATGACAGAATCTTCTCAGAATTCTTGAATGTGAAGGCCGGACATGGCGTAAATGAGGTTCAGATGTCTCTCTACAAGTATGGATTTGAGCAGGTTTACAAGGGATCTGTATCCAAATTCTCCAAGAACCCGGAATGCGATGATGTAGATGATACTTCCGTCAGGATTTATCGCGACCCACTTAATCGCTTTTCCAGAGATCGCGGTTTTGTTCGCGCTACACTTTCTTACACTAATTCGATTATTTGTTCTTTGTTGTTTAAATATATTATTTGTTTTTAATTACTTGACGATTTTTTTCCAAACGATTGTTTAAACAATTTTTTGTTTTTAATCTAAGCAGCATTGAGTTGATGCATATGTTATCTTTTCGATAAAGATTTTTCATGAAAATTATCGAGGACAGATAAAATTCACATTTAGAATGTATCGTGGTATTGACAAATGAAATAATTGAAATTTTGGTTTATCATAATGATTTCGTGAGTTGATTTCGCACAAATGAATCGATTTGAACAATAGATCAGAATTTTAGAAAAGATATTAGTAAGATGTATTTGAATTTATTAGGAATATCATTTGAATTTGGCATACATTCAAGAAACTTAACAGAAATAGAAAAAATAAAATTGAAGTTTATGATATCGGATTATTAGATTATAAATTAATTTTCTTTGATAATGTTGGGGATATTATTTTGACAATGGAGGAATTCTGGAGATAAGTTGAAAATTTGTTTGAAAATAAACTGTATTTTTTTCAAATGTTTATCGAAAATGAATATAATTAATGAGTTTGTTAATAAATCATTTGAAATACTTGTAAAACAAATAAAATTAGTTCAGGATTAAAGGTGACCAAACTATTTTTTGAAAGTCCGCCATAACTTTAATGGTACTATTTCAGCGTGTACAATGAATACAAAAATTCTAAGAGTGCCACATAAAATAGTACTTTAGACTTGAGTTAATGCTACCAAGCAAATGTTAAAAAGATGACTTTAGTATTTTGATAATCAAAGATTAAAATCATTATTGTCTAAATCAATAATCATAACGACAGAAGTTAATGTTTTTTCATAAGTGCTTTAAATCCACTTTTAAAAGTATACCTCAAAAATCAAAATATCAAAAAAAATTGGCCGATAGGTTTGGCTTTAATTTTTGTCTGCTTTTATGATTTGATATGGATGTTATAATTTTAAAAGTTGAGCCAAATTCACCAATAGATTTTTGAGATTTGCAAATACTCAATAATTTTCAGCGTGTTATCTTTTATTAAAAGAACTATTTGGTTTCAGTATCATATAAATTGATATTTACTTTCTATTTGAACCTTCATTTAGCTAATGATTTAATAATACAGATTTCATCTAGTCCTTATAAGAGAATTTTGAATTTGTTATAATAAAAAAACAAACAGATATAGCTTACACTTCTATAATAAAGATACCTTTTATAGAAATCAGTATGAAATGTGTTTTGGCTTATTGGAAGCATATCAGACATAATCGCCATAATCAAAAAATCTATATACCCAATAAGTAATAAATTTGTCGATATAGATTTTCCATAAAATTAGTTTTTAGTCTGATCTTAAAATAAATTTAATTTTTTATAAAAAAATCACATTTAAAAGTACCTTTTTAGTAGCTCGAAATCCTGTTGGTGGATTTCGGGCGTACTTCAAAATTAGCTTTTCTTCTACATATGCAAGCTATATTTTAAATATGGAGCAAATCGGATCGGCGAAAGGAGTTTAGTTACCTTTTCAGGATTAAAAAAACTAACTTCAAAGTAGGTTATCTATTGGTAAAATGAATGTGGTTTATTTCTAATAAATGTTTTATGATTTAATTTTGAAAAAGGGTTAAAACCCAAATTCGCATAATAATTCTGGTTAATTAATGCCGTTTTCATTAAAATTCAGTTATTTACCTATTGTTCATCGATATAATGCATTGAACATTGAATCTAAATTATTTTCGAAAATTCAACAAAGGGGAAAATATGATCGTTCAGTTATTTTTAAATTAAATGAAAATGACTAAATTTGAGCACACTTCGATAAAAGTTTGGTGCATTCGTATGACGATAGGATTTATAATTTGAAAATTGTTTACTTGTAACTTGTAAATCATCATTTTTTATTATCAATATCATGCAAAAATTGATTCTTCACTGCATTGTAACCTTAAAAATTAAACGATTGTTCTTCAACTTGAATAATCATTCAAATTTTGAGAGGATATATTTTTACAAAACATATCCAAAGCGGGATGTCTGATGAAGTAAACATTCGTCATAGCAATCGATTTACTCCGCAAGAAGATGCTCTTCTCAAGGAACTCGTCAAAAATAAGCAAAACAAAACATGGAAGGAAATTGCACAATTTCTTCCTGGAAGAACAGCCTGCCAATGTAGAGATCGTTACAACCAGTATTTATTTAAAGATGTTGTGTCAAAACCCTGGACAGTTGATGAAGATCGTATTATTATAGAAAAATATAGAGAATTTGGGCCCCATTGGGTAAAAATTTCTCAGTTCTTGCCTGGCCGTTCTGGGAATAATGTTAAAAATAGATGGAACAGCGCCCTTCTTCAATATCACGGAATTGAACATAATAACGTAAAGCAAGAAAGAAGATCAAAACGTGAAAAGTGGGAGACGACTTCAGACATGATTAATGCTGAGTCGGTGATGAATCTAATAGAACAGCAAGCAATGAATGAGCTAGAAAAGAATTATGAAAAAATTCAAATTGGTAGCACAAGAATTGATTGACGGGTATAGCACGATCATATGGAATATTTTTCTTAATAGTAAACTTTTGTTAATAATCTTTCTTTTAAAAGATCAATTTTTTAGATTCGATTTCCTGAAAGAATATGATTTCGCCAAATTCCTCATGGCTAATAACTAAAAAAAGAATAGTTTCGAAAATGAACGTGGAGATTGAAAATTGGCAAAAGAGCTACTCGAACAAATCTTTCTGGCAAATAAAACTCAATAAATTTTAGAAATTTCCGATTGATAATGAGACATGGAGTATTATTATGCATTTCTATGTAATCGATTGCGTCATGGCCAATCGTTTCAAATTCAGGACCATATTTGAATTCAATCTTGTTAATTAAAATTTTATTGATTTTACAGTTGAAAATTTAGATTTTGTTATTTAAGGTGAAATTTAACCACTATGATCGTGACATGTCAAAAATTAAAACCACCGTACTATTGAAAAAATAAAATATTATAAATGATTATTTAAAGAATTTAGTAGGGGTAAATATTATGAAACGAACGCCGATTTATCAACTTATTCAAAGTTTCAAAAGCCTTTTTGAATCTTTCAAAACTCACTTATTTTTGACAGAGTTGTTCGATTTTGATTTGTAAAGTTCTCAAAAAATCGATCCTCCTTTTGATTGCAATCCAATCAATATATTTTAAGCAAACTAGACGAATGAGTGTGTTGAATTATCAGTCTATGAAATCACCGATGGAATCTGAGTTCTCTGATGCACAAGATTCTATTGTTGCATCAAAGCACGGCAAACGATTCACAAAGGAAGAAGATGCTCTTTTGAAGGAGCTTGCCAAGGACAAGAAGAACCGCACATGGAAAGAGATTGCTACGTTCCTTCCAGGTCGCACAGCATGCCAGTGCCGCGACAGGTACAACCAGTACCTTTTCAAAGAAGTTGTTAGCAAGCCATGGACATCAGAGGAAGACGAGGTTATTGTTGAGAAGTACCGTCTTTATGGTCCACACTGGGTTAAGATCTCACAGTTCCTTCCAGGTCGCAGTGGCAACAACATCAAGAACAGGTGGAACAGTGCCTTAACCAAATATCACGGAATTCAACACAAAAACATACCTCAACAGAGAAGATCTAGGAAATCTAAATGGGAAACTGAAGAATCATCGAATTCGGATTATCAATCCGAACAAGTAACAATTCAAAACTCTCCTGAACTTGATAATCATTCATTAAATAACACAATTATCAAATCGATGAGCGAACAAGAAGCTTTCAATTCAGTATTTAATGAATTAGATTTTTCGAACATGGAAATGTTGACTGACTTTTCATCATTAATGTTTTAATGTTGATTCTTGTTATTATAGAGCGAATAAATTATTCTATCTTATAATCCTTTATCATTTTTTTCGAAATGTCATTTCCAAAAAAAATGTTGTTAATTTAAAAAATTAGCTCAATAAATATAAAATGGATAGTATATATTTTAATATACATGGCACGATGGGCGCTACTTTTTTGGCGCCAGTGGCGCCGCCCGCGCCTCCGGTGTAGGGTTGTACAAACTGGCACAATTTTGCGGGCCGCCTGCCAGGAGCTGGCACGCGGCCAAAATCAAAAAAGTGGCCAAAAATCGGGCCTCGTGGCGTGGAAAGGGTGGAGCCCGAAGGGCGACATCCTTTCCACGCCACTCGGCCTATGACCACAATTATATAATATGCTCATTATTATTTTTTCTTTTTTTCTCTTTTCTTTCTTCTTTTTCCCTTTTCCCTTCCTTTTTTTCTAGTTTTGGAAAGGAAAAAGTAAAAAATTTAATAATTAATTTTATTACTATGAAAATATACTTTTTAGCTTATATTGTAAGCTGTGAGAGTTTTAAGTGATGGAAGATATAAATCAAATTTGAAATTCAACAAATCTTGTTATGATTAAGTTGAATATTGTACTCTAATTAAGAGTTTTCAGTTATGAACTCAGGTATTATATAATAAAAGTATAACTCAAGATAATAAAGAGGTTTTTAAAATGTAGATCTGAAAATCAAACTACCATGTTTGATATGATTAAGTTGAATAATGTTATTTTATTAAATGGTTCAAATCTGTGAAATCGGCAATTACAAATTAAAGGCGTAGTTCAAAAAATTAAAGAGATTTTAAAAATTTAATATCAGAATTAAACTAAAAAAAGGATTTAGTTATTTCAGTAATTATCAGAAAAGGTTAAAAAGATAGGGTAAGTAATGAGACTTGAGTGAGATGTGAGAAATCATATGTAAATAATTAGATATCTGATGAGTAAGGTAGTAATGAGAGTTAAGATCTGGTTAGTAAGGTAGTAATGAGAGTTAAGATCTGGTTAGTAAGGTAGTAATGAGAGTTAAGATCTGGTTAGTAAGGTAGTAATGAGAGTTAAGATCTGGTTAGTAAGGTAGTAATGAGAGTTAAGATCTGGTTAGTAAGGTAGTAATGAGAGTTAAGATCTGGTTAGTAAGGTAGTAATGAGAGTTAAGATCTGGTTAGTAAGGTAGTAATGAGAGTTAAGATCTGGTTAGTAAGGTAGTAATGAGAGTTAAGATCTGGTTAGTAAGGTAGTAATGAGAGTTAAGATCTGGTTAGTAAGGTAGTAATGAGAGTTAAGATCTGGTTAGTAAGGTAGTAATGAGAGTTAAGATCTGGTTAGTAAGGTAGTAATGAGAGTTAAGATCTGGTTAGTAAGGTAGTAATGAGAGTTAAGATCTGGTTAGTAAGGTAGTAATGAGAGTTAAGATCTGGTTAGTAAGGTAGTAATGAGAGTTAAGATCTGGTTAGTAAGGTAGTAATGAGAGTTAAGATCTGGTTAGTAAGGTAGTAATGAGAGTTAAGATCTGGTTAGTAAGGTAGTAATGAGAGTTAAGATCTGGTTAGTAAGGTAGTAATGAGAGTTAAGATCTGGTTAGTAAGGTAGTAATGAGAGTTAAGATCTGGTTAGTAAGGTAGTAATGAGAGTTAAGATCTGGTTAGTAAGGTAGTAATGAGAGTTAAGATCTGGTTAGTAAGGTAGTAATGAGAGTTAAGATCTGGTTAGTAAGGTAGTAATGAGAGTTAAGATCTGGTTAGTAAGGTAGTAATGAGAGTTAAGATCTGGTTAGTAAGGTAGTAATGAGAGTTAAGATCTGGTTAGTAAGGTAGTAATGAGAGTTAAGATCTGGTTAGTAAGGTAGTAATGAGAGTTAAGATCTGGTTAGTAAGGTAGTAATGAGAGTTAAGATCTGGTTAGTAAGGTAGTAATGAGAGTTAAGATCTGGTTAGTAAGGTAGTAATGAGAGTTAAGATCTGGTTAGTAAGGTAGTAATGAGAGTTAAGATCTGGTTAGTAAGGTAGTAATGAGAGTTAAGATCTGGTTAGTAAGGTAGTAATGAGAGTTAAGATCTGGTTAGTAAGGTAGTAATGAGAGTTAAGATCTGGTTAGTAAGGTAGTAATGAGAGTTAAGATCTGGTTAGTAAGGTAGTAATGAGAGTTAAGATCTGGTTAGTAAGGTAGTAATGAGAGTTAAGATCTGGTTAGTAAGGTAGTAATGAGAG
Organism: Trichomonas vaginalis G3; assembly: GCF_026262505.1. Classification (NCBI taxonomy): domain Eukaryota; phylum Parabasalia; order Trichomonadida; family Trichomonadidae; genus Trichomonas; species Trichomonas vaginalis. Next base: position 8,109,036 of record NC_067205.1, read on the forward strand.
TTAAGATCTGGTTAGTAAGGTAGTAATGAGAGTTAAGATCTGGTTAGTAAGGTAGTAATGAGAGATCTGCGGGCAGTAATGATACATCTATGAGTACATAACTAAAACCTGAGTTCTATGAGCGAAATCTGAGAGCTAAAAGCGAGAGATCTAAGGTAAGTAATGAGAGAAGAGAATTTCAAATTTTACAAAATACGTTTACTCATACAAAATAATTCGCATTCTTTTATAACGAATCTCAATGCCAATTAATACATAAAACAGATTTTAGCAATCAATTGCAAGATTTAGAAAGATTTTATTTATAATCTCAGCCAAATTAACAAATATTTTATTGATTTCGTAAAAAATAGCAATAAAACATAAAAATATGACATTCTATTTTTCCAAAAAAATTTCAAAAATCATTTTTTAACATGAAATTTATATTTTTTAATTTTTTTTTTAAATTTTGAATTTTTTTTTGGAATTTTCAACCATGTCAAAAGTCGGGATCTACAAATGTATTCTCTTTGACATAGGATAAAAACATCCTTTCTTATAATTTCATTGTAAAATAAAATTTTCTTAAATTTATTGAATCCAAACTCAACTTTGCAACATTTTATTATCATAAAAACTAAGAAACATCAGGTAAACTTCAATTTTGAGAGCTTAAAATCATATCTAAATTGAAAAATAAGGGGAAAAAATTGTAAAAAAAAATCTCATTAGATGGGGCAAAAAGTGACTTTTTTAATGTGTTTTTTAAAAAAATCGTGCCAGCTGGCCAAAAAAGGTGTGCCAGCAGGCGTGCCAGTTTGTACAACCCTACTCCGGTGGCTCCCACTGGTGGGGAGGAGACGATAGAAAAAGATATAAATTTTACTAAAAAAATTGAATTTTGGAAATTCTTTTGATTTTTTTGAATGATTTACGAAGAGATTGAACACATTTTGTACTATGAAATATCGTTATTAATAAATTTACTTCTTAAACACATATTAAAATCGCAATTTTGAATATTTTTATGATTTTTTTGACCCGATCACTTGCGCCCGCGCCCACTGGGAGGGGCGCTTGTAAAGTATTCAAAAGTCAATGTAAACATTTCAATTTTTGCTCCCACCTCCCATTGGGAGGGGGGCATATATCTTGTAGCGTTCAAGTTCAAGTGATGAAAGTGCATAAGAAAGCTCCTTAATCATACCGATAGAAACAGCATTAGGGGCGCCAAATGGCGCTCGGTGATGTTTCCCATAAAAGCTTAATTTCAGGTATCCATAATCATAACCTGTCAGACGCAATAATTCATTAGCACACAATCATCGTTTCTCAATCAAGAAACGAAACGCACGATTGATTATGCTGGCCATTAAATTTTCATATCAAATAATTTACTACTTCAAGAAAAATTAAAGACTATCATCAACCAAAGCTTAAAATTCTCAGTGTTTACAACTCTCATACTTCGAATATGCATATTTCCAAAATAGCATGAAATTTTTTTTCATTTGAGCTCATTTTCTTTTGTTCTATTAACTAATACAGGCAGTACAAGCTTGTTATACGTATACTTAATAAGTAAGGTCTTAAGGGAAATAATAAAAAAGAATTTTGCTATTAATTATATTAAACAATATTTATTTGTAATTTCGTGATAATTATATTTCTTATTACAAAGTAAAGGTATTTGATATAATGTTTGCCTTACAAAAATGTTTCCTTTGTCTTGCCACTATAGGTATTCTATTTTGTCACTTTTTGCGCCCGCCGTGCCATGTATATATTTTAATAACAAATAACAATTAAAATACAAAATTCTGAAATTCGTCATTGCATTGTTCAAACAATGATTCTATTGCAACCTCTGAATCGTCTAATGAATTAAAAACTTTAGTCAAGTTTTGATTGGTCATAATGCTATTAGGATCAGAAATTGAATTTGCGATATCGTGATAAGATGTTACGCTTTGTTGAATTATATATGGATAAGCAGTTTGGTTTTGAATGGATTGCTGTGGAACTGCAAATGTTTGATTAATGGGAATTGATAATTCATCGTTTTGTTTATATTGTTGAACCCACTTATCCTTCTTTGATCTTCGTTCTTGACGTGCGTTTTTGTGTTGAATTCCGTGATATTTGGTTAAGGCACTGTTCCACCTGTTCTTGATGTTGTTGCCACTGCGACCTGGAAGGAACTGTGAGATCTTAACCCAGTGTGGACCATAAAGACGGTACTTCTCAACAATAACCTCGTCTTCCTCTGATGTCCATGGCTTGCTAACAACTTCTTTGAAAAGGTACTGGTTGTACCTGTCGCGGCACTGGCATGCTGTGCGACCTGGAAGGAACGTAGCAATCTCTTTCCATGTGCGGTTCTTCTTGTCCTTGGCAAGCTCCTTCAAAAGAGCATCTTCTTCCTTTGTGAATCGTTTGCCATATTTTCCTGTTGTAGCAGGGGAAGAAGTATAAGATGCATCATCAGAATCTGATGAACTTGATGAGTATGATGAGCTTGAATTCATTGTTCTTTTATATACTTCTGACAACCTTTGTCGATTTTTTGAGAGCCAGATTTTTTGATAGTATCGGCAATATCCTTTTCAATTTTAACCTCGCTGCAGTTCACAATTGAGAGGGAAATGATCTTCCCGATAATTTGCAGGTTCTCAATTTGAGAAGCAAATGATTTTGGATTACAAACAAAATGTCCGTTGATGAATTCGGGCGAAATTCTTAAGTATAGTAATACAAATACATCGGTAAATGTTCGAGATGAAACTAATGAGCTTTATAATCAGAATAATAATGAAAATAAAAAAAAGAAAAAATATCAACGAATAATAATATTCTCTTTTGAATTTATATGAATTTAAATTAAGACATAATGAAATTTAATCGAATAAATATTTTGATAAAAAAAATAAAACTAATAAAAGAGAAAATGTCTTCCAGTGTCGGTAATGAATGGGCATATAGGTCATATATTAATACTTTAAAAATAGGAAATTCGGAAATTGTCAAATTTTTTTAAAATGATCGAGAATGCTTCAAGTAATTATAATCCCGTATAAATAAACTGATTTTGGTACCGAAGACGAAATCTATCGTTTTGTCATACAAAAAAGTTTAACTGATAATTGATTACAAACTCAAAAACGTTAAAAAATTGATATTTCTCATTACCAGATAAATAACACTATTTTGTTTAAAAATAAACATAAATAAATTGAGATAAAAGCAGTTAGGAGTCTCTCAAAAAAACGAATTCTATGAAACACGTTAATATAACCATTCAAAACTTCAATTTTTTGAGACAGACTAAAATCAACCATTATTTTCATAATGTCTCCAAGATATTCATACTCATCAAGTTCATCAGATTCTGATGATGCATCTTATACTTCTTCCCCTGCTACAACAGGAAAATATGGCAAACGATTCACAAAGGAAGAAGATGCTCTTTTGAAGGAGCTTGCCAAGGACAAGAAGAACCGCACATGGAAAGAGATTGCTACGTTCCTTCCAGGTCGCACAGCATGCCAGTGCCGCGACAGGTACAACCAGTACCTTTTCAAAGAAGTTGTTAGCAAGCCATGGACATCAGAGGAAGACGAGGTTATTGTTGAGAAGTACCGTCTTTATGGTCCACACTGGGTTAAGATCTCACAGTTCCTTCCAGGTCGCAGTGGCAACAACATCAAGAACAGGTGGAACAGTGCCTTAACCAAATATCACGGAATTCAACACAAAAACGCACGTCAAGAACGAAGATCAAAGAAGGATAAATGGATTGATGACGCTAGTTATGAGCAATCGCCTGTAATAGAAATGAAAGCTGTCGCAGAAGAAGTTTCCATTCCAAGAAATGATTATAAATCAGAAAAAATCATTTTGCCAGTCAACCACAATAATAATATTGATAATAATGCTCAGTCCCTCGTTAAGATGGAAACCCTTGATGACAATTCATTCTTCTCTTTGTTTTCGGAAAATTATATTATTAACGATTTCGAGGCTTTTGACTTGCCCGAATCTACATGGTTTTAATTACTGTATGTATATTTGTAAAAATTAGGTTGTTATTTATGTTAAATCTACATTTTTTTATCACCAACATTTCTGAATCTGAATTTTATTCCCAGTTCCAGTTTACACAACTTATTATTATTTGATGATTTACAGATTTTAAAAGATCAGAAATTCCTATTTTTTAACATTTTTTTCATTTTTTATTGCAATGTCAATTTTTGTAATGATCTAAAAACAAGTGTTACTTTTGATTACAAAATTCCGAAAATCTAGTTTATGTTATTAACGAAAATGCCTTCTCATATAAAATTTAGAATCATATGAATATTATAATTTATGATTTAAAAAAAGATTATATTGTAATTTAAGAATTTCGAATGGATTAGAATTAAACTTTAACAATTATACTGATAATTCTAAAAAAAAATAATATCACAATTTTGTTGAATGATACTTGTCAAAGCTTATCATTCGGTCTCATAGAGAATGTCTATCTTGTTTATATTTTTCTATTTTATAATGATAAAAAAAATATTATAATTAGATTCGATCTATTAATCAAAAATTTATTTGAGTTTTGTTGGATCATTATAAAGACAAAAAAATTTACCAAAAATACAATATACAGATGCCAAATTATTAGAATAAAATAGAAACAAGATAAATTTTTTAAAGCTTATTTAATAAAACTCAAAAATCAGATAGTAACTGTAAGTTTGTGGAAATTCAATGTGGTTGAGTCGTTGGTGCTTTTTAGCTTACATGGATATATGTTTCACTTATATGATATATAAATAAATGACTAACAAAAAAAATTAAAAGAGAAAAAATAATTATAATTTTAATAGAACTTAACAAAATATCTTTTTATACTCGATGCTAAAATCAAGGTCAATAACATTTGGTTTGGAGAATGCCTTTGGGATTATATCTGAATAATTAGTCGGCTCAATGATATTTGGAGTCGTAGGAATCAAAGGATAAGTTATCTGAATAGGATCTTCTTTTCTTTCTTCTACTTCTCCCCACTTTACCTTTTTGGATCTTCTCTTTTGTTTTGGCATTTCATGAGAAATGCCATGATATTTTTGTAAAGCGCTATTCCAGCGATTTTTAATATTATTTCCACTCCTACCTGGAAGGAATTCCGATATTTTTACCCAATGTGGACCAAAAAGGCGATATTTTTCTACTATAATTTCATCTTCTTCGTTTGTCCAGGGTTTCACGATAACTTGCTTAAAAAGATATTGATTATATCTATCACGGCATTGGCATGCTGTACGGCCTGGTAAAAATGTGGCGATTTCTTTCCATGTTCTTTTCTTGTTATCCTTTACAAGATCTTTCAGGATATTATCCTCGGCTTCCGTAAATCTAGCGCTTCTTTGCCTAGCTGTCTTAGGGGGAGGACTATCTAACTCCGTCATTTTTCAAATTATTTTTTGGGGTTTTTAAATGAATGGTGAATAGACTCAAATTCAATGTACCCTCAAAATTTGTATACTTTGTTGACTATGGGATTAACATTAAAAGAAGAAGAGTAATATGTGTAAATTATTTGTTAATTGTAAATTCATTAAAGGTTAAAACATATTTGTAGATCTTGATCATTTGATATAAAATTTAAAAAAAGAAAGAGTTTGTGTTGTAATTAACCTTTTAATTGAATGAGATTTTCAAATCATCGATTGGCAGATTATGCTAGCCAATTTTATTTTAATAAATAAATTTATCATTCATTGTATCCTAATATTTCAAACAAACATATTTATTCATTATTGTCCAAATTGAAAAGCTTGTATTTTATTTTATATTGAAGACTGAAAGTCTAATTAAAATTAATTTGATCGAAGATAAAATATGCAGTTGAGAAAAATGAGAGTGACTGACTCGCAAAGATTAAAATTTATCTAACATGTGTATGAAAAGACTAGTGTAATTTAACCAAAGATGAATAAGAAATTATCAATTTTTTATTTATCTGCCTGAATATTGTTGGGGCATTTTCTTAGGAGAGGGTAAATTTGAATACCATTCAAAAGTAAAAATTCACAATTTGTTCGATTTGGACATATAATATATTATTATATATAATGTAATTAAGAAAAAAAAATAAAATGACCTGCATATATTAATTATTTAGATTGCAAGATTCAAAAAAGCTATTAAAATTAGAGACTAAATAAATAGCGAATTGATTCATATGGATTTATGTAATTGTGAACATTAAAAGAGTTTATTTATTGATCTAATAAAAAAAGATAAAATATTAATGAGAAAATTGAAAGAATAGAGTGTCCCATTCACTCGTGTTGGTCGCAATGTATCATTCTGGGAGACATTGTCTCTGCATGTCTCCCACAATGGCACAATGTTCCTTGGAGAAAGACCTGGAAGGGGGTCTTTTCTCAAGGTCAGGGCCCCCTTCTAGTCTTTCTGGTCCTGGAAGGAGCGCTTCTGACTGGTCTGTGCGCTCCTTCCAGGAAGATCAGGAGATTGCTCGAAGTTCGCGGCAAGTGCATTCCGACACCACAGATGCACTTGCCGCAACATATAATTGCGAGTGTCTGCTGCTTTGGTCAAAAGAAGCAGCAGACACTCGCAATGCGAACCGAATTGTCCCAGAAAGACCTGGAAGGGGGTCCTTTCTCAAGGTCAGGGCCCCCTTCTAGTCATTCTGGTCCTGGAAGGAGCGCTTCTGACTGGTCTGTGCGCTGCTTCCAGGAAGAACATGAGATTGCGCCAATAAGCTCCTATCAACAAATTTTGACTAAAAATATAAAGTATCCTTTTGTGATTTAACGAATAGCTCAATTTTAAAATAGATTTGATTCTAATAATAAATTGAATGAGTTTCGCTTACGTTTAGAATTTAATGATTTATATGATTTTTTCGTTCACAGAAGAGTCATTGATATCCAATATCAAAAAAACAGCAAAGACACACCATAATAAATGATATTGAAGCTAAATATTACATATTTCAACATATCTAAAAAATTATTATAAGATTAGATCTCATGCAATGCCGAGCAGTTTCCTAAAGCATAATTACTTATTTATACAGAATCAATTATATAATATTCACATTGCAAATTATATACATTCTCACGAAGCAACATGAAATAGACTGTCCGAATTTGAATTCAAATAGAGATCTACTTCAAAAGGATTTCTTACAATATGTAATCTCGATGTTGATCACTGGAATACAAGGGATGCACGTAATTTACAAATTGTTGCAAAAATAGTAGTGCAACAAAAATTTTATTTTTAGCTTGTCACTTGATATATAACAATTGCAAAAACTCAATCAAAAATAGGATTTGAACAACTTTTTAAAATTGTGAGAAAAATTCTATCGGCATATTCTATTCAATTTTAAAGTATTTCTTTCATATTCCAATCGATTATTCAATATTTGCCAATCACAAATTTTAGTTCAAAATTCAAAAAATCCCTAATTTTAATTTCAGATGAAATCTCGCAAAAATAACATTGTTTTAACAATATAAATATATATTTTATATATTGTATAGTGATTTTTTAATATTTTTATGAGTAAAATCGAGAGTGAGGAAATGTGGACTACAAAAAACGATAGAAATGAATAGTTTACATGGGAATTCAATACTTACAAGTATTCAATGTCACTTTTGTGCTCGAGATTTTGACTCTAGTATACAAAACATAAACCATGTTACACTTTTTTTTGAATGTGAAATTATGGAAACAGCTATTCTAAATATGGGAGTGTTATTGCCTCATGATGTAGTATTACGGAAAAATAAGTCTGAACTCGTGAATTTAATTTATTGTTTCAAAAAAATCCCTTTGAAACGATGAAAATGTTCGTTTTTTCATTGAATTATCCATTCAATTTGGAAATGAAATTGATATTGCCCGATATGGGTTATTTAAGAATAAAATTTAAAAAGGTTATACAACATTTGAAAGGCTCACAATTTAATCGGGAAAAAAATATCTTTGCGGTCCCCTCCTGATTTGCGCTTGGTAAAAAATCTTTTCGGTATGCAAAATATAACCAACACCCTGTTTATATATGCAAAACCCACGTCAATATGTAAATTTTAAAAATCAAACAAATATTCACCAAACTGGTAAAAATCAATTCATATAAAATGATATTAGAGACATTATATGATTTCATTGGATTATTTACATTATCGCATTTCATTTGATATTATTTTTGATTTTTAAATAATTTTTAATTTGGAAAGCTCATATTGATCTAATTAATACAATGATATATTGATAAATCTTAATTTAATCGAAATCACATCAATATCTAATTTTTAGTAAGATAATAATTTTGGTTTGATTTTTTTTTATAAAAAAAACAATTGTTAATGAATAAGTGATGTAAAATTCTTCGGTTTCAAAAATCTACCTACTCCTCAGAAAATGATAACATTTTTGCAAAATTTATAAAGCAAAGATGATGTGCATATTACAATTATCAAATTATATACTTGACAACGTTTTGACTGACCATTCAATACTTTCAATTGTTTTTAGCTTTTCACTCAAATTTTTGAGTGAGTAATTATCAATTTTATAGATTATATCTTCCATGTCTAAAATGCAAGAGATTAAGAGAATTGTAAGGAACAAATTCACGAAAGAAGAAGATGATAAGCTTAAATCATTAGTTAATTCGATGCAACGAGATAGAAAAGCAATTGATTGGCACATTATTGCAAAATTAATGGTAACAAAAAACCCAAGGCAATGCAAAGATAGATGGTTTTACTATTTGGATTCGAATGTTAATCTAGGTCCTTTTACTCCTGAAGAAAATTACAAAATTCTATGGTCTGTTCATCAATATGGCAAGAAATGGACTGCAATCTCACAATTATTCCCGCATAGAACTGATGTTTCCATTAAAGCACAATATAAGAAGCTACTAAGAAGGAATGCTACATTTGAAAACGTGTTTCAATTGAACACATCTCAGATTATTAAAGCAGAGAAGTCCGAAGATCGAGAAAAGTCGCAAATTATACAAGCTGAAATTGATAGTTCCTTTTTCGAACTAGATGAAATGGAATCCCAATTTGATTAAACTAATTTATGTATCACCCTATGTAACTAACTAAATTTTTACTATAAATTCGACTTTATTGACAAAGGTTAGATGTCCATCAAGGCATCAAATGGAAATAAAAGGAATAAGAAAGAAATTGATCTCTTTTTTTACAAATAAATTTTTATATTGCAAATGCATTTGAATTTGTCTACAATACTTTTTTGATCTGAAAAATTGATGAATTAGGATAAAATCTTTTAAAAAATTTTAAACTTTATTAAATCTCATTAGTGAACATGAAAATAATTTTTGCATCAAATTTTTACTCTAACGCCCGCAATATTTGCATTTTTATCTCAAATGAATTAATCTCATTCTCTGAGAATATTAAATGTAATTTAATTATGAAAAATTCTTTGTATTATGTAAGGACTTTCTAATATCAGACTCTCCAATTTCAACTGTACAAAATTATTATCAAAGTTTGTAAAAATCATTATTTTGAAATAAATCTGGATGAAATCGTATTAACAACAAATTTATGGCTATCATGTTGTTCAAATATTTCACAAAAAAAGATCTGTATTGTTAATTTTGAAATTCTTTTTCTAATTTTTCATATTTATTTTTTGAAATTTGAAAAAAATTTGGAATTTTTGGGGAGTAAAAAGGAGAGATAAATGTATAAATATCAAAAAAGGTTTATCAGACAGTATAAAAAAATATAATAAATTCTTCATAAGCAATATATAAATACAATTTACAAATAAGTACGGTAGTTAAATGTCGTTTTCGCACGACTAGACTTAGACAAGTTGACACCTCTTAAAGGAAGCGTATCCGAAGGGCTAACTTTGCTTAAACTGGTCTTATTTAAGCTTCTTGTCGACATAATTCTTGGGCATTTGAAAGTATTCTTCTTTTTAGCCCAAACTTGGTCAGGCTTCTTTACAAATTCGGAAGATACTTCTGCGTTCATAATTCTTTTTTGACAAACATCAAGTTCTTTGACTTTATCAGTTCTAAATGTACTAATTTTGATATCATTCGACATTCTAACTAATCGAAGCTCTTCATGTTGTTGAGCAATTAAATAGTTTAAACCGGCAAGATGATCGTCAATCATCTGCTTTTGCTGCTTCTTTGTTTCGATTTCTTGAAGCCTATTCGCTTCAGCTTCTATCATTTGGGCTTCGTTGTATCTGTGAGTTTTCATTAACATTTTCGCTTGAAGTCGTAATTCTTTGAGTTTGCCCGATGTCTTGTTATATTTACGTATTTTAGCAGGATCTCGCCACTCTCTCTCATAGTCGTCGATCTGCTGCTGATGTTTAATTTGTAATTTTTCAATTCGTTTTTTAAGACTTTCGACAATTACTTCTTCTTCTTTTTCATAGCCTTCCTTTTTCTCATCGTAAAGATTTTTAGCATTAGCAATGCGTCTAACACTGCACATTTTCGCTTCTTTGAAAACTTTTCGTTTATAGGCGTCTTGATATGACTCCCAGGTATATTTGTAGGCGTCATTATAAGCAGAAGCCTCAGTTGCCCGCCCTTCTTCTATTAAGGCGTCTCTATTTTCTTTTAATTGAGTTAACAAACCTTCATAATCATCTTGTTGAAGATTTTTGGGTAATTTTTTCTCCAGAGCTTTATCAACAAGTGTTTCTTCTTCCTCTTCTTCGGTTCTTAATGTATTATTTTCGGTTTGGCAACTGGAATCAATTTTTTGATCGTGTTTTATTGTGATTTCTAAAGGAGGAAGGTCTTTAATTTCATTATCATCAACATGATATTCTGTAGGAACTTCATTTGTTGCAAATGTCTTATCCTCTTCCGTTTTTTCCGTCATCAATAAAATTTTATTGTTGGATTGAGAAATTTCACTTTAGAATTCACATATTCTAGTTGCAAAATGAGATTATAATGAAGTTTTCATTTTCGAGAACGATTATTTTATTCACAAAAATTGAGCACTATATTTTTGCACGTTAATTTAGATTTTTTCCCGCGAAAAAAAATTTCTTGGCTTTTTGCATTCGTAAAAGGGTAATCACAACAAACTCAATATCTATGATTGGTTTAGAAGCTATATTTAGCGTCAAATGTTATCATTTACCATCATCAAATGAGAATGATATTTCAAAAACCTGTAGTTAGCGAACATTTCTTATTAATTATGAACGAATTACATATCTAGATAAAGAATTTAAAAAGAATTCAATCGGTTCTTTTTGTTTTATTTTACGACCAAATTTGTCGTTTTACACCAAAATAAGGTCATAAATCCATAAAAACTATTACGAATCAATCCCCGTAAGATGTTAAAGCTAACTATGCATATAATGGCCAACTGTGAAGATTTTTTTCAAAGATATGAGAATGTGACTTTTTAATTTGAAAAAAAATGAGAAAAATGATGATTTAATTTTTGTAATTAGGTTATTGAATTGTGAACTTTTATGAGAAATTTAGATCTTGCCCATTCTCTTCATCTCCTCGAAGATGAACTTGCCCATGTTACCTGGGTGGCGAGCAATGCGAACACCAGCTGCTTCAAGAGCCTTGTACTTGCCCTCAGCTGTGCCCTTGCCGCCAGAAACGATGGCACCAGCGTGGCCCATACGCTTGCCTGGTGGAGCTGTAGCGCCGGCGATGAAGGCGACGACTGGCTTCTCCTGGGTAAGCTTTGTCTTAGCGATCCACTCAGCGGCATCTTCTTCAGATGTGCCACCGATTTCACCGATGAGGATGATACCCTCGGTCTGTGGGTCTGCAGCGAAGCGCTTGACAACATCTGTGTGGAGTTGGCCTGCGAATGGATCACCACCGATGCCGACAACTGTGGACTGACCAAGGCCAGCGAGTGTTGTAGCGTAGGCAGCTTCGTATGTGAGTGTGCCGGAGCGGGAAACAATACCGATCTTACCGTTGTTGAAGATGTTTGTTGGGATGATACCAAGCTTTGTGTGTGTGCCTGGCTGGATAAGACCTGGGCAGTTTGGACCGATAAGCTGGCAGCCTGTTTCCTTCATGACCTTCTTGACCTTGATCATGTCGTGCTGTGGGATGTGTTCTGTGATGCAGACAACAAGACCCATGCCAGCCTGAGCAGCTTCAATGCAAGCAGCAGCAGCACCTGGAGCTGGAACGAAGATAAGAGATGCATTAGCATCTGTTCTCTTAACAACCTCCTTCATGTTCTTGAAGATTGGGAGACCAGCAATGATTGAGCCGGCCTTCTTTGGATGGACGGCACCAACAACCTTTGTGCCATACTGGCGCATAAGGCGGGAGTGGAACTGGCCCTGGTTACCGATACCCTGGATGACGACCTTGGTGTCCTTGTCGATGAAAAGGAGTGGTTGGTGGAGGTTGCGCTCGAAGGAAGAGGAGAGCATTAAAAGTGAAGTGACATTACTTAGCGTATCTCGATTTTCAATGGAAGATGGTCGGTGGCACTTTTCAGTTTAATCGTCATTTACAAGGAAAATTTTTTTCTTGTTTCTCGCCCGTTGCCAATTTAATTCCATATCAAATTTTGTTGGATTTAGCTGCAATTACCATTGATATATCCATTTACATGTCAGTTCCTAAAAAATTTTGAACTTTTTAGTGCTCGATTTCTAAAAGTGGGATTTTCCCTCAAAATGATATGATATGTGCTTCTGTCATACATTGGTTATGCTATTTCATTTGTCATTTGAGCAATCTCTCATCATAACGAATTTTTTTATAATTTCTGAGATAAAAAAATCGTTACAACAACTTTCATCGATGACTCAGCTTCCTAACCTGTTGCGCCCACGTGTTGAAGTTCCAATGAGTACTTCCACAATCCATTCAAGGGCATTATACAACCCAAACACAGTAAGAGGTACTTTTCCTAAGCCAAATAGACCTGCAGCTCAAAATCCGACAGCAGAATACAAAACTTTAACAAGAGGAGAGCATATTTCAGCAGAATCAAGAGTCGACGATATTCTTAAGGGTGCTCCACTCACATCGATACCACTCGAAAATGTTAATCAAGTTATCATCACACTCAAAGAAAGAAAACGCCAAGCTACATTAGCAGGAAATTACCACCTTTCTCAACAGATTGTTGATTTAATCCAAAAGATTAACTCCATCGTTATTCAGAGAAAGCATGCTCAAATGAAGTCTCAGGAAATCAAAGCCTTAGAAATCCAACTTCAACAAGCTGAAAACTCCCTTAAGAAGACAATTGAGCAATGGAATCAGAAAGTTACTGATTTCAACCGTACTCAATCTTCATCTGCTCGTAGGCTTGAGAGGACACAGCTTACAAGGCTTCAGGATAATGATTCACGCCCAATTGATGAGCTCCCATCTTCGTATTTGAAGCCTTCTCCAGCATTATTAGATCTTCGTGAAAGAGAACGTCATCTCGTTTTAACAAAGCGCTACGATGAAGCTACAGCCCTTCATAAGGAAGGCAACAAGATGGAAAAGATCGAGGAACTCGAGAAGAAGAGAATCTTCCTTCAGACACAGAAAAGACAACGCCAACAGCTTCTTGCTGCTCAGGATAGAGATGTTGCAGGCTTCAAGGAGCGTTGGATGCGCTCAGCTGATAAGCTTAACCAAACAATGGATGCTGAAGTTGCTCAACAACAAAAGATTGTTGATAACATTAGGAAGAAACTCGAGGATGCAAAGAAGGAAGCATTGTAAATTCATTTTGTCGCATATTTATTTAAATTTGAAAAAAAAATTCAATTTAGATTTTTTAAGGGGTTATTTTATATAAAAGTAAATTAGTCTGCACTTCTATTTTTAAATGTCAAATACTTGTGATCTAAAACTAAATATTTCAAATTATCTCAAAAGAATCTAAGTTAATACATCACGAAACTACTATATTTGTCCTTTTTATCTTGTGTGAAATGACATTATTTAAGGGTTTCGTTTTGCGAAAAAAACGTACAATACGCAATTTCGCTAAAAAAACATTTAGCTAGCAATTTCGACCTTTGACTCCACTCAAGACGTCACTTTTTTAATTTTGCGGTATCATATTTTTGGAAAATCTTTATGAATATTATATAAAAAGTCTCTTTAATATCTATATTTCATATTTTTATCGATTTTTAAAGTTTTTGCGAAAAGTATTCAATTATTTTTGCTATTTGGTCGGGTAAATGTCAGATTTGCGACATTTTCTGATATGATATTCAGATTCTACGTTGATAATAATGCTTATAGAACCCTCTTGCTATTGTGTCAAAATTGCGAAACCGATAGCAAAAATATCTCGCAATATCAAAATTGAGATATTGAGTGAATTATGCATTATAGAGATTAAAAATCTGATTTGTGAAAACATCTCATCAGTTTCTAGCTAATTCAAAAATCTTTACTATCTTATTCGATTAAAATGAAAAGGGAATAATTTCATTATGCTTTAAATGACAGCCTTATAATATAATCATAGTTTTCGCTCAGTATGCAGCATTTTTTTTTCGAAATCTATGGTCAATGTCCTAAATACTGATTGCTTTGCATTCATATCTCTTACATTTTCTATACCCACATCACTATTCATTGCTATTCCTATCTTTTTCATTTTTGTTTGTTTCTCATAATTTCTCAAAAAACATGATAACTTGATATTTGTAAATATCATACTTTATAACGTAAATAAGAACTTGACCTATTAAGAAAAGCAGTAATGAAAAGAAAATCTGAAATTCATAAAAATTACAAGTTTCTGATGACAATTAGCTTAATTAAACCAGGTACAAGATTATATAATTGTATTTTCTATCCAATTATCCATATAATATCTTATCCAGAAAAAATAACTTGATCAATACCAAATGATTTTTTAACTAGTAAATAAAGTATTTTCTTTACACACACATTGTATATCATAGTTTTTTTTTTTTTTGGTTTCGCAAAACATCCAAAAACAAATATGCTATAAAAGTGACAATTTTAGCAAAACGAAACCCTTACATTATTATTGATATTAGCTTGAATTCTATTAGCCAATCTTTGATTTCGAGCAAATTGTTTTCAGGAAATTTCCATTAGAATAAAATAACTATATATTGATAAACAATTATGAATATGTTGGTATTTTAATTCCCATAAAAGTGCCATAAAAAATGAAAATAATTTTCACTTATCCGAAGAAAAAGAGAAAGATATTAGAAATACAGCCTACAACGACACATGATGAAGCTGAAGCAATGCTTCGTAAAGAATTTCAGCTGGAACGATTAACAGGAAAAGCAAAATTTGTTCATAGAGGTCAATTTCTCTTTGAAATTGAGCCATTCATTGGCCTTAAAGAGTTTTCAGAAGTTATATTCTATCTAGTGAAACCACATATTAGTCATCGCGAGCACGATCATGATTTTCCATTTTTCGATTTATTTGGTCATCACAACGAAGATTACGAAGAAGATTATGACGAAAATCAGTACACAGAGGATGAGGAAGATGAAGCCAGCGATAACAACTTCTACAGTGAGGAACGAGTCACAGAATTTCTTGACAATGGAGATATCGAAAGAATTGCACAAAATTTTGTTAACCAAGTTCATCTAAATGATGTAATAAGCCAAGAAAACTCCATATACAATAGAATCGATGAAATAGCTGTTGCTAGTAACGTAATTTCTTCGAATCCTTCGAATTTTGTTCCACTTCTTCATACACATCTTATTAATACAGGCGTCTCAGAGCACAGTGATGAACATATATTCGATCAAATCTGCGCAATTATGGACGTAGACAACGAATTCAACGAATTTGAAGACGAAGACTTCGCATTGGTCGATACTCTTACAGCACGACAGAGATCAGCAGTCAATACATTACTACAGCAACGAATTGACTTGAGACAAGCAGTTGAAATTCTTCGAAGAAATAACTTCGATACAGAGAGAGCTCTTCAAGAAATAGCTCCTATCGAAATAGACTAAAACTTTGTATGTTTCTTTTTTGTAATTTTTTTTCCATTCATAATCTGCTAATTTTAATTTTTGAATTTGCTGGAATATGAATTATTGACAGACTTTCAACTTAATTGACCCCTTGTGTTCTATCTGTTTTCTCATTGTATTGAGATTTATATCTGATTTTTGAAATTATTTTCATATATCATTAACTTTTCAATAAATAAATATTGATGTAGTTAATTAGGTACCCAATAATTTCAAAAGGAAAACGAAGTTTTTATTTGAAGAAGAAAGAAAAGAAATTTTTAATGTTGAAGAAGTCAAAAAGAGAGTGTCGATTGTAGATTTCATGTTTATCTCTTTCCGAGTTAAAAACAATTTCATCTTTGCTGATAAATAATAAAATATAAAGTGGAAATAAATTAAAAATTTCAAATTCGACTGAAACTGTTTGATGATTGTTAAAATCTAAATATTTTGCTTGGCATAGTTCTGTCGAAAGATGTTTTAGTTCGAGATTTATTTCTTTATAAAGGTAACTAAACTCCTTTCGCCGATCCGATTTGCTCCATATTTAAAATATAGCTTGCATATGTAGAAGAAAAGCTAATTTTGAAGTACGCCCGAAATCCACCAACAGGATTTCGAGCTACTAAAAAGGTACTTTTAAATGTGATTTTTTTATAAAAAATTAAATTTATTTTAAGATCAGACTAAAAACTAATTTTATGGAAAATCTATATCGACAAATTTATTACTTATTGGGTATATAGATTTTTTGATTATGGCGATTATGTCTGATATGCTTCCAATAAGCCAAAACACATTTCATACTGATTTCTATAAAAGGTATCTTTATTATAGAAGTGTAAGCTATATCTGTTTGTTTTTTTATTATAACAAATTCAAAATTCTCTTATAAGGACTAGATGAAATCTGTATTATTAAATCATTAGCTAAATGAAGGTTCAAATAGAAAGTAAATATCAATTTATATGATACTGAAACCAAATAGTTCTTTTAATAAAAGAGAACACGCTGAAAATTATTGAGTATTTGCAAATCTCAAAAATCTATTGGTGAATTTGGCTCAACTTTTAAAATTATAACATCCATATCAAATCATAAAAGCAGACAAAAATTAAAGCCAAACCTATCGGCTAATTTTTTTGATATTTTGATTTTTGAGGTATACTTTTAAAAGTGGATTTAAAGCACTTATGAAAAAACATTAACTTCTGTCGTTATGATTATTGATTTAGACAATAATGATTTTAATCTTTGATTATCAAAACACTAAAGTCATCTTTTTAACATTTGCTTGGTAGCATTAACTCAAGTCTAAAGTACTATTTTATGTGGCACTCTTAGAATTTTTGTATTCATTGTACACGCTGAAATAGTACCATTAAAGTTATGGCGGACTTTCAAAAAATAGTTTGGTCACCTTTTTCTTTGTTGTAAGTGTTATTAAATACAACAGTTCCGTATGTTTTATTATTATTTCCAAGGTAACAATTAATAACTTCTGTTTTATATGGATCTGAAACTAATAAATAAAAAGTATTAGTTCCTGAGTTATCAATAATGTTACATTCTTCAACTGTTAATGGTTTACAATTAACATTGTAGATAACCCTATCTTTTACAGAGTTATTAATGATGTTACATTTATATATTTTTACTGTAGGTAAACCAAAGTTGTAAATACAATAATCACCTGTTGATGTATTATTTATTATTGAATTATAAGTGGAATTTGTTTCTGATTGTCCTTTTTCAACAAGGTAACCGCAGTATGACCCTATTCTAAAATATGAAATATTTGTTTTCGTGAAGTATTGACTTCCGCCATGAAAGTATGCTGGAGCGTTTCCAGTAGAAGTTTCACGAGAACTTGATATAGAACTTTCGATAAGGTAATTTTTGTATTGTCCTTCAGTTGAATAAACAAGACAATACTGTCCCCATTCTGATGTATAGCAGTTGTATGAACAAATTCGGTTTTGGACAATTTCTCCTTTGTCAGTGCAAACTGCACCACCATCTTTTGATGAAGATACTTTAACAAATGTACTATCTTCAAATAGAAATTTAGAATCTCCTGATGAATAAACTGCTCGGTCAGTAAGATCTTGAAAGAAACTGTCTTTAACACAGTAGTTTTTGTAGTTATCAGAGTAAGTTCCACTAGCTGCACTTTGACATTCCCCATCAAAGTATTCATTGAATACTTGATGAGAAAATGTTTTGCAACATTTGTGGATTTTGACAAAATTTTTCTCACTCTCAAAAAATGGGATCTCAGTTTTCTCTAAATGATTTTTAGAATTGATATCTGATGTTGATAGTATATATCCATTTAATTTACACCTTACGAATAACGTGCTTAATTCAATTTTTGCAGTAAAACAAACTTATTTTCATGGTTTAGATTACCTTTTAGTACATTCCCTCAAATTGAGAGAACTTCACTGAAAAATTGAATTGAATGCTAAGTTCGAAAAAATGGGTTTATCTGCCACAAAAACATGTTTCCCAGAGCAAAGCAAAAGATTGATTTTGCTAACTAATTTAAATTGCTGTCAAGAATGTAATTTTCATATAGGATTTCATAAAAATTAAATAATTTCATAGGCACCTTTCTATTTCCACATTGTATTATATTTTAAGATGCAATACTTTGAATAACCCAGCATTTCCAGCCTCATTTTTCCGAATTTTGGTTGATATCAACTTGTTTGATGATAAAATCTCAGCTTAAGAATAAAAGTTTTATTCTTGACCTAATACAAAGCCACAATTGCCTGAGAAATTCCTTATGCAGAAAAATATTCAAAAATTCAAGAAAACTAAAAATTTTTATTTGAAGAAAGAAAAGAAGTATTTAAAGTTAATGTAGCCAAAAAGAGATTGTCGATTGTAGATTTCATGTTTATCTCTTTCTGAGATAAAAACAATTTCATTGTTGCGCGAAAATAACAAAATACATAATGAAAATAAGCTAAAATCTTCAAACTCGTCTAAGATAAAAAGATGATTGCTTTGAACTAAAGAGTCGGGTTGACATCGTTCTTCTGAAAGATGATTTAGTTTGAAGTTTATTTCATAGTTGTCAATGTTATTAAATACAACATTTCCTAATGCTTTTTTATTGTTTTTAAGGTAACAATTATTAACTACTGCGTTTCCTGATTCTTCAATATAAAAAGTATAAGTTCCTAAGTTATCAAAAATATTACATTCTTCTACTGTTAATGGAAAACATCTGAAATTGCTAATGACTTGATCTTTTACATAGTTATGGATGATGTTACTTTTATACAATCTTGTATTAGTAAGTATATAATTTCTTATGCAAATTATATTCGTAGAGGTATTATTTAATATTGAATTATAAGTAGAATTTGATTTTGATTGTCCTTGGTCAAATTGGTATCCACATCTATCAATCGTTCTAAAATACGAAATATTAGTTTTCGTTAAGAATTGATTTCCATACACAAAGTATATCGGTGAACGTCCAATTGGAGTCGTGGTAGTTCTTGATAAAGTACTTTCGTTTACGTAATTTTTCAATGAGCCTTGAGTGGAATAACAGAGACTATATTGTCCATTATTTGGTGCAGAACAGTTGAATGAACAAATACGGTTGTGAACGTTTTCTCCTTTTAAAATCCAAACTGCACCACCATCACCTGATGCAGTAGATACACTAATAAATGTACTATCTTCAAATAGGAATTTAGAATCTCCTGAAGAATAAATTGCTCGACTCTTGAGATCTTCAAATAAACTGTTATGAACACAGAAACTTTTGGAGTTATCATTATATGTTCCATTCTTTATACTTTGACATTCTCCATCAAAGTATTCATGGAATACTTGATGAGAAAATGTTTTGCAACATTTATGAATTTTGACAAAATTTCAATATCCTCTCAATTGTATCCGAAAATCAATAATTTGGGTTTTACACGGGGTGAAAAACATTTTGTGCACTTTTTTACATTTTATTGAAAACATAATCATTTTATCCTTAGCATTTGATTCAGAAAAATAATGAGAAATTGAGTATATCGATTGTTTTATATAATTAAAAGATAAAAAACTCACTATCATCTGTTATTGAGTTTTTATAATATGAAATCACATCTTCTTGAGATGATGACTTCCATCTGAATACTTGATGATATGTGGGAATCCTTCTTTGATTTTATGTCAATGTACTTAGCAATGCTTCCATTTCCTAATTGATCGATTGTGATATAGAAAGGAATTATATATTTCCATTCCAAGAAAACAATTTTGGAAAACATGGTTTCAATGGAATGATATTCATTGGCTGTAGTTGCCAATGTGTTCTTATCATTTTCCAAAAAGGCATGAATTCATTGTGGATTAAGAAATAAAAACACGCAAGTCATATTTAATTAGAATAAGAAAGAAAAGAAATATTTAATGTTTAAGAAGTCAAAAATAGAGTGCCGATTGTGAATATCATTCTGATTTCTTTCTGAATTAAAAACAATTTCATCCTTGCTCGAAAATAACATAATACAAAATGAAAATAATTTAAAGAAATCAATTTCGGCTGAAATTGAAAATTGATTGAGAATTATTGGATATTTTGCCTGGCATAACCTTGTTGAAAAATGTTTAATGACAAGACTTATTTCTGTGTTGTAATTATTATTAAATACTACATTTCATGTTGTTTTTTTTATTGCTTTGCAGATAACAATTAAGAACTTTTGTTATATCTGATCCTGCCTTTTCTATAGAAAAAATATTAATTGCTGTATTATCAATAATATTGCATTCCTCAACTGTAACTTCATTATATTCCTCATTGTTTATAAACCATTCTTTCGCTGAGTTAATTATGATGTTACATTTATATATTTTTACTTTAGATAATATATAGTTTTGTATGCAATATACATCTGTTGATGTGTTATTTATTATTAAATTATAAGAAGAATTTGATATGCTTTGTCCAGCTTCAAAAGCATATCCACATCTATTAATTGTTTTAAAATATGAAATATTTGTACTTGTTAAGAATTGATTTCCATATCCAAAGTTTAATGGTGCACGTCCAATCGACGTTTCTGATGATCTTGATAAAGAACACTCAATTGCATAATTTTTAAATGATCCTTGCGATGAATGACATAAGCAATATTGTCTATTCCTCGCATGAAATCCATTCCAATCCTCTCAAATTTCAGAGGAGGTTGCGAAAAATATGCTTAAAAAATTTTGAAATTTAAATTCGATAACAATATTTTTTATTCATTTTATACTTGATGAGTGAGTTATTCTGAGAGCAGCAATGTTAGCTTTTGAATTTTTACTTGATAAATTAGTTGGTCTTGAACTTCCTGGTTTTGTTGAACCAATTCTGTTCTGTGACGAATTTGAAGATGTTGGTTTGTTATTACTGGGTGATAATGATTCGAGATATTTAACAACAGCGATATTGTTATTTGCTCTTGCAATTTCAATAGGTTTTTTCTTATTAACGAGTTTATTTGTTTTACATTTCAGTTTTTCAATGCAATATTTAACACCTTCGACGTCACCTCTTTCTGCGAAAAGATGAATGATAGTGTAACCTTTGTGGAATCTCATCTTCTTGAGATGACGACTTCCTTCTGGATAAAGTTGTATCAACTGTTTTGAACCACAAAATTTGAAGATTTGTTTGATACAAGTATCAGAATGTTTGATGATATCTGTGTATCCATTATTAATTTTACTTTCGATGTATTTACTAATTCTTTCATTACTTAATAAATGACAAGCACGAACAAACAATCGATCTGTGATGTAGTAAAGAGATTTATATCCATTACAGAGATTAAATATATCATTCTCAATTCGTTCATCTGGATGAAGAAGATAAAAATTATATTTAAGTCTCGCTGTGAGATCTCTTGCTTCAAACATATATTGAATTGCTTTCTCCGAATAAGAGATAGCGATGTTGATATCATATTTAGAGATCTCCAATGCGTAATCGTAAATAGCGAGTGGATATCCTTCATCTGCAACTATTCGAAGAGATTCCAAGTCTTGGCCAAGAATAGAAAGTCTGTATTTAATGAATTGTTCATCATATTCTTTATTTGATAATGACTTATTGTAATATTCCAATGATTTGAAGAAATATTCATAATATCTAGATTCATGGTATTTGCATTCATAATAAACTGCTTTGTACAAATCATTATCGCTGTTTAAATAGAAATTATCAAGTTCTGGTTTGAATTGCATGAGTTTGATGTAATAATATATTTCTAAATATAAATTAGGAGGTCCCCATTGATGTAGTTTGTAGATGAAGTACAAGATCTGGTAGTTCTTTGTGTTTACTTCTGTTTGATCAACTAATTCTCGAATTATCGACCATTTATGGTCATCATCTCCGTTCAAGAAAAGATCATCAATTTCTTTATCTGTTTTTGTTGAATTTTTGTTGTTCGTTCCATAATTAATGATTTCGTTGAAATAATCATCGAATTGCTTGTTTTTGCCTTTAAATGAATTGTATAATTCACTTTGTAAGTCATCAAGAGAAGTGAATGATTCGATTGATTGATATTCTTCATCTGAAAAACATAATCTGTAAAAATCTTTAAATAGTTTGAGATGATGATTTCTGATTTCTTCTTTTGATAGTTTCTTCATTTCTTGTGTGACTGAAAATGGGGGAATTCGAAGTTTAGGTCTGCTTTGTTCGTCTAAATAAATGTACTCATAAATGTCTTTTTCTACTGGATAATAGAAGTTGTTATTCGCAAGGAATGTCAAGTAACTCAGAATGCCGTAAACAATGATTTGTTTCTCTTCCAAACTCTCAAACTCAATTTCCTTTACTCGTGGTTCTTGTGAAGAATTATTTTGATTTTCATCAGTATTTTCTTGGTTTTGATTTTGTTGATCAGATGTTTGATTTACTGTACTATTTTGATCGTTTGGAGAAGAATTAATTTGGAAATTATCATTTCCTTGATTTTGCTGATCATTTGATTGGTTTTGTTGATTATTTGGATCTGTAGTTTGGTTTACTGCACTATTTTGATCATTTTGGTCGTTTTGAGAAGAATTATTTTGTGAATTATCATTTGATTGATTTCCTTGGTTTTGTTGATCAGAATTTTGATCTGTAGTTTGATTGTCTGTATTATTTGAACTATTTTGATCATTTTGTGGATCTAAATTTTGAGAATTATCATTTCCTTGATTTTGCTGATTTTGTTGATCAGTAGTTTGATCTGTAGCTTGTGTTGCTTGATTTGATGTATTATCTTGGTTATTTTGATCATTTTGAGAAGTTATGTTTTGAGAATTTTCATCTGATTTGTTTTCTTGACTATTTTGATTATCTGGATTAGAAAGTGCCCGGGTAGATTCTGTAGATTGAGTCTGTTGTGATTCTGGTGAGTTTTGTGGATCAATATTTTGTTCATTTCCATTCCCTTGTGAAATATTGCTGTTGGGATCATTTGCATTTCCATTTAATTGGTCTCTTTTGTCGTTTTGCTGATTTTGAGCGTCATTTGGTAAATTTTCTTGCTGAGATTGTTTTTCGCTTACATTTACTGGCACAACGGGTGGACTTTCAATGATAACATGATATTTATCTGTTAATTTATTGCGTACTGGATAGAAAATGGAAGTTGGTTTCGCACCTTCGCCTTGATAAAATAAAGAAAAAGCAAAATCATTTTCTCCAACTAAGTGCTTGTTTCCATTTAAGAGGACAGCAGTCTTTAGAAGTGCTTCACAATTTTCTTGGTTGTATGGCACAGTTTCAAATTCGGTTGAATTAGAACTATTTGTAGCATTTCCAGCATTAAGCACTTCTCGAACTTTATCTTCATTCAATGTATGCCTCTTATCTGGACATGTATTAAGAAATCCATCATCATGAATCATTTTTTTTCTTTTTTTTTCTTGAAAAAATTTCCACCTGTTTCATGTCAGATTCTTGAAAATAAAATAATTAGTTACTTCAATACATCATTAATTGAATTTCAAAACTTGTAATGTATTTCTTGATGTTATTTTTCGAATATCGAAGTATGTCGAGTATTTAGTATTGGGTAAACTTCTAAAACAATTTGAAATTATAGTTTTATTACTTTAACATCGTGATTTTGAAGAAATTTAATCTTTATGATAAAATCTTTTTATTCAACGCGTACTATAGCAGAACTGGTAATTTCCGAAGCAGTATTTGATTTCCCAATTGCGTATGCTTCTTTTAAGTCAGATTTGATTATTGATATTTTTTTTTGATTTTGTTAGTTTTCAATAAACCATGCATGCTTGCATGACATGGACGCAGTACCTAATAATATAAATTAAAATTAATGAAGTTTTCAGAGATCTAATGTGGTATTGAATTCATTTTTTTAGTGAGATATTTTTTTTTCAAAATTAGAAGTAAAACTTATAGTTAACAAATATGTCCACAGAGAAAATTCCGCTCATTCCTTTCAAAATTGAAAAGACATAAAATTCCATAAATGATAATATATTAGATTTACCCATCTAATGAAAATTGATCAATAAATTTGATGATTTGATGGTTAAATGTCACTTTTGGTAGAATTAAGAAAAAATCGTCACTTTTATGGATAAAAAAGTGTATTTCATTGTTTTTATTCAATTTTTCTGATATGGAGATTGATGATGTTGACTGGAGTACTGAATATGATGGCGAAACGTTCGAAGTAGTAACTAAAGGTGAGACAATTGTTGGCTGTCATTGGCGTGTAAAAGAAGGCCCAACTAAGTATGTAATAATTTATATGCACGGCCTTTGCTCTGCTGTTTGCTTTAATGCAAACGTTATGCGCGTATTTGCTGGGCATGGTGGTGCTGCGATTGCTGCTGATCATCGTGGACACGGACGAAGTCCAGGTGCAAGAACACAAACTACAGTTCCTCAAGTAATAGAGGGTATCGAACAACAGATTGCTTATGCAAGTTCTCAATATCCAGATATTCCGATTTACTTGTTTGGGCACTCCTTCGGTGGTTTGGCGACTTTATGTTTTATGACTTCTAAGTCAGAATTTATCAATAAGGTAAAAGGAGTCATTGTAACTGGACCATGGTTAAGAGCTTATGCTTATCCAAATCCTTCCTTCTTACTACGTATGGGTTTGAAAGTTGGATCTTGGGTTTTACCTTTTGTCGGAATCCCTACAGGCCTTGATGTAAGTAAATCACCATATCCTGATGGATACAAGAAGGCTGTTATGGAATCTCCCCATATGCAAGTTAAAGCTTCACCCGTTATTTTGAATTCTTTTGTTCAACATATGGATTACATTCAACAGAGCGCACATTTATATCCACCCGAAGTTCCGTTATTGTTCTTACAAGGAACTTCTGATAAACTCGTCCACCCACCAACAAATAAAGAATGGGCTCAGTCAATTCCAAATTGCGAGTTCATTGAATACGAAGGAGGCCCACACGATTTGATGAAGTCGAAATTCAGAGGCGAAATCTATAGAAAGATCTTCCATTTTATTGGAATCGAATAATTTGATTATTCCTTTTTTTTAAAAAAATTATCAGTATATTTTTTAATAAAAAACAAAATAACAGTTTATATAATATAAAATTCCGCTTTTTCTAAATAATATTCCGTGTAAACTTCACAATCTTCTCAATTTTCCTTCACTTTTCGGAAACAATTTTAAATATTTCATTTTTTCTTTTTGAATTGAGAAATTAAAAGATCATCGTTGTTATCACTGTTATCAGAATCTCCGATATCAAAAACTAGTCCAACCAAGTCAACGTCTTCTTCCGTGTGAGAATTGATCGAATTAGACACAGAATAATAGAGAGGCCGTGAAGGAGTTTGTTGCTGACATGTCAACAAGGAAATTCCTTCTTTCTTGGACAATTTTTTCTGATTCTTCTGGAACTGAAATTGAAAGTTTCTGAGATCCTTTTCTGGTTTGTTCTGATGACAAATTAGAAGATTTTGGTGATGAATTTCCGAAATCTTTCGATATCTCATTAAATTTATTGGAATTTTCAGAAATTGAACCAGTTGATTTCCTTCGTTTGGAGTTGAAGAAAATCCATTGTTTTCCTTTTCTTCGTTTGAATAAATCCAATTATTCGATGAAATTCTCAAAAATTCCTTTTCATTCTTCGGGATTTCCCTTGAATTGGCCACAGAAATGGCCAAATCTGGCTTTTCAGTTCTTTCTTCCGCTTTTGATGGTGAAATCTCCAATTTCTGGACGTCATCGATCTTCGGAGGTGAAACGGAGAGCTTGTTCAGTTGGTTTGGCCGCTCATTTGTTGATAAAGGTGACAATTCAAGATTATTTGAAATTTCTGATTTAGATTTCGCAATTTTTGGAGGCGAAACCTGCAATTTCGTAACACTTGATACATTAGATTTCGAATCAGGTGAATCTTTAAACGTTCCTGACCTCGGAGTCGTAATTTCCAGCTTTGATGGGGTGAAAACATCGTTTTCGTAATCTTTTTCGATGAATTGGTAACTCCTTCTCCTTTGTTTCGGTGTTCTTCTGCTAGATTTCTTCGTTTGGCCAAATTCTTCTTTATTATTCGAGTATTTTGAGGAATTACTAACAGGAGTACCTTTGGAAGGGGGTGTTTCTGCAGGAATCTTCGATTTCTCATCGATTCCTTCTTCGATATTCCTTGATAAAAGTTCTGATTGGGAAAACTGGACTTCTTGATCAGGAAGAACAGGAGTAACTTCGAATTCCGATATGTCTGACATTTCTGAGAAGTCAGATTTCGGATTTCGCTTCGGATTTGGATCATATATCGGTAATCCTGGTTCGCTGTCACTTGCTGAGAATTCTTTGAACTTGACCATTCCTTTTGGTTTGGGAATCTCTGTTTCTATAAACTTTGGCTTCTTTTCTGGCGGTTTTTCGACTAATGAAGATTTAATTTCAGGAATTTGTTGTTTTTCTTCGATTTCTTCGTTATCTAAGTAATCACTAAGTCTTCGTTGTGCCTTTTCAAG
Source organism: Trichomonas vaginalis G3 (assembly GCF_026262505.1). NCBI lineage: Eukaryota > Parabasalia > Trichomonadida > Trichomonadidae > Trichomonas > Trichomonas vaginalis. The sequence goes on from NC_067205.1 coordinate 8,136,088, forward strand.
TATAAGAAGCTTTCCTTCTGTTGTATCTGTTGAATATCTCCTTTGTGTTGAATTTCTGTGTTTTCTTTGCCTTGGTTTCTCTTCTTCTTTATCACTATCTATTATTATATATCCACCTTCATCAGATTTAGCGTTATTTTCTGGATTTTCTTCAATTGGACCGAAAATATCGAATTTCTTCGGTGGAGACTGGATTTGTGGTAGAGGCAATGGAATATCTGGTGATGTTGATGCATCAACTCTACTTGGAGATTCATTTTTAGTGATAATTTTGTCAGATTTTTCAAAATTATTGTATTTATCATCAGAAACCAAATTATTTTGAGATAATGGAGTAGATATGTTGGTTTTCTCTTCTTTTTGCTTCTTTCCAGAAGATAATTTTTCGGAATTTGAAGTTTTTTCTTCTGAAAAAGATTTTTCTTTCTTTGGAGAAATATTCTTCTGTAAATTGGTCGGAGGAAGTGGTTTTTCAGAGGAATTTTCTTTTTGAGGGGAAATGTTCAAATCCAAGGAATATTTAGGAGATTTCGTTGGAGAACTGATGAAACCATGATCATTGGAATCATTTGGAGACAGTTTCTCCTTAAGATTTGATTGATCATTTTTATGTTTATGTTTTTCATGTTTTGGTGTTCTGTTTACATCAAATATGTCATCTGTGACCAGTTCCATCTTCATTGTTGGCGAAACTAAAGGAGATGAAGTAGAATTATTTGATGAAGGAGATTTTACATCGAAAATGGCGAATTTCGATTTCGGACTATCGTTTTCAGTCGGAGATTTCGTCAATAGGCTGTCAGAATTTTCATATTTTGGAATTTTCTGGGAAATCTTTGACTTTTCCTTCTTCGCTTTCTCTGCATCTTGTATGACATGGGCCATCAAGTCGAAGCTGAAGTTCTCAGCCGAATTCGAAATTCCCATTTGGATATTTGAAAGTCGATCGTGGAGGGAATTGAATTCATTGATCAGTTTCGGATTGTCCAGCTCTGCCGGTTTAATGTGGCCGTCAACAATTTTGGATTTTCTGGATTTCCTTTGGGAAATTTTGATTTCTGATGAAGTTTCCGCATGTTTTATGCCTTTTTCATGTCTTGGAGTGGATGGATTACTGTCTGCTACCTCATTTGCTCGGACATAATCGGCTATTTTGGAAGGAGAGCCTTTATTCAACAGGAATATCTCCATACTGTGGCTCCTTCCATCAATAGCAATATTTCTGTTATAAAATGAGCTTTCTTCGTTTGGAGAGTTGAGATTTCCTGATTTTGGTGAATCTTTTTGAGATTTTCGATGATTCATGCGGATTCTGTTTACTACAGACTTATTTATCGTTGGAGTATGACTAGATTTCGGAGACTCTGAAGATTTTGAAATAATATTTTCATTCTTTGGAGAATTTGTATATTTTGCAGGATGATATTCCTCTGGATCATCCCAAGGAGAGAATTCCATCTGAGAAATCTTTTGAATTTGGAGATTTTGAGGAGATGCTTTCGATTTCTCTTTTGGACTCTTTCTTGGTGTTGTGACGCTTTGTAGTTCTATTTGTATATCAGGAAGATCATCAAAATGCTTTGCTTCAATTGGTTTATCTGGAATAATAATATTTGGTGGTTTTTCTTCAGAAATTTGACGTGATTTGGTCATTGCCATGATTGGTGGCTTTGTGTAAGTAGTATTGTCTGTTAAATTGCGTTGATTTACTTTCATCTTTTTGGCAGATGAAGATTTCTCTTCATTCAGCTCGTATTCGTACTGGTTATTATCATTAGAGTAAGGAACATCACCGGCATTTGCTTCAACGTTTTGATATTTTTGTTTTTGTTTCGATGATTTTGAATTCTTAGGAGAATGATCATTGTATCGTGGCATATATTCATAGTCTTGATCATTGTTGGCATTAAAACCTTTAAATTGAAAGGTTTCATTATCATCATTTTTCATTTTGGACTTTTTAGATAAGTTTTCTATGTAATCATCATCTCTAAGGTATAAATCATCATTGTTCAATTGGTTTGTTTCATTTTGGCCTTGATTTGATACCAAATCTTTTAATTTTGCTTTTCTTTGAGGTTTTTTATCTTCGTAATTCATGAACAGACTGTAGTCTTTCTCCTTTGGCGAATTACGTGATCTGAAATCAAGGTCAGTACTGTCATTGTATTTTCGTTTATTTGGCCTTGATTTCATCTTTACATTTGACTTATCTAAAATATCATTGTCATTGTTCATTTCGTTATCTTCATTTTCTTCTTCATTATTGTCATTTTCTCCATTGATTTTAGACTCATTTTCGATTTCGGAAGATTTTTGACTTTTAGAAGATTTCAAGTGAGGATTTGAGTAGACTTCCTTCTCATTTGCTGGTGAAGTTTCTAACATTGGTTTTGCAGGTGTTCCTAAAATTTCATCACTAATTAGAAAACTTTGGAACGACAAATTGGATCTCTTTGACTTTGTTTCAGCTTCATTACCAGAATCCGAAAGATTATGATCTAAATTTGAAGAATTATTTTGATTAATTTTATTTTCTTTATTTGGCGTCGTTTTGATATCATTTTGTGGTTTGATATTTTTTCTTTCGAATTTCTTCTGATCATGGAGCTTCCAAACCAAGTCTGGAGATTTTTCATTTTCAGAATTTTGTTGTTCAGCTTCCTTTTCAGCCATTTCCTTTAGCAACCTTCTCTTTGCAAGTTTCTCTTCTACAGAGAGTGTTTTGTTCATTCTTTCGCTTGCTTTTACCCAATCAATTTTCGGACTTTTGCTGGATTTTCTTTTTGGCTTTGGAGATTGTTTCTGTTTCCTCTTTTTTGAAAATTCTTCTAAATCTACGTCTTTCAAAACAAAATTTGTGAAATCATCTGAATCTGAAGAAGAAGACTCAGTTAACTGTATTCTTGCATTGTTTGGTTGTGGTTTCATTCTTGAAATCAAGTATCCACTCACATTTTTCAAAGATTTTTCTGAAAGATCGCTTTTTATCTCTTTTATTGATGTCTTTGACTTTTTTTCTGGCTTAGGAGTCTCAAAAACAAATCCATCAGTGTTGGTTTCTTTATCAGATTCATCGGATTCTTGATATTCATTATTTTTCGGATCTGTAGTAATGGTTGTATTCTTGTAGCGACGTTTTCTTATGCTTGTAATAGTTTCTTCGAATTCTCTGTCGATATCAGAAGAATTTTGATTATCTTCATTTATTTTGGATTTTGCAATGTAAACTCCTTGTGGTTCTGTATCAGATACGAAACATGTTTGAGTTTGCTTATCATTTGCTAAATCTGGTGTAATTTTCTTAAAACGTTTTTCAGATTTTTTGTTTTGTTGCCTTAAAAACGATAACTCACTGTCTATATGAATTTGCTGTGTATTGTCATGCTTTTTAATACGTGGTGAATTAATAGATGATGATCTTCTTGGGTGAATTTTGTAATAACGTTGTTTCCATTTATTAAAAAACACACGAGAGTATATTAGTCTTCTTGCTGTTAAGAAATCAAGTCTAATTTTCAAGGATACAGGTGAATCAAATACTGCATTGATCCATGGAGAAGAATTATAATTTGAATACGGAGATCGATCTTCTCTTGAATATGATCGTGATTTTGAATCGACACTAACTCGTTTAACTGACTTTTGAGTAATAATTAAAGAGTAAGAATCTGGAGTTTCCGAATTTGATTGATTATCCAAGAGTTTTAGCTTATGGTTAAGCAACGACTTTTCATTAGGTGTCATTAAATGCATTGGTGGCCTCTTGGAATTGTTCTCGAAAGGAGAACCCCTTCTTCCGCTCAAAATAGCAAATGTCAAATTTTTATTGAATACACATAACCAACATTACTGAGAGGTGCCACAAACTCAAAAATATTGCCTATTTTCCTCAAATGTCAAAATTTTTACATATTGAGGAATTCAGGAATGACTTATTGTCTCAATACTCATGTTTTCATCAATTTAAAGATAATTTATAAATATTTCTCTTGAGGAATAAGTCTAAATTGGATTTTTTAATTTTCAATTTTTGGAAAACGATCCGATTGTTAAAAAGTGAATCGTAATTCAATTGTCCTACAAACATATAATAGATTTGTACTGAATAAATCCAAAAATAATCACATTTTTGAAACCCGTTACTTTTTTATGAATTTTTATTTCAAAATTGAAGATTTTAGCATGAAAACAGTGATGATCGGAGGCCATCCACGTTTATCAATAAACAGACCGACCACTTCAATGCAAAACTCTTCATTGACAACGAGAAGTGCAAGTACAAACGCTTCTACAGGAAGAAAACCGACATTTGCTAAAACATTTCAGCCGAAAGTTAATAAAATAGATATGTCACAAGTAAAACCTGATTACAATGAAATATGCGCAACAGTATCAAATAGAAATGATTTGAAAAATTTAGATATACGAACTCTCTTTTCCTACAAATCTACAGTAAAGGACCACATTGCCGAAATGGCTGCATCAGAGAATTACGATGAATGCAAGAAATCATTAAAAATTCTTCAATTAATTAAAAAAGAAATCGCATCAAGAACTTGTTCACAGAGCTCAGCTAATGGAGAACCAGAAGAAGATTTTAAGGCAAAGGAAGAAGAGATAAATTCGAAATACGAACAGCAACTACAGCAAATAAATCAGAAATATTCTGAGAAAATTGAGCAAATTCAAACAGAGCATAAGAAGCAAACAGATGATTTCGATACCGAATGGTCTACAGTTGAACCTAACAAATACCGTAAACCGTCTAAAAATCTTTTGAATTTGAAAGAAATCGAACAATTCTATGCAAAATCTAATCAGTTTGAAAAAGCAAAAGAGATTCACCAGGAAACAGAGATAGTGTCACAACAAGAGACAATGATGGCTCAAGAAAAACTTATCAAAGATTATCGAAATGCGAAAATCAATTTACGGCTTCAACAACAGAAAGATATTCATAGCATTGAAGAACTAAAGAAGAAAGAATTACAAGATCTAGAAATTAATAAGCAAAACGACTTAAATCAGCTAGAAAAACGGAAAAAAGTTCTTCTTGAAAAATCAAAATCTCGAAATCCAAGAGAAAGAAAAGATTTCAACTCAAATGTTCATCTTTCACAGACATCAAGACCTCCTGTATTACTCGGACCTCTGTTTGCTCCTAATGAAGCAGAATTTAAGCGGAAGAGGGAACGAGAAATGATGGAGAAAAGAAGAAGAGCAGCAAAGTTTATCAAAGAAAATGCAAACAGACTTTTTGATGATTTAGATTCAGTTGTTTCATTCAGTACTATTGGATCTAAATCAGAATGCCCATCAGCACAATCTCCTGCTACTGAACCAACAGACGAAGAATTGATGAAAGACATTTATATGGAAATCTCTCAACCAATGTTTTCTATCGAATCGATGCCACTTGACTACTATAATTAACTCTATAATTATTTTGTATTTTTGTTTGTTTTAAAGTCTTCATGTTAAGTGCATTGTAATTTTGTTTTCCTTCACCATATATATTCATGTCTCACCTACTACTTATATAGGAAGAAAGCGGCGAATGTTTGTGCGGTTCATTCAAATTGACAAAATTTTGGCAAAATTTTTGTGAATCAAAAATAGCTTCAAACTATTCTTCCATCAAGAATTTAGTCAATTCTTTGATGGAAATTACCAAAATGTAAGTAAAGGAAATTATACAGAAAACGGTAACTACTACGTCAAAGACTGTTTCTTTGAAGATCTCAATAACCGCTCGGTTTATTCTGATAGCGAGTCTAAATTTCTTTTCGAAGATAGTACATTTGTTAGTGTCTCATATCCATGAGGTGAAGGAGGTGCAATTTACACTTCCAAATGTGAAGCAGTGCACAACCGAATTTGTTCTTACAACTGTTTCACCAATGGTTTTGGACAGTATTGCAATAGCGCTGCATCTGGCAAACAATACAAAAATTACGTAATTGAAAGTACATTATCTAATACAAACTATAATTTGGGATATGCGCCTATTTGGTTCCAACATGGGAATTTATGCTTGACGAAATCAAATATTTCATATATTAGAATAAAGAGTCTAAGCGGCTACGGATTTGGTCAATCAAGTCCCGAATTAATTCAAGAAGAAACAAATTTCACTTATAATTCAATATTAAATAATACATCAAATGAAGGTCAATGTATAGGCCATTATTCTACTTATAATCCAAAATTATTTCGATGTAACATAATAAATAATTCTGGAAAAGAATATCTCATCTATAATTATCATTGCGATCATTTAACATTTAAAGAATGCAACATTATTGATAACTCGGCTAATAAGACATTTCATATTTACGACGAAAGTACAAGCTATAAAATAGAAGTAATTGATTCTTACCTTAAAAATGAAGGAACAGTTCCAGAGTATATCATAATAAAATATCCGAAAAATACAGCAATAGAGAATGAACTAAGTCATTTTTCAACAGAGCTTTGCAAAACAAAACCAAAATATATTAATCGTACATCTCCAGACGAAATCAAAGTATTTAGCTTATTTTCATTTTGTATTTTGTTATTTGCAAGCAAAGATATGAGCAATAATCATGATCTAGAGAAACCAGCAGTATACAACCGACATTATCTGCTTAAAACTTTTAGCCTAAAGTCCTTTATTTCTTTATTCTTCAAGTAAAAATTTTGTTCGTTTTTCAATAAAGAAAATAACTTCTTTTATCATAATAAAGAAGAAACGATTTTCTTTTGGATAAATCGAACAAAGAGTTTCGGCTGCAGACTTTATGTTAAATACCACCAATTAATTTTTCTTTGCTTGCAAATAACAAAATATAAAGTGGGGAAAAAACTTTCACTTTTTTTGGGATTCTCGAAGATTGATTGGAAGCGGATAATCTGCATGACATAGAGCAGTAGAAAGATGACTTAGTTCGTTCTTTATTTCCGAGATATAAGTATTTGCCACATCAATATTACCTTGGATGTTTCCTTCATTTTTAAGATAACAATTAATAATTTCCATTATACTATTTTCAATACGAAAGAGTATATCTCCGTAGTTATCAACAATGTTACATTCTTCTACTGTTAATTGGTTACATTTATCAAAGTAGATAACGTGGTCATTATCAGAGTTATTAAAGATGTTACATTTATATACTTTTAAAGTAGGAATATCAATGCAGCCTATACAATAATTATTTGGCGATGTATTATTTATTACTGAATTATAAGTGGAATTCGATTCAGATTGTCCTGTATAAAACATATATCTACTTATTGAATATAACTTAAAATATGAAATATTTCTCTTGTTAATAATGTATTTCCATTTTTAAAATATATTGGTGCTTCTCCAATCAACTTTTCTGAAAATTTTGATAAAGTGCTTTCAATTACATATTTTTTAAATAGTCCTTCCAATGAATGACAATAACAATATTGTCCAGACCCTTTTGTAGAGCAGTTAAATGAACAAATTCTGTTGTGAACAATTTCACCATTTTCAGTGTAAATTGCCCCACCACCGCCTGATGGAATAGATACTCAAAGAAATGTGCTATCTTCAAATAGAAATTTAGAATCACTGGTAGAATAAACAACCTTTGACACAAGAGCTACTGCTTTCAGTATAAGAGCCATTCTTTACATATTAATAATTTCCATCAAAGAATTGACAAAATTCTTGATGGAATAATAACATAAAAACATTTTCACATCAAAAAATTTAAGTATACTTAATGCACTCTCCTTTTTCATAGAAGTTCACATATAATTGGAACATAATAGTTATTTACTGAATATTTTTTTGCAAGAACCAAAGAATTCCCATTTGACCTTATCTCAATTTTTTTGACATCAACTACAAATCATATCTTTTTTTAACGGAATTATATATCAGTTTTTCATGAAATGTTAAATCAATGAAATGACTCATTTGGAGCAAAGATAATATCGGGAAATACCGAGGATCGCTCCCAAATTAATATTTCACTTATTGACTATAATGATTGCTTTCAGAATCCTTTATCTTAATAAAGAAGAAAAGATTGATTTGAGTTTGGATAAACCAAACATAGAGTGTCGGCTGTAGACTTTATGCTGATTTTGCTGAGTGTCAATAAACAATTTATCTTTGCTTGCAAATAACAAAATATATAGAGAGAATAAACTAAATATTTTCACTTTTTTTGAATAAACCAAAGGGAGATCATATGCCAGGGTATAGTTTGCGTGGCATAAAGCAGTAGAAAGATGACCAAGTTCGTTCTTTATTTCTACTTCATAAGTATTTATAACATCAACATTACCTGAAATTGTTCCTTCATTCCGAAGATAACAATTAATAATTTCTGTTGAACTATCTTCGTTATAAATGAGAGAATACCCTGAGTTATCAATAATGTTACATTCTTCAACTATTAATAGATCACATCTATCATTGTGGATAAATCTATCTCTTACAGAGTTATTAATGATATTACATTTATATATATTTACATTATGAATATCATGAAAACTTATACAAAATTCACTTGTTGATGTATTATTTATTATTGAATTATAAGTGGATTTTGATTCCGATTCTCCTAAATTAAAATGGAATCCATCAATAAAATTTGTTCTATAATATGAAATATTTGTTTTCGTTAAGAATTGTTTTCCATACCTAATGAATATTGGCGCATTCCCAGCCTGATTTTCAAAAGAACATGATAAAGTACTTCCAATCAAGTAATTTTTGAATGATCCTTGAGGTGTTTCACAATAGCAATATTGTCCATACCATGGGGCCGAACAGTTGAATGAACAAATTCTGTTATGAACAGGTTCACTATTTTGGGTGTAAACTGCGCCACCATAATCATTATGCGATGTGGCTGATACTCTAATGAAAGTACTATCTTCAAATAGGAATTTAGAATAGCTTGTAGAATAGACTGAACGATTGTTGAGATCTTCAAAGAAACAACTTTTGACGTAATAGTTACTGTTTTCTGTGTAATTGCCATCCTTTACATATTGGCAATTTCCATCAAAGAACTGACTAAAATCTTGATGGAAGAATGAAATGAAGCCATTTTTGTTTCACAAAATTTGCCAAAAATTTTTATTCTTTATCAATAAATTAATTAATCAAATGATAAATTATAAAAGTAATTTATAAAATTGACTGCGGTAGTTCACAATTTTTTTTTCCCAATCGAATGGAGAAAATCACTGCTGCATTAAATAAAGAACTTACAAGGATAAATGAGATGAATAAATCACCAGAAATAAAGAAAGAAGAGATTTCACAACTCACAAATCGAGTCAAAAGAGTTGATCTTGTAAATACATTCAAAATTAAAAATGTCGATGGTGTTTACCAACCACATATTACTTTCAAAGATGATTCAAACACTACTTACAAATACAACTTAGGTTTTCAACGAACAAAGTGTGGTCTTGGTTTGGATGCTGATTTGAAAGCTTTAAACAATGGAAAAGTTGCCGAACTTAATGCAACACTTAACAGTCTCCTTACACATTCATTTACTGCAAAATATATTATTAATAAACCAGAGAAACTCGACTTTTCATCAAATGTCATCCCAGCAACAATCTTTTCAATCCGAAGACAAAACAGACAATACCTATCTGAGAAATACAAATTATTTTCTGTCAAAACTCTTTCTAATGACCCAATAAACTCTTATCGCCTTAGATTCATAAGAATTGCTCAAAAGAAACGATCATCACAGACACCAGCCAATCTAGTATCAGATCCAGAGAAATACAATGTATTATCTTTCACTTATTTCAATTATTTCGAAAAATTATTATTTTCAAAGACTTCAATTGGTATTGTTCACTCACCAAACCACATCCAACCATTTTTAACGAGTGAGCTTAAGTTTAATTACAATTTTGATGATACTTACTCGTTATATTTCGGTTCAGGAAAGATTTTCTCTTACCAGACGCTTCCGACCTTGGAAAGGTTCCACTACATCGCTCCTTTGTTCGCACAGAACGTCGATAGCGAAAAATTCGGTATAAACAACGGATCTTTCATTGCGGCATGCGATCATTATTTTTCAGCCGGATTCAGCGCCAGATTCCTTGCCGATGAGTGGTTATTACAATGTGATACGCAGATGGTCATTGGCGGACTTTCGAAACCAAGATTAACCGAACTCCCTGGTTCTTGCACTGACTGCTTCACTTCTGTGAGAGTAGCACGTACAGTATTCGGAAAGAAGCTCTGCGCCACAATTTATTACCCACTTTACATATCTTTCCCCGTCAAAACGTCACATTTCAGTCTTTCTTTGATAGATGACGGAAGTCTTTTTGGACTGCGTAACGAAAAAGGCCTTTTATCGGTTTTCTTTGAATTTTGAATAGGTTAACCGTTTTTAAATTCAAAAAAGAAACCTTAATTAGGCTTATTTTTTTGTTGTATATTGTTATAAAGATATTTTTGTTATTGATTTTAATTTTCTTGAGGATCTACATACATTCGATTTTTTTTGGATGACTTTGAGCATTTTTATCTTCCTATACGTGAGGATTAATATAAAACTCTCTATAGTATTATGCACCAACATGGACTGATGCGCATAGTTGATATATTTTCATTGAATGAAAACAATGCTGTATCCTTGGATAATTGGATTTTAGAGCTCATAAAATTTGAGTATATGGAGCTTATTTATGATTTTCTTTTCAAACCTATATGTGATCTGCTTTTCCTAGACTTCTCGATATAGGTTATTTAACAAATAGCTTATAGAAAGTAAAATTTATTTTTTTTAAGAAAATATCTATGATTAAATATCAATAGTTCATTCATATATTGCAAAAATAGTACTAGTTGAATGATTTATCCCATAGATTTTTAATTATTATGAATTCAATTGGGTGAATAAAAAATATTTATCAAAAAAATCGAAAATAGAAACAAAATTTATTACACATAGACAAAGTATATTAATAGTTATGAAGAGATAAAAACCATGTTGTTAATATTAACACCCCCAGTAGTAAACATGTTTATTTGGAGGAACCCAGCGTCCTGGATCATGTGGTAAAGGTGCTCTTGGAGAAAATGGCGGAAGAGAATCAGAGTTATTATTCTTTTGTGCCATTTGAACATCTAACCGTCTTCTAGAAACAACTTTTTCAAGCATATGATTGTCAATAAACCTTTTTGGCATCGATCTTTGACGCATGATGTTTTCTCTTCTGCGCTCGAATTCTTTCATTCGATCTTCTTGATAAAATCTTTTATATAAAGCAGCTCTTGCCTTTAATACTTCACTGTCATGCACTGATTCAAAATTTTTACGAATTGAAGCTTGTAAAACATCTATTTGGTAATTTTTGATTGGATTTCTTGAAGAATTTGGAACTTTTGAAAAGCGTGGATTGTTTGAAGTATTACTATTAGGTTCTACTATCGAAATCAGCGGGATTATATTAACATTTTGGTCAGAAACGGCTGTTTGCATAAGAAATTGATATTAACGATTTCGAAAAATTGCAAAAGTGACAATTTACAATGGATGTTTATGACTTTTTTTCATGGAAAGATTGAATTTTTCTGGAGAAAATATTTGATGGTAGTTGAATATTTCGATTTTAAAAGTTTTGGCTCAGACTGTAATAATTTTCTATCGATTGTTGACAATCTGCAAATTTTATCGATCCTTTGGAATGTTGCAATTTATGCTTTCTTCCAAATAATTTATTTCTCAGAAATTGGATCGTCAATTGGCACTTTTGAAAAAAGTTTATTTTCAATGCATGCATAAATTAAAGTTGATCTTTACCATATTTTAAAAACCTTTGATCCAAATTTTGGATGAAATTTTTTGATTGGCCGTTGGAAATTTCTTATGAAAGTATTGAAATAATAAATTGACATTATTTGAATGAGAAATAATGAAGAGTGGGTAGCACAGTTTTTTGAAACCAACAAGCCTATTTTCCTTCTTTACTTGGACATATTCGGATCTAAATCAGTGAATCTAGTCATCGCTTCTCTGATTTTTGTATCTATCCTGACTGTCTATCTATCATATCACTGTCATAGCGAAGTTATAGGAAGCATCATCTTTATGGCAAGCATATCAGGCATAGTATTCATCATTGGCGAACTCAAAAAGCTCAAAATCATAATTCAGACACCTCATTCTGATTCTGATCTCAACAAAGAAGAAATCATCCGGCTATTAGTTAAGTCACGCGAACGTATACTAGGCTTATATGAATGGTGGAAGTCCACGTTTGTCCGTACTAACCCAGAAAATTTAGCGATCATTGCCACCATCATTCTTGGCCTTTTGATCGTATTCAACAATACACCATTCTATGTTATATTATATACTTGCATCGCTATCATCACATCTCTCTTGATTCTCACATCCTATTGGCTCTCTCGTCACATGGAGAAAGCTTAAACTTTTTTGTTTGTATTTTGCTTTATGGAACAATTTATTAGGAAAATTCAATAGAAATTGTTCCATATTTGAATAAATTTTCGTTGTTCATTAATATCATGTTTTCATAATATAACTATCAAAAGGTAGTATCACAAAGACAATTCTTGACTCCAATACAAGAACTCAAGGCGGATAATTTGATCATTGTTTTAATTTTCTCGAAAATTTTAATGACGAACTTATAAAAGCCTCAAGAAAGACATCAAAAGCAAAATAATTCATTACGAAACCCAGTTTTTGAAGAACAAATTTCAGATTTTGAAATCGATTTCATAATGTTTGAGAGAAGATTATAAAGAATTGATTAAATTTTCAATAACAATTATTTAACATAAGTACAAATAACAAAAATAAAAAAACAAAAAATTAATTTGCAGATGTAAGAGTTCCTTCACCTGAAAGTTTGATGTATCCTACAAGCAGCTGTTCATCATAAGACAAATATTGCAAAAATGAAGCCTTAAACTTCTGCCACAAGTCCAAATACATTTTTCCGATTTCTTTTTCGTATCTTGCATCTCCGAAAAGAGTTCCATCAAGGAGGAGAACTGTCTTAAGTAGCCAACTCGTGTTATTCATTGAAATTGCGTAATGCATCATCTGATCGTAAGATTCTCTGGTATCATCAATGGAATAACACTCGCAGAAGGTGTTGAATGTCTTCAGATAGTAAAGAAGAACTGTTGCTCTCGAAAGGAATGAAGAACTTTCATTAACAATCGATAATAAAACATTATTTTCTGAAATCTGGGATTGGAAACTTGTACTTCCGAGAGTTATCTCTTTACTGCATTCAACCATCTTCATTTCAGTTACTTTGGCGAATTTCTTGTGCAAAACAGAAAGAGAAGATTTAATTGGCTTCAAAAACTCATTTTCGCCTTGATCAAGCATAATAATGGCTGAATGGAATCTTACATGGCTTGTTCCTGACATATTTGAAATAATCTGCCAGAATTTGCCTTTAACTTTATTTACCATTTTTTTAGCGACAAGAAATGACGTTTTTGATTCGAAAATGCCACATAATGCATTAAATCCATTCATTCTTGACATTTCCAGTTTATGGTTCAACAACCTTTCGAAATTTCTTGCGTTATTCGATAATTCCGACAATTCTGTTTGAACTCCGTACATCAATACGTCATCCATGTTCATTTCAGCGAGCTTTGCGTTCAGCATATGATTCTGTGTCTGGATCTTGTTTCTGATGACATTAATCGGGTCTTCTCTTATTTCTGTCGCCGCTTCGCAAATTGAGACCCACATTTGGGCCATACGATTATCGTTCGGCGGTTCGTAAGTTTTTGTCTCGAAAAACAATGGTCTCGAAGGAAAACTTGGCGGAAGAGGAATCTTTGGAAAGAACACGATGGAAAATGGTTTAAATGATGGGGACTTGATTTCTTTTAAGATCTCTGGGAGCTTTGGCCCATGATAAGTCATGTAATTTGTAAAGCATTGAATAGCTTCGATATCAGCTTTTGTTAAGATTATTTCGTAAGTACATGTATTGTTGAGGAATACAAAGTCACCTGGAATCTCGAGAGGCCAACTTACTGATAAATTAATTGTTGGAAACGCATCGTAAGTTTGGAGGCATTTTATTACTTGCTGTAAGTCGAACTTGACTAAGTATGAGTGTGCAAACGGATTGAAATGATATTGTAATGTAAATGCTGGAATAATTAAGCAATTAATAATTAATCTCCAAATAGAAACGTTATCCCATTGTAGACTGAGAAATCTGAGTAATTGGAACTGTGATGTTGGAAGAAATCTCAAAAACTTTTGAGTTTTGTTGACGATTAAATCGCAAAATCTGTCTGGATTAAATTTTTTAAGGTAATTTGAGAAGAAAATTGCAGTAACAAGCTGGTTTATGAAATTATCCATGTTTGAATTCATGAAAAAGGGCTTAATAATGTGGCAATATACTGAGAAATTAACTTGAGCGGACAAGCAAGTATAAAATGATAATGCTTGAGCTCCTTGCTCCTTGGTAGAAAAGAATCCATAGATCGCAGGAATTGCTAAATTGACAATATGGTGAAAATATGGACTACTTAAGTTTTCACTAATGGCTTTTGCTAAGCTCTTTGGGTTTGAATAAATTGTTTGCAATAACTGACATAATCCCTGTGCATGAAGAGGATTAATAATTAAAAGCGAATCTACAGGTGTTTGATATGAACTTTCGAGTAGATCTGAGAAGTAACTTGAATTTTTTTGATAATCTATAAAATCATGTGCGAAGAGTTCATAAATTGACTGTCTATTCTTTCTTAAAACATGTCTCGTAAGTTGATTACCTGATGCATCTATCTCATCCAGTTTTAGTGCTATATTTGGAAATAAATACGGCTTTAGTTCATCATATTTTTTTAACAATTCATCCATTTTACGATAATTGAATAAAAATTGACATATAAAATAGGCGTTGTTCGAGAAGGTTGTTGTATTTAATGAATAATTCATGAAATACTCCTAAAGATCATGCATTTTATAAGCTTAAAAAGTTATGATCTTAACATTTTTCTTTCAAAGATGAATAAAAGGTCATTTTTGTGAACTTTACACGATTTTTTTTGTAAAATCTTCAAATATTGAGATGAAAATTGTTCATAATGGTCAGGTCTTTGAAGTCGATTACCAGTCAGCAAGCGAGGTGTGCAAAGCGATAGAAGATGCAGAAGAGTCAGAACTGCAATATGATACAGTTTATACGCAGGAAGCATTCAAAATTTTTATTAATTACCTTAATACACATAAACTTGATATTAACAAGGAGTATATTTACCAATTAGAATCTATTGCAACTATATTCGGCTGCGAAGAATTGCATCAAGCGCTTCTTGACTATGCATTTTCAATTAACGATTTTCGCCTTGTCAAAAACATCGCAGATCAATCATTCCAGATAGGATACCAATACTACAATCAAGGCAAAGCAGCAAATCAAGAACTCGAAACTTTACGCAAACAGATCCAAATGTACAAGACAATAATCGACAATACAAGTCCAGAGAACACAGGAAAACTAATTCGTTGCAAGCGTGATCCAGATGCAGAATTAGTCAGAGTTGGATTTTTGGGAGCCTCAAATACAGGAAAAACATAAATTTGGAGGCTTCTTGATCCTTATTTAGTAGATACACCATTGATACCAACAATTTCTGATGAAATCAGAATTTATGCTCAAATTCATTCCAAAATTTACTGTTTCATTGTAGAAGATAATGGTGGATCGTCGTCATTGTTACCATCTATTGTTTCATCATTAAATTATCTTAACGGTGCAATCTTTGTCGTTAGATCTGATATTCCAGAATCATTAACATATGTTGAAAAGCTTTTGAATGATGAAAACAGACCTAAAGGTGTGTTATCATAGATACAGCAGAAACAGCCAAAGATTTCAAACTTAATGCAGACACTTCTAATATTGATGTTAAAAAGATCTCTGGTAAGTTTGATAACAACGTTGTTAGCTACGTTGAGCGATTTTTATCAGCTATTGTATAATAAATCTTTATTTTCTTTCCAAATTTTTCATTTTTCAATGAATATAACATCAATATCGTCTTTTGAATAGTAAATCATCCACCATATATTAGATTTATGTAAGTATTCTTAGTACAATACTTTTCCTCTCATTCATTGAATCTGAAAGAGCTCATGAGTAAAAAATTGTAAAATGGCTAAGTCTATTAGCATATAATATAGTGCCTAAGTTTTATAAAATCAATATTCATTGCAAGGGTAGATTTCGAGAAAAATCGAAGTTGAAATTTTTTGAAAGATGTATTAACAAAAATTACGAATATGAGTTTTATGGTTGAATACAGCTATAATGTAATTATCAATATTGAAATGAATTCTATTGAATTTTTTTTATATGTGAGTTTCTAATTGTATTTTCATTATTCGCCAAATAATGGAACAATGCGCTATTTATATGACACATATAAGCTTTTATATCCACAATACTTCACACTAGAGGAATCATGTCATTATAGTGATTACAGAATTGATAAAGCTTTTGACTTTGATTTCTCAGCGAACTCATATTGGATTTCTCATGATCCAACAATTTATTTTATTATTTGTTTTCCATTTAATTTTCTTACTATTGAATCCTTTGAAATCACCACCACAAAAGGAGGTTGCAGACCTGCTCAGTTTTCGGTTGAAGTGAGTGTAGATGGAAGAAATTTTGTTGGAAACCAAGAATATGTATATACTATGAATCCTGGCGAGACAAAACAATTTTTTATGATTATAACAGAACTGATGTCAGGTGCTTTAAATTCCTATCAATCAAATCCACATGTATCCCACCTGCAGACTCAGATATAAATCAAGTTGATTGTTTTGGGAATCTTATTGGCTTAGAACGAGAAATAAAGGCTTATGAAAACAAAAATAAAGAATTATTAACATGCTTAATGTTAAGAAGAATGTATCTTAATATTGCTATCACTTTCTTATTAATTTCATAATAAACCAATTAAGTTATATGAAGCTTTCCAAAGACATCTTTTGCAATACCATCATCCATGTTTTCATCGCATTTTTTTTCTAGCTTTCTATTTCTTATTAAAATTTCATATAAACAAAATTACGATTTACTAGCTGATAAAATATACTTATTTCTTCAATATAACAGTATGTACAGCAGAAATTGTCAGAAAATCATAAGGTTTGCGTTATGGATTTTAAGGATAGAAGCGTTTTTACATCAGATGTTCATACACTCCACGGTATCGTACTAAGGCAATGTACTAGAATGCAATGGAACTAAATAAGCATTACTTGAAGTTTCGATCCCCAGAAAGACAAAATTGATGAATACGATCAAAATTGGACATCGAGATTGAATAGTAGCTTAGCAAACAATAAATAGAGAGTAAACATTAAATGATTCAAAATTTTTATCACCGGAAAGAAACGTTAGATTGTTCATCGGTTTCCAAGAAAACTGACATTTTTATCCGCCTCAAATTCAAAAATTATAAATAGATACTTATTAAACTTAAATAAAGCTTAACTTAATTTGTGAATGCGTTGTATTGATTAAAAACCACCTCGTTTTCAAATCATCGAGACAAACCGCTATTGAGACAAAAAATTGATACACCCGTATTTATACAAATCAAAAATTTTTTACTATCATCATATACATTAAATTTTTAATGGAGGATTGAAAATTAAATTAATTTTGCAAATTACCTCAGACTTTTCAGAGGATTGAGTGGCAACTCAATCCTCTGAAATAGTCTGTGGTAATTTTTAGTCTCTACACTATTTCAATATAAGCTCTATTTTTAAACAGTTTTTAAAAATCGAGCATTGAAAATTGTGATGAGACTCTCAATTTAAAGATTATTATGCGAATCTTTTTCATAATTCGACTTATCACATCTATTTTTTAAAGATAAAATAAAGAGTATTTTGAATCCATTTATTTTTTGAAATTTCTTTTACATTTTAGATACATATACTATATTTGAATTATATGATTCAAAAATTTCATTACAAAAATTTGAATTCTAAATTACATACAATTTCAGATTTTCAGTTTTCAATATAACAATGGCTAAAATGTCACGATTTAAACAAGGGACCATGTTTGGATCTTATAGAATAGATAGGCTAATAGGAAAGGGAAGCTATGGCCAAGTATATTTGGTAAATGATATTGGGACTCCTGATTATTTTGCCTTAAAAGTGGAACATAACGAAAGTGCTCGAAATTCTCTCACAAATGAGATAAATGAACTCGAACAGCTTCAAGAATCACCTTATTTTCCAAAATTAGTGACTCATGGGATTCTTTTCAATTCTCAATATTACATTATGGAGCTACTAGGATCGTCTGTAGCTGCAATGAGATCAGAATTAGATACAAAAAGATTTTCAAGATATACAACACTATTTATCGTTACAGAAATGTTAAAATGCATTAAAGTTTTACATCAAAAAGGTTTTATACATAGAGATATCAAACCATCAAACTTTTTATTGAGACCAGGCAAAAACAACCCTATTTGCCTTATAGATTTTGGTTTATCCGTCAGTTATATTGATCCTTCGACAAATGAGCATTTGCCATTTAGAAATGACATCGGATTCGTAGGATCAAAGCGTTACGCCTCAGTTAATGCTCATGAACGCAATCAACTTTCAAGGCGTGACGATATGTTATCATGGTTTTACAGCTGTGTCGAGCTTTATACAGGAGATCTTCCATGGTCTAACACAAATGTCTCTGAAACTATTTATAATCTCAAAAAGAATATAAATCCTCCCGAATTATGCTCAGGCATGCCATCTGAGTTTACTGAGATATATAGGCGTATTAGAGATCTCCGTTATGAAGATTGCCCTCCATACGATTATATTTTAAGACTTTTAGTCAATTTATTGAATAATTCCAGGAAATCATCACAAGTTCTTGATTGGGAATACTTCAGTGATGAAAGAATAGCCCTAATTTCTGCTGTTCAGCTTAATGAGAAAGAAGATCAAGAACAAAATTATGGAATTTGCAGAATTTGAAACATATCTAACTTTCCATGCATTGTTTGTATATAAATATTTGTAAACATGAATTTCAATGTTAAATAATTTTTTTATTAGATTTTACATTAATATCGAATTTAAAATCATTTCTTTCATTAAATTATCATATTTTGGTTCAGGATATTATCAACGACTTTAGAACCAAAATTATTGTTCTGATATTATCTTCGTCAAACAACGACATTATGACTTGGGCTATTAGGAATTCATTCAATTTTCAGTCATAATCTCAGTTGATCAACTGAAACCATAATTCTTAGAAGATAATCTGACGTATAATATAAATTTGTTGAAAAGTAATAACATGTAATAATCGAAATGTATTCATTAAATTGGCACAGCTCTATATTAAAAACCGAATGATTTAAAATTATTGGCAACAGTTATTGACGTTTTATGTCTAAAACATAAATGTAAATATAAAATTGAAATAATTCATTTCAAATGATTTTTGAATGAATATTTTTTTTTCGAAAGATGGAATTTAATGAAACCCAGATAATCTTAAATATCCATATTGGCAATAAACTTGATGTAATTGATTTTGCTTGATTTTTTGATTTTACTGTTAATAAAATTTGAATCTTCAAAATTTCGAAGGTTTTATATATTGGAGCTGCTAATAAACTTATTACTTAATCAGTTAATATCTAATTTTTAAACAATTACTCATTGCAGCTAAATTATATAGAACTGATACAAAATTGAATGAAGTCACTTCGCAGTGTATTGAAATTGAGAATCTATTGAAAATTATTAATTAATAAATATCACAGCAATACAAAAATTATTATTAATTTTTCATTTGTTAGACGGTTTAGGTGCATTATTGCGAAGGCATCTCAATTTTTTGAATGATTTTCAGAGCTTCAAATAAACCATGCAAATGTCATTTTGCTTTTATTTCTGTTAAATTATTATATATGTCCAACGACATTTAATTTCATTTCGACAGCCTTTTTTAAAACATAAACACTTTCAACATTCAAATCATACATAATACAAGGATTCGAAGAGTTTTTTGCGGACTCACTTACATTTTTTTGTTTGAGAGTACCTCAAAAAAATAATTGATTGAGATGTCTTCTCGCTCCTCCTACGATAGATATAGAGGAGAGAGAAGGCAAGACTCATTTACAGCTTCAACTCATAAATTAATTCACTATTGCTCTTCTGATAAAAATGGCGTTTATAGTTTAAATAAATTATGCACAAAATTAGGGTTTCATCAGAGAAGATTTTATGATGTCATTAATGTACTCAACACAGTTGGATTTTGCACAAAAAGAGATTCTACAAAACTTCAGTGGAATGGACATTCTAATGTCAAGTCAACCATATCCAAGATGGTAGACACATATCATATTTTCGATGAGAGCACATCACTAGAAAGCATATTACCATCGGATGGTACGATCTCAATTTCAAAGGTAACAGAAACATTTTTGATGCTTTTTCTATTCTTGGGAATTCAATATATCGATATTAAAGAAGCAAGCATATTTTTATCAGTGCAAAGTGGACGCCAAAAAACGACTTTATGTAAATTATATCAAATCGCTCAGATATTAGAGGTGGCTGGCATTGTGTCTAGAACAAACCAGACCAGTGAAATTAAAATCAACGATCAGTACTTTGTCAAAAACAGCTTTACCCCCAAAGAAGTAAATGATCCGTTAAATTTGGATCAGTTGCTTAATCGTCCGGTCGAAAATCTACCACATGACCAATTTCATATAAGGCGCTCTATTTTTAAGAACTTGATCCAAAATGATAATTCCAAAGAATCTGAAGTGACTATATAATTTTCTGTTTGTTATATAATAAATACTAACTTTTTAGTAATTATTTGGAGCTTTCGTTTGCAGATTATATTCCAGATATTTATGTCTGAATTATTTATTCGTTTCTATTCATAAATAATCTAAACAATTCACCTCCTTGCCTTGAGATAAGGATCTGTGTCCGATATTGGAACCGGAACGGAAATTAGATTGGAGTGTCTAAAATAAATATATGCCCGATAAGGTCTGGAGCAAAAAAACTAAAACACACATTTGAAATTATTGAGTTTAGTGCTTTGATATGACATTTATATTTTAATTTATATAAGGAAACTATTTTTTTGCATTATTAAAGGTAATACACATTAAATTCAAATAAATACATACCAGAAACATATACCATATGGTTGAGAGTATGTTGGCTCATGTTTTGATTCTCATCATATGAAACCGATAGTATTTCTAATGGCTTTTGCATCTTTTTTTATTCCCATATGCTGAGAACAGCTAGTTACAATGTTGTTCACGTTTTCAAGATACAAATCGCATAAAATTTATTGAGAATTTTGAAAATTTGAATTGAAAATTGGCTGTAAATGTTACGGGGAATAAAGTTACCAGAT
This sequence comes from Trichomonas vaginalis G3, assembly GCF_026262505.1. Classification (NCBI taxonomy): domain Eukaryota; phylum Parabasalia; order Trichomonadida; family Trichomonadidae; genus Trichomonas; species Trichomonas vaginalis. The sequence continues at coordinate 8,157,571 of NC_067205.1, forward strand.
GCTTACCAGAGTATTGATAAAAGAAACAACTGGGATGGTGTCTCCATTGTAGCAGCAGGTGATATTCCAAGTGATGTTTATACAATTCATCAAATTGGACCATTTTTGGCTTTCACTTTTGTTCCACTTAGACAAACAAGATTTATAATATTCATGCCACACTATACACCCTTATCAGACGGATCTTTAAAGAAAGAAGTTTCGTTAGTTTTTAATGACGATCCTGTAATACATCATAAACTTACATTTAAGTCACCAGAAGATAGTGCACAATTTTTAGTTACTTATTTCGAAATGCTTTCACTGACAGAAAAATTAATATCGCGTTTGAATCCGAAAACATGCTTTAAAACAGCTGAAATTGTCATTGCTTTACCAAATTCGAAAGTTCCACAGCGAGCGGTTGGTGAAATCAAAGCCATTGATTCTGGCTACGAATTCGAGATCAGAGCCTTCTCAGGTAAAACACAGTCTGCAGCTCTCTCAATAAAACTCACACGAACAGTATCATGTTTTCCATCGATTAGAAACTCAATCTTTGGTAAATTGGATAACATTATTAACACAATAACAATAGCACAAACTTACAAAGATCCATTTACAGTTATCATGTGCGGTGGTCCTGCAGATGTAATGTCATGGATACTTGCATTATATTCATTCAGCAGTAACATTGGGCGTTTTCCAAACAGAAAGATGGGTTTCCGCAAAGATGATGACATTCAACGTGATGTAGAAAGAGTTGCTAAAGATTTCAGAGATGAAGAAGAAGCTCGTTTGAAGGCTGAAGAAGAAGCTCGTATTAAAGCTGAAGAAGAAGCCAGACTCAAAGCTGAAGAAGAAGCTAGACTCAAGGCTGAAGAAGAAGCCAGACTCAAAGCTGAAGAAGAAGCCAGACTCAAAGCTGAAGAAGAAGCTAGACTCAAGGCTGAAGAAGAAGCTCGCCTTAAAGCAGAGGAAGAAGCTAGACTCAAGGCTGAAGAAGAAGCCAGATTAAAGGCAGAGGAAGAAGCCAGACTCAAGGCCGAAGAAGAAGCCAGACTCAAGGCTGAAGAAGAAGCCAGACTCAAGGCCGAAGAAGAAGCCAGACTCAAGGCTGAAGAAGAAGCCAGACTCAAGGCTGAAGAAGAAGCCAGACTGAAAGCAGAGGAAGAAGCTAGACTCAAGGCTGAAGAAGAAGCTAGACTCAAGGCTGAAGAAGAAGCTAGACTCAAGGCTGAAGAAGAAGCTAGACTGAAGGCCGAAGAAGAAGCTCGCCTTAAAGCAGAGGAAGAAGCTCGTTTGAAAGCAGAGGAAGAAGCTCGTTTGAAGGCTGAAGAAGAAGCTCGTATTAAGGCTGAAGAAGAAGCTCGTTTGAAGGCTGAAGAGGAGGCTCGTTTGAAGGCTGAAGAGGAGGCTCGTTTGAAAGCTGAAGAAGAAGCTCGTTTGAAGGCTGAAGAAGAAGCTCGTTTGAAAGCTGAAGAAGAAGCTCGTTTGAAGGCTGAAGAAGAAGCTCGTTTGAAGGCTGAAGAAGAAGCTCGTTTGAAGGCCGAAGAAGAAGCTCGTTTGAAGGCCGAAGAAGAAGCTCGTTTGAAGGCCGAAGAAGAAGCTCGTTTGAAGGCCGAAGAAGAAGCTCGTTTGAAGGCTGAAGAAGAAGCTCGTTTGAAGGCCGAAGAAGAAGCTCGTTTGAAGGCTGAAGAAGAAGCTCGTTTGAAGGCTGAAGAAGAAGCTCGTTTGAAGGCCGAAGAAGAAGCTCGTTTGAAGGCTGAAGAAGAAGCTCGTTTGAAGGCCGAAGAAGAAGCTCGTTTGAAGGCTGAAGAAGAAGCTCGTTTGAAGGCTGAAGAAGAAGCTCGTTTGAAAGCTGAAGAAGAAGCTCGTTTGAAGGCCGAAGAAGAAGCTCGTTTGAAGGCTGAAGAAGAAGCTCGTTTGAAGGCTGAAGAAGAAGCTCGTTTGAAAGCTGAAGAAGAAGCTCGTTTGAAGGCTGAAGAAGAAGCTCGTTTGAAGGCTGAAGAAGAAGCTCGTTTGAAGGCCGAAGAAGAAGCTCGTTTGAAGGCTGAAGAAGAAGCTCGTTTGAAGGCTGAAGAAGAAGCTCGTTTGAAGGCTGAAGAAGAAGCTCGTTTGAAAGCTGAAGAAGAAGCTCGTTTGAAAGCTGAAGAAGAAGCTCGTTTGAAGGCCGAAGAAGAAGCTCGTTTGAAGGCTGAAGAAGAAGCTCGTTTGAAGGCTGAAGAAGAAGCTCGTTTGAAGGCTGAAGAAGAAGCTCGTTTGAAGGCTGAAGAAGAAGCTCGTTTGAAGGCTGAAGAAGAAGCTCGTTTGAAGGCTGAAGAAGAAGCTCGTTTGAAGGCTGAAGAAGAAGCTCGTTTGAAGGCTGAAGAAGAAGCTCGTTTGAAGGCTGAAGAAGAAGCTCGTTTGAAGGCTGAAGAAGAAGCTCGTTTGAAAGCTGAAGAAGAAGCTCGTTTGAAGGCTGAAGAAGAAGCTCGTTTGAAAGCTGAAGAAGAAGCTCGTTTGAAGGCTGAAGAAGAAGCTCGTTTGAAGGCTGAAGAAGAAGCTCGTTTGAAGGCTGAAGAAGAAGCTCGTTTGAAGGCTGAAGAAGAAGCTCGTTTGAAGGCTGAAGAAGAAGCTCGTTTGAAAGCTGAAGAAGAAGCTCGTTTGAAGGCTGAAGAAGAAGCTCGTTTGAAGGCCGAAGAAGAAGCTCGTTTGAAGGCTGAAGAAGAAGCTCGTTTGAAGGCTGAAGAAGAAGCTCGTTTGAAGGCTGAAGAAGAAGCTCGTTTGAAGGCTGAAGAAGAAGCTCGTTTGAAAGCTGAAGAAGAAGCTCGTTTGAAAGCTGAAGAAGAAGCTCGTTTGAAGGCTGAAGAAGAAGCTCGTTTGAAGGCCGAAGAAGAAGCTCGTTTGAAAGCTGAAGAAGAAGCTCGTTTGAAAGCTGAAGAAGAAGCTCGTTTGAAGGCTGAAGAAGAAGCTCGTTTGAAGGCTGAAGAAGAAGCTCGTTTGAAGGCCGAAGAAGAAGCCAGATTAAAGGCCGAAGAAGAAGCCAGATTAAAGGCCGAAGAGGAAGCTAGACTCAAGGCCGAAGAAGAAGCTAGACTCAAGGCCGAAGAAGAAGCTAGACTCAAGGCCGAAGAAGAAGCTCGTTTGAAGGCCGAAGAGGAGGCTCGTTTGAAGGCCGAAGAAGAAGCCAGATTGATGACCCAAAATACAAACAATGATGAGATTTCACTCAATCAAACGATGCAATCTGAACTTCAAGCAATTTTAGACTCAATGAATCCAAAAGAAACACCAATACTTGATCTTCAATTCAGTTTGCCTTCTCCAGAACTAAACTTTGATGAAGCTGTTTCACTTCTAGATGACATCTACCAATCCTTCCCAGAACCACAGCAGAGAGAACTTTCACCAATCAGCATTCAAGATTCTCTTCAACCAACTTTTGACAGTCCAACCACTTCATTCACACAATTTGCATCATACATCAAGTCTCTCAACAATTGTATCCAAGAACTCATCAAAAATCCAAATGATCAAGAACAAGTTTCTGCACTCGTTTCACTTATCTCCGCTCTCATTGACAATGGAATGAAAGAAACATCATCTCCTTCATCTTTCTTCCCTCAACATTTCGGAAAAACATCATCAGAAATCGCCAGAAACGCTCTACAAAAACAGTCGGTTTTAGGAGTAATTTATTGTTTAGAATCTGCACAAAAACATTATGAAGAATGGGCAATTTGCAGAGACTTACAAACAATGAATACAATTAATGAAATTTTGTCTCAATTAGGACCTATTTTCATCACAAATGAACTTCCAATTGAAGAAAGTATTTTTGCAAAATCCAATTTGTTCCCTCTTTATAACTTGCACAAAATTGTTAGACATGATATCAGTTCTGATGAAAAATTACTTGAAACATCAAATGAGTTTGCAAACGCTATCATTCCTGTAGTTAAAAAGAGATCAGTTCTCGGATTTGGATCGGGAGATTCATCTGATTTCATCATGGAAGCTTGTGGACAATCACATCAGTGGATATCTCCTCTGAAATCGCAGAAGATTCAAGGAATATTCGCTGAAGCCGTGAGAAGATCTAAACTTGGTGAAATTATTAATGATTCTATTCAAAACAAAGCTGCTGTTGAAAAATGGCTTCATGAAGATTCTCCTCTGACTGACAAAGCAAGTGCTGAGTATATTATTCGTGCTGCTATGTTTTTGTGCCAAAGATATATGCAATCTAGCGGCTATTGATAATAAAAATAATCATTTTCTCATAATTTTTGCTACATTTAAATAAAGTGTTCATGGTATTTAGATATGAAGTTATTGATGTATCAATTAATGTTATCTCTAACTGAATTCACAATTCCTAATGATCATTTGATGTACACTTTTTATACCATCTGACCTATTTTAACAGAAAGTTGCAACATCAATGCTTCATGTTTTTTGTCTGTTGGTAAAGATTCATTTAAAGACTGCCACCAACTTTCATGTGGTTGTGAGATTGAAAACCAAAGCAAATCATTCATATCTGAATTGATTAGCACTAGCAAGCTTCCTCGTCGATGTGTTTATGATTGTTCAGCCTGATGTTCAATTAATTACATGAAAATTGTTAAATCTAAAGTTTCAATTCATCCTCTGATTATCATGTTTTTGTAAAAAGAAATCATTTTATAATATACATTCTTTTTAAATTATACAAATAGAAATACAAATGGAGTAATGTAATATAATTGATTTGTAACGCAAAGTATTTTTATTCCCTTTGCTTGAATGCTAAAAGTATAGGACGGAAGAATTTTTGACACAGGTCTTCCACCAAAACTGTCATAAGGATAATTCTCTGGAACATAGATATTAATAGACTTCGAACAAGCTATAAATATATTCGCATTATTGAAGGTCATAAAATCATAAATATAGATATCCCGAATAGGAGTATAAGCAAAAGAATATCCTTTAATAGTGGTGCCAATCGGAAATTTAAACGAGGTGATATTTGTGGCGTATAATAAATAAGAACTTAACACAACATTATGAAATCCATCTTCAAAGAGTATATCTGTTAAGTTAGTACAGTTTGCAAAGGTATCTCCATTAAAATAATTTATCGTATTAGGAATGAAAACTTTAACAATGCTATGCCCACTATGAAAGCATCGGTATCCGAATCCATATACTCTTTTACCTTCAAATGTTTTAGGAATAACACAATCAATTAAATTATAATTTTTTAAGCCGTTGAGCTTAACAAACGAATTGTTTCTGATGATATATCCATTTTTATATGGGGTGTAGTAAAGGTTATCATCAGAAATCATTTAGCAAGAAGATTCATTACGACAAAAACGTATTTTTATATTAATAAGAGTAAGATTTATGAAAAACGTTTTATTTTGAGAAGTTTACATAATCCACATAAGAGATCCCTAATATTTATATCTTGTACCAAATAATGATCTTTATAAAATTAACAGAAGCACATTTTTTAAGCTCTCAGTATGGAACAAGATATCCAAATAATGAACAAAATTGAAAACCGTTTCACTCATTCAATTTTGTCCATATAATTTGGTATATTACTAGTATTTCTCTATTTTCCAACAATTTGGAAGCAATGATTAGCATTATCCAACAGTATTAAACGCACGAAGAATGACTATGAAATTTAATAAATATCCAAATAAATTTATTTATATCTTAGAGGAATGATATAAGAAAGAAGTCTCACAAATGAAGAAATAAATCAACACTATGCTATTTAAAGTAATAAAAACACAAATGAAATGACATAGAATAATTGATTATTAAGACAGATATCAATTCCTTTAGATTCACTCCGAAAATAATAATTTGGAAGAATTTTTTTCACTGGCCTTCCTCCAAAATTATCATACGGATAATTCGCAGGAACATAAATATTTATAGTTTGTTGACAGTTATTAAATATATTATCATTAATACTTATCATGAAATCATGGATATATATATTTTCGATACTAGATTCTGCAAAAAAGTAGCCTCCAATTTTAGAACCAATGGGGAACTTAAATGAACTTATATTAACTCCGAATAATGTATACCCATTCAGATTAATATTATGAAACCCATCTTCAAAAATTAATTCTCGAAGTGTGTAACAACAACTGAAAGTATCTCCTTGAAAGGAAGTAATGGTGTTAGGGATAAACGCTCGAATAATACTTGGTGCACTATGGAAGCATCTATATCCGTATAATTTTTTATGATTAAAGGTTCTAGGAATAACACAGTCAACTAAATTAAGGTTTTTTAATCCATTATGGAGTATTTTAGTATCATTGCCAATAATATATCCATCTTTGTATGCGATATAATAAAAGTTTTCATCAGAAAGCAAATAAAGTGTGACAAAATATTTTGAATAAATTTGGAAAGTAAAAAAAAAACTCCATTTATTAAGTTCAAACTAATCATATTTGGTCAAGCAAACAAAAATATAAATGGAATTACATATGACAAATGATTATTAGCACAAGTAATTATAATTCTTTTGGATTCTGCACGATAATAATAATCTGGAAGAATTTTTGTCACAGATCTTTGGGCAAATGTATCATATGGATAATTTGCAGGGACGAAAATATTTATTGTTTGGGGACACATTGAAAATATACTTGAGTCATTAGAGGGCATAAAATCGTAAATATAGACATTTTTTATATTAGACCATTGGAAAAAATAGATTTCTGCAGTTGAACCAATTGGGAATTTAAATGAACGCATAATTGTTCTATATAATGTATACCCTGCCAAATTTACATTCTTGAATCCATCTTCAAATAAAATTTCTTCAAGATGTGAGCAGTTTGCAAAAACATCGTTATGAAAAAGGCTGATTGTATTCGGAACAAATGCTTTAATCAAACTATGTGCACTATGAAAGCATTGATATCCTAAGCCAAAAACAATTTTGCCATTAAATGTTTTTGGAAAAACACAATTTAATAATTCACGGTTCTTTAAACCTTTAGGTTTAGAATTATTCTGATCTCCTATGATATATCCATCTTTGGACTGTGTATAATAAAAATTTTCATCAGAAAGCAAAAAAAAAATTGAAAACTTATGTATTTTATCAGATTAGGTTTTATGCGGCAGATTAAAAAGTATTTTTATTTATCACACAAATAAAAAGATAAATGGGAGAGCAGATGATAAGTGATTATAAAGACAACAAAATTGAAATGCTTTAGATTCAACATTTTGAATATAATTTGGAAGAATTTTTTTCACTGATTTCCCGCCAAAGGAATTGTATGGATAATTTACTGGAACATAAATATTTATTGCTTGTAGACATTTATCAAATGTCTCTTTTGTATTAAATGACATAAAATCATAAATATATATGTCTTGTATTTTAGATTCAGCAAAAAAGAAATCTCCGATTGAAGAGCCAATTGGAAATCGAAAAGAAGTAATAGAGGCTCCAATTAATGTATATGAAGATAAATTTACATTATGAAATCCATCTTCAAAAAAGATTTCTTTAATTTGTTTGCAATTTGCAAATGAATCTCCAATAAAAATTGTAGATGTTTTGGGAATAAATACTTTGACAATGTTAGGTGCACTATGAAAGCATCGATATGCTAGTCCATAAACTTTTTTTCCATTAAAAGTTCTCGGAATAACACAGTCAACTAAATTAAGGTTTTTTAGCCCATTTCGCACATCCATTGTACCAGTTCCTAGGAGATATCCATCATTGTATGATGAATAGTAAAAATTTTCATCAGAAAGCAAATATAATCTGACAAAATATTTTGACTGAATTTGTAAACTTCAATTCAAAAGGCCGACTGTAAATTTTTGAGTAGTTTACAATTCATTTGTTGAACAAGAGATTATCAAACTCGGAATTTCATCTTAGATATCCTGGAAAGAGTCAAAACCAACAAATTCTAAATATAGAACAATAAATATTTTGGATACATGAATTAGACTTCATGATCTGAATCTGCAAACAAAAACAAGATTTGGTTATTTGTTTTAATGAAAAAAGTTAGTTGTTTAAAAAAATCATAATGGTAAAACTGTTCTTCATTGTGCATTACGATTTTGAAATATTATTATTAATGATTTATTCAAATAAGTAAAATGAGAAATGGAGAAATATAAGCCAAATTGTTATTAATACAAAGAATTTTGATTCCTTTTGATTCAATATGACGAATATAGATTGGGAGAACTTTTTTAACAGATCTTTCGCCAAATGTATCATACGGGTAGTTGACAGGAACATAAATATTAATTGTCTGCTCACAAAGGTCAAATACACTTGCATCACTAAAATGCATGAAATCATAAATATAAACATTCTCGATTTTAGATACTTGGAAAAAGCACTCTCTAGTTGTTGATCCAATTGGGAATTTAAATGAGCGCATAATAGTTCTATACAATGTATACCCTGCCAAATTCACATTCTTGAATCCATCTTCAAATAAAAATTCTTCAAGATGTGAACAATTTGCAAATACATCGTCTTTAAAATATGTGATTGTGTTGGGAATAAATGCTCTAACAAAACTATGTGCACTGTGGAAGCATCGATATCCAAAACCATAGACAGGTTTGTTGTTAAAACTTCTAGGAATAATACAATCAACTAAATTAAGATTCTTTAGTCCATTCATTTCCGATGATATAACCATCTTTATATGATGTATAGAAAAAAATTTCATCAGAAATCAATTAGAAAAAGAGAGGGAAAAATAGACACAGAATTTAAGAGTCAAAAACCGTGACACTTTTTACGGGCATAAAATATGTTCTCATTTTTTGATAATCACTATTGAAATAGAATAAATATTTTTTTGAACAATTATTCTTCATATAATTATTATCAAATTGTATTTTTCGTCAATGAAAATTAATTGGAAAAACTTCTCTTCTTGTTGAATTATAATCAGCATATTTAATATTCATGACAACAAAAATAAAAATAAAATAACATTAGATAAATGATTACTAAAACACTGATTTTTGAATTTGTCTGTATCTGCATGAAAAAAAGAGTGGGTGCCAAAAGTGCATACTCTTAAACAACCGTCGGATTTCCGGGTGAAATCGTGACACACTTTCGTCTTTCGTAGGCAGTGGTGGTTGTTACAAAAGGTAACTTCGAATGTAGCGTGAAATCTGCAAAAAAAATTCTGAAATTTGAATGGAGAACACAAAAATTGAATAGTTTACGTCAATAAAAAAGAGAAAAATGAAGCCAATGTGTCTCGAACCTAGGACTTAGAGCAGCAATCCCACTGTTTATCCCATTACACTACATACATCTCTCACCTCAATAAATGAGATCAACTATATGATAACTTTTTCCCCATTATATTCTTGTGGAAAAGTGACAAATAGCAACTTTGACCCTCTCTCATGAAAAAAATAATCGGGAAGAATTTTTGTCACCGGTCGTCCTCCAAAACTATCATATGGATAATTCAATGGAACATAAATATGAATTGTCTGCGGACAACTCCAAAATATGTTCGTCTCGTCAAATTTCATGAAATCGTAAATATAAATGAATTCAATCTGAGACAACTGAAAAAAATATACTTGGACAGATGAACCAATTGGGAACTTAAATGAACGCATGGTTGTTCTAAATAATGTATATCCTCCTAAATTCACATTCTTGAATCCGTCTTCAAAATAAAGTTCTTGAAGATTTGTGCAATTTGCAAAAACGTCGTTTTCAAATTTAGTGATTGTGTTAGGGACAAATGCTCTAATAAAGCTATGAGCACTATGGAAGCATCGATATCCTAAGCCATAAACTTTATTACCTCGGAAAGATTTCGGAATTACACAGTCAACTAAATTAAGATTCTTTAGTCCATTTAGTTTAACATCAGTTTTATCTCCAATGATAAATCCGTCTGAAAACAAATAAAAACTGTCAAAAAAAATGGAGGATGTTTTATCAGAATCCCATGGCACCATTTTCATTTCTTAAAATAATGTAATGAAAGAGGATGGGAGAGATTTTAACAGAATGAAATTCTGTTAAAATGCTAATTTGTCCTATGGAATCATATTGATGATCAGTAACTTGATTTTTGATGCAGGGCAAAAAATGTTTTCAATAAATCGACGATCTCAGTTATTCAAGATATAATTTACAAATCCACTCAAAATCTAATTTGAACACTTCAGATGTTTTGAACTTTCTCGATTTGAAAAAGCTATTCTAGAATAATAATAAATAGATCATTAATGAATAATTCTATCTCAAGTAATTAGAATATTTTATTCTGCTGAAATGGTGAAACTGCTTTTCATTGTGCAGCAGAGATAAAAAAATTATTTAAGCAAATAAAAAGATAAATGGAAGAATAGGAATAAAACGATTGTAAAGACAAAAAATTTCGATCCCTTTAGATTTGTTAATGAAAATATAATTCGGAAGAATTTTTGTCACTGGTCTTCCGCCAAATGTTTCATATGGATAATTCAATGGAACATAGATGTTGATCGTTTGCTCGCAAAGATCAAATATATTATTATCATTATATGCCATAAAATCGTAAATATATATGTATTCTATCTTGGAAGACTGAAAAAAGTATTGACCAATAGTGCAACCAAGCGGAAATCTAAATGAAGTTATTGATGTATCAATTAATACATACCCAGATAGATATACATTTCGAAATCTTTCTTCAAAATGAATTTCTTTGAGTTTTGTGCAATGCATAAAAGTATCTGAATTAAAGTAATCGTGTTTGGAATAAATGCTCGAATGATGTTTGGTGCACTGTGAAAGCATCTGTATGAAAAGCCGTAGACTCTTTTGTTTTGAAATGTTCGTGGAACAACACAATCTGTTAATGCAAGATTCTTTAAACCATTTGTAATATCTTCAGATTCTCTACCGATGATAAAACCGTCTTTATGGGATGAATAGTAAAAGTCATCATCGGATAACAAAAAAGTGACAAAATATTTAAAGTCAAAAGATGAACAATTCTAAATGTTCCATGCAGAATTTAATGATTATTTCGAAGGATCTTATGAAAACATAACAAATGGAACATACACTCATGACGGAAACGCCTATATTTATGATTGTTTTTTCAAAGTTCTTTCAAACAGGACTTTATATTCAAATGGAAATCTCAAAATTGTCATCGAATCGAGTACTTTTGTATGCGTTTCCACTAACGATGATGAAAATGGATATGGTGGCTGCATATTCCTAGATCAAAACGGCGAAATTGTCCAAAACCGTATTTGTTCCACAGATTGTTGGGCGTCATCTTTTGGTCAGCATTGTAATTGCATTGTATCTATAGGGAAAAATGCAAATTGGATCCTAGAATCATCTTTTTCTCGAACTTTTAATGAAGAAAAAGGCAAATCATCAATTGAATTTTATCGTGGACATCAATTTCTTTATAATTCTAATATTTCGTATTTTAAAACAAGTTTTATTTCGGCATATTTCTTTTGCACAGCAGATACAGAATCAAATTCATCTATGAATTCTATTATTAATAACACATCATCTGGTGATAGATGTATTTGTTTTAATACAAATACATATCAACAACCTCATGATGAAAAATTATTTCGAAGTAACATTATAAACAACAAAGCGAGTGATGAACTAATTGAAGTATATCAGAATTCATTAACTATTTATGAATGTAATATCATAAATAGTTTTGCCGATAATATTTTCTATAGAGAACAGTTACTTAAATAATAACCAAGGAACAGTTCCAAATAACATATCGATAATATCAACAAAAAATGAAATGAATGAAAACAATCTTAAGCATTTATCAACAGCTCTTTGTTTTTCAAGTAGTTATTATACGACAATTACTGAAATGAAACATGATGAATTCCTAAATATCCTTATTCAAAAATTAGATGGAATTGAAATTATTAATAAGATAGGGAAGGATTATGGCCGGTTTTGGAAATTTGTTTTTTTAAATATATTTGAATTGACAAACTCAGAAACAAAAGTTTAGTCACACATATTGAAGAGATTTTGCTTTGTCAACAATCTGTTTGTGTCATCAATGAATCCTGTGTCGAATAGGGAAACAGAAGGGAATGAATCTTTGAGAATGACTCTTTCTCGTTTGTTACTGTTATTCTCGTAATATTCGATGACACTTGATCTTCTCCTTTGATTCGATGTTTCGTCAATTTTGTTCTGATATGATAAATCAAGACTCATTCGATTGATGAAAGGAATCAACCTCTTGCTCTTTGATTTACTCACAATTTTATTTTGATTACTAATATTGTTATTGTCATTAGATGTTTGTGATATCTTATCTGTTATCTTCTTGTTCATCTTGATGTTCATCTTTGAGTATCTAAGCAGAGATTCATCGAATTCGATATGTTTGTCGTTCATCAAATCATACAAGAGAGAAGATGCAACAACTCTTGTCTCTGAGTCACTAGAGATGACAATCATATTCAAGAAAGTGATCAATGACGAATACACTGATTTGTTGAAATGTTTTGACTCTTTGATGAAACGAAATTTAATTGTCTTTATATCGATATGTTGAAATATAGATAATGAAATTCAGCTGTTTTGCGCTCCAAGATTAATATATTGTTAACTTATTTGTTATATATATATATTTAAAAGTTGTTAAAAAAGTATAATGGTAAAACTGTTCTTCATTGTGCATTTCAGTATTGAAATATTAATATTAATGATTTATTCAAATAAGTAAAATGAGAAATGGAGAAATATAAGCTAAATTATTATTGATACAAAGAATTTTGATTCCTTTTGATTCAATATGTTGAATGTAGATTGGAAGAACTTTTTTAACAGATCTTTCGCCAAATGTATCATACGGGTAGTTGACAGGAACATAAATATTAATTGCTTGTTCACAATGATCAAATATATTTGCATCACTATAATGCATGAAATCATAAATATAAACATTCTCGATTTTAGATATTTGAAAAAAACACTCTCTAGTTGTTGATCCAATTGGGAATTTAAATGAGCGCATAATAGTTCCATAAAGAGTATATCCTCCAAGATTCACATTCTTAAAACCGTCTTCAAATAAAAGTTCTTCGAGATGTGTACAATTTGCAAATGCATCATTTCTAAAATACGTGATTGTGTTGGGAATAAATGCTCTAACAAAACTATGTGCACTGTGGAAGCATCGATATCCAAAACCATAGACTGGTTTGTTGTTAAAACTTCTAGGAATAATACAATCAGCTAAATGAAGATTCTTTAGCCCATTGAGTATTATATCAGTATCATTTCCGATGATATAACCATCTTTAAATGATGTATAGAAAAAATTTTCATCAGAAATCAATTAGGGAAGAAAAAGAAAAAGAAAAAAATTGACACAAAATTCAATAGTAAAAAAGTTGTGACACTTTTTATGGACTTATAAATATTAAGTAAATAAAAAGATAAATGGATGGATAGAAATAAAATGATTGTAAAGGCAAAAAATCTTGATTCCTTTTGTTTCTTTATTGAAAATAAAATCAGGAAGAATTTTTGTCACAGGTCTTTGGGCAAATGTATCATATGGATAATTCGCTGGGACGTAAATATTTATTGATGGTGAACAACTTTCAAATATGTTTGATTTATTAGAGTGCATAAAATCGTAAATATAGACATTTTTTATATTAGACCATTGGAAAAAATAGATTTCTGCAGTTGAACCAATTGGGAATTTAAATGAACGCATAATTGTTCTATATAATGTATACCCTGCCAAATTTACATTCTTGAATCCATCTTCAAATAAAATTTCTTCAAGATGTGAGCAGTTTGCAAAAACATCGTTATGAAAAAGGCTGATTGTATTCGGAACAAATGCTTTAATCAAACTATGTGCACTATGAAAGCATTGATATCCTAAGCCAAAAACAATTTTGCCATTAAATGTTTTCGGAATAACACAATTTAATAATTCACGGTTCTTTAAACCTTTAGGTTTAGAATTATTCTGATCTCCTAAGATATATCCATCTTTGGACTGTGTATAATAAAAATTTTCATCAGAAAGCAAAAAAAATGAAAGTATTTTATCAGAAGTGATCCCACTCACATAAAATGTGATCTTAGCTTTCCCTTTATGATGTAGATGTTAGATCCATAGTTAGTTTGCACATCATCTCCAACGTACTTCATTCAATTTCACTCTTGAAATGTAAATTTTTCTCACTCTGATATTTAATAATATTTTCAATGAAAAAAGCAAAAATAATTCTGGGGAGCACGATATATTTGGTCGCATCACATTTACATTTTGGAATTGAAATGGGGAAATGTATTGATATTGATGCCGATTTTAAACCCCTAATATGTAGTACACATAACATTGATGAATAATGAGCACGATAGCTTCCACAAAATCGTAGTAAACCTTGATCAAATTTTACTTTTTCTTCTTTAAATGTAGTAAATGGACCATTTTATTTGTCCAAATTCTTGAATTTCGACCTGAAAACCAATACATATTCATAATTATCTACTGTTAATTGTCATTTTCATTCAAACTAGTTTGAGTAATTTTTATTTTTCTATTTTTTAACTTTAAGATGGGAAAAAAGTGACAAAATATTTAACTTATTTCTATGAAAAATTATAAATGTTTCATACAGAATATAACAATTATTTCGAAGGCAGTTATGAACAGATAACAAATGGATCATATACAAAGAATGGAAATGCCTATCTTTATAATAGTTTTTTCAAAGATCTTTCAAACCGAGTACTTTATTCTAGTGGTGACCTTAAAACTGTTATTGAATCTACTACATTTATATCTATTTCCACCAATGAAGGTTATGGTGGCTGTATCTTTCTTAATGAAAACGGCGAAATTGTTCAAAACCGTGTTTGTTCCACAGATTGTTGGGCAGATTCTAATGGACAGCATTGTTATTGCATAACATCTATAGGAGATTCTAAAAATTGGATCCTAGAATCATCATTTTCTCGAACTTTTAATGAAGAAAAAGGTGATATTTCAATTTCTTTTTATCATGGGCACCAATTTCTTTATAATTCTAATATTTCGTATTTTAAAACAAGTTCAATATCTGCATATTTCTTTTGCACAGCAGATACAGAATCAAATTCATCTATGAATTCTATTATTAATAACACATCATCTAGTGATATATGTATTTGTTTTAGTACAGATACATATCAACAACCTCATGATGAAAAATTATTTCGAAGTAACATTATAAACAACAAAGCAAAAGATCAACTAATTGAAGTATATCAGAATTCATTAACTATTTATGAATGTAATATCATAAATAGTTTTGCCGATAATATTTTCATTATCCAATCCCCATATGGTAATGATTTTAGAGGTTCTATTTCTATAGAGAATAGTTGCTTAAATAATAACCAAGGAACAATCCCAAATGACATATCAATAACATCAACAAAAAATGAAATGATCGAAAACCATCTTAAGCATTTATCAGCAGATCTTTGTTTCGAAAGCAACACTAGAAATATAATTTCAAATATTATTGACAATAACGAAGCTTTCATAAATATTGTTATTGAAGATGCAGATGAAATTGAAATCATCAATAAAAAAGAAAGAGATTTCCGTAAATTCTGGACATTTGTTTTCTTGAACATATCCATTTAACAGATAAAGAGAAAGAAAAATATCAAAGTTAAAAAAAAAATTAAATATTTATTGAAGTGATTTTGCTTTGTCAACAACATATTGCCAGAGAATTTGGTCGATGTTTGTGTCATCAGTGAATCCTGTGTCGAATAGGGAAACAGAAGGGAATGAATCTTTGAGAATGACTCTTTCTCGTTTGTTACTGTTATTCTCGTAATATTCGATGACACTTGATCTTCTCCTTTGATTCGATGTTTCGTCAATTTTGTTCTGATATGATAAATCAAGACTCATTCGATTGATGAAAGGAATCAACCTCTTGCTCTTTGATTTACTCACAATTTTATTTTGATTACTAATATTGTTATTGTCATTAGATGTTTGTGATATCTTATCTGTTATCTTCTTGTTCATCTTGATGTTCATCTTTGAGTATCTAAGCAGAGATTCGTCGAATTCGATATGTTTGTCGTTCATCAAATCATACAAGAGAGAAGATGCAACAACTCTTGTCTCTGAGTCACTAGAGATGACAATCATATTCAAGAATGTGATTAATGACGAATACACTGATTTGTTGAAATGTTTTGACTCTTTGATGAAACGAGATATGAGTTCTACAACATGTTTGTCGATCGATATGTCAACGAAGTGGAATTGTCTGTATATCGATATATTGAAATAGATGACGAAATTCAACTTCTTAACACTCTTGAAATTAGACAAAATGAAATTGATGAAATCATCTAAATTGTAATTGAAACCTTTGAAGATGACTTTGTAATCTTTCTGTGATTTACATGACTTGTATCTCAGATACTCAACTAAAACTCCAAGAAGCAAACACCAGTTTTCTTCGTTTTCTTTTTCTTCTTGTTCTTCTTCTTCATTTTGTTTTTCTTTTTCTTTATTTTTGTCTTTTTCTCTGTTGTAGATGTCATAAATGTTAGAAATGTGGATGAGGCAGTTGATGATAAGTTCTGTCTCGTGTGAGTTCAAGTCTTCTTGGATAACTAAGAAGCGAACGAAAAGAGAAGCAATGAAGAGATCACTGCCGTATTTGTCGAAGAAACTGCAGAACTCCGATGAGATCGTTTCACATGATTCGTGTTCAATGATTCTGTCGCAGATGCCTGGAATAACTGACATCATGTTGAAGATGATGTGGAAGTCGAATCCTTCTTGCAAATATGTCAAGAATGTCAGTAAGACTGGAACACACTCGTTCATGAATGATTTATCGGAACATGTCATCAGTCTCGTCTGGATGTTCTTGACAAGTGTTGTTACTAAGTCAAGGCGGCCGATCTTCAGTGAGTGAAGTGTGTAAAGAAGGATGATGTATATAGAGTTCGTGTTGTACTCGTCTCGAAGTGAGATCATCATTGTCAACAACTCTTTCGCACGTTCGCATTTTCCTGAAAGGAAGAAATTAGAGAAAACAATATTAAAAATTTCTTTCTTCATCTCTTTGTTGTTATCGCAGAAGATGTTTGTAAGTTTCTTGATAAGTTCTGTATCTTCAAGAATGAACTTTCGTTCGTTCTTAGATTGGATGTGGAACTCAACATTTGTGTTTGTTGCATATGCAAGAACTGAAATATTCTGAAGTGTGGAAAGTGTTTTCTCACGTGTTGACTGTGATTTGTTCATTCGAAGAAGAACTGTCTCAAGAAGGATATCAAGCATAGGTTTGAACTTACCAATTTTAACATCTTTACGATGGTAATTGAATAAACCAAAGAAGAAAAGCAAACTCAAATGTGGCTTAATATATTCATCAAAAATATTAAAATCTGAAATAAGAAGTAAGATCTGTGAAAGACTGTTGCATGCGATGATCTCTTCACGTGATGGGATAAATGTTATATCTGATTTGCTGAGATATGAAACAAAGTTATCGATGTTGTCTGAAACACTGCAGTTGTAAACATCGAAGATTGAGACTAAATATGATGAAACATCGCCTGGAAATACTTCGAAGAGTGAACAAAGAGCAACAACTGAACATTCGCTGATTTTGTTATTATTTTCATGATCACATGAGAATTTAATGATCAATTGACACAAATACTTAGCACCACATCGATCATGTGTTTTGATACAATTGAAAACGCATTCAAAGATATTAGCAATGTGTTCTGCCGTCATAGAATGATTGAAATCACATGAACAAACAAGTTTCAATATATTCGAAATCAAATGTTCGATGTCACAATCTCTGACAACAACAGGAATAACTTTGCTGATGTTACATAATATAGTGTCATGTGAAATCTTGATTAAACTCATATCGTTTGAAAGAAGAGAAATAACATCAAAACAGATATCTGATGGAATACTTTCAATGATGTATTTGATGAACATGTCTGAGTGTCCGATATATGATGATGTGTTGTTCACTGAGTTGTAAATGAAAAGATTTCGTTGTGGTTGCTTATTAAAGATAGAATTCCATCGATTAAGAACTAAAGACAGTAGTTTGTGTGATGCTTTCCGAGTGAAAACGGCAGAACTAGAAAGATGTAATATCAATAAATAAACAATGATGACTTTCGAATTTTCATAAAAAGAAAAGAAATCTGAACACAAAACAAAAACATTGCAGATAGATAAAAGAAAACTTCCGGAATAGATGTCAAACAATGAACAATATGTTTGTCGTGAGAATTCAAGAAGAAGATGTCTGTTGTTCTTAAGAAGTTCTGTGAGACATTCAACGATTTTTCCTTGGAGAATGTCATCGTGAATGTGGATTTCAATGAAATCATTCAAGTACTTGCAGAATTTGTTGTATCCTTCTCGTGGTAATTCGATGTGCTTGAATGTTGCTGTGATTGCTAAGAAAAGTGTGTATGGGAAAAACTTTGGCATGATTTGCGAATTGTCTGATTTCAAAATGTTGAAAAATGAATAATAAATTGTGTCGACAAGGATCTTAGTGTTGAATAATCGCTTCATTTCATGTGGATCTTCTTCACACCACTTGATATAGACTGAATAACTGTCTTCTAAGTTCTTGAAGTGTGTTTCTGTGCGAAGATCTTTATATCCTAGCATCATAACAACAAACTTCTCTAAATGTTGTAAATGGGCATCTTCTTTGTCTAAATTCTTGAATTCTGGTCTGAAAACTATGGTTTTCATGATGGTTGTCGTTTGATGGAAATAATCTCCTTTGAATGTAGTGGATAACCACTCGAAAAGTGCATCGCCAATAGGAATTGTCAGGCTATAGTCGAGTTCGGACAGTATTTGCGGTATTTCTTGGTTGTTTGCTTCTTCTACGAAATATCCAAATAAAAATACCAAAATTTTTTTGAACATTTCGTTGTCATTCTGTATAAACTTAGTCAGATAGTGGATGACTTTGATCGAATGCTGCGTGGAAATGGTTTTTCTTCTCATTTCGAATTTGGAGAACAATTTCGAAAGGAAAACATCAGTAAACTCTTTGTATGTGTCTTGCATCTTCTTTGCATTACCAATGATGTCTTTTGTTCCTGTTTCTTTGAGGAATGTCGCTAAATTATTTTTATGATACTCGCAAAATTCGTCAAACTGTATTATTTCGGTAGTATTGAGGACTTCAATGACTTCTTCTGTTGCATTGATGATCTTTTGGTCAGGGCTCATCAGCAAAATTAATAATAAACAATCTAAGTTCATTCTCATCTCTTCCCACTCGTTTGTGAAGTTATAGATGTATCCTTGCACATCCTTGCAGTTGGAAAGGTTAATTTGGTAAGATTTGAGAACATTCCTTAAATAATTAATAAAAATGTAAGAATCGCTCGCTGTTGCTGATTCTATGTTCTGGATGATATTGTTGATGTATATAATTGGTGTATTTCCGCAGAAATCAGGCTGAACGACCTTTTCAACGAAATTTCGGAAAGAATCTTGAGCTTCCAAGGCGTAGGACTCTCCGCTTACGGACAAGAAGAAGACTATCTGTGATAGAATCTCATTCTGCGGCTGTTGGTCGGAGTGGAATGTCGGAAATGTTGGTAATGCGTGTTGTTGCTCATGAAGAAAGTCAGGATCAGCTGCTAAGAGCATTTCTTCGAAGAAATGGGACATTCTGTTGCTATATTCCTTCATTTTGTCTGGAATTTCTTTGCACAAAGCGGCCAAAGACTGAATTGCAATTAATCTGACCAATTTGTTACTTTCTGTAACTTCTTTGTTGGACAATATATAGAAAACTTCATTTATTAATACTTCTGGACATTGTTTTCCTATTTCGTTCATGATTTTCAGTACAATTGGATACTGATCTTCGTATTCAAAGCGTAACTTGATCTTGTTATCATTATTTATGAAGAGAAGAGGAATAATTTTGTCCGAAATCATCTTAACTAATTCATCTTGTTTCTCTTTTTTGAAAAATTCAGGAACATTCTTCAGAATTAATAAAACAAGGTTCAAAACATCTGTTTGGCCATTCTTTGCGTACTTTGTAAGCAAAATAAAGTACTTTTCCGAGTGGTTTATATAAAAATCTGAAGAAGAATTTAACAAAATATGGCAAAGGAAGGTGTAGCAGAACAATGTGTGCTTTCCTTTTGATGACCATTTGACTGCGATATTCCAAATTGAATCTAATACTGATAAATACTGCAAACTGTAATTATCTGGATTTTTGTTGATATTTATGATGATTGTTTCGAATGTAGAAAGGAATTTGAGTCTGACAACACCAATGTCGATCTTTTTCTCGTTATCAATGAAGTTGTTGAAGAATTCAAGTGTCAATTCAGCAAAATCTTCATTATACGATATTCCAAACTGTAAATTAGCAATTCCATCTAAGTATGTCGTAAAGTTTCTGTATTCGTCCTCTTTCTTGCATTTTGAGAACTGAACCCAAAAAATGTAAATAATTTGTTTTAAGTTGATAACAACAGAGGAAAGAACAGCTAAAATTTGGCCAACAGCTGTTCTGACTGATTGTGGTTCTGTACAGTTGAGGTATCTAAAGATTGTATTGATAATTTTGTGATTAAATTCGTGAAGTTTTATTTGAGGTAAATTTGAGGCTGCTGATAGCATTGTAGAGAACAATATAAAAACTCTGGACTCAATGACCTGGAATTCGTTCAAAGGAACTGCTTTATCAATGTCATCTGTGTGAATAGCCTTAACTACCTTCTTTGCTTCAGAATTAGCGTTATTCATGGAAAAGACAGAGGCTGTTATGAAGAAAACTTTGTTGAATATTCGTGGAAACTCGGGTCTTGAGTGAAATTGGTATAAAATCGTAGATAAACTGTCAAACATCATACTTATTTTATCGATTTCATTAGTTTTGGACATACTGTAACCAGAGAGGATGATTTTTCCGACTGATTCTTCTTCCTGGCTCTCTGCAAGATTAGAAATCTTCATACTGAGCTCGTTTGGTGAGATAGGAAGGGCATGACAGCATTGGGCAGTAAGTAATATGCACCATTGATTGGATAATTCGTTGATGGCAGCTGAATCATCCATAATTGGAACTTAGACAAAATATAAATAAAAATTCAGCATAATTTGACATTTTACCTCATATTAGTGCGAAACTAATGCTTTAGGTAATTAATAATTGCAGATCAAAGCTTCGTTGCATTAAATTTTTGTGAGATCTCTCAAAATTTTTTTACAATGGATCACAATAAGAAAAAGTGACTGGTGGTTGAACAGACTGTCATTTGAGGATTTCGGGTTTCTAAAATGAACTCACTCTCATGAATGAATCGTTGAAATAACCTAGAAAATCAAAATACTTCATTTTTGCGAGAATATTTTTCACAAAATTAAAAATTTTCTGAATTAATACATAATAAATAGCTATATTGAAGCAGAGTTCTTTGAATATTGTATCATTTTTCCATTTCTAATCTCAAAATTTCGAAATCAAATTCAATTTTTTTGTTGAACTGCTTATCGGTTCGATAAAATGTTTTATTTTAAAGAAGTCATGTATGTACACTTAAATAATGAATATAATTTCCGTGATTTAATACATAATATCGCTAAAGAAAAGTCAAAAATAGTGTGCATATAGCGAACATCTAATATTAATTTAAACACACGTGTTAGAATTTCCAGACAAACAGTTTTTCTATCCAAAATTTTGCAATTTTATAAAAACTTTGACAAAATTTCTAATTTTTATGTTCTTCTTTCCCATTTTATTAAAATTTTATTTTTGTAATTTTCCACATAAACTATATGGCGTAATGATGTATTTATTGATTTTCTTTGTTTATTTGAAGATATGAAATTATTTTAGAATTTTGGAGTATTGATATCTCTTATAGATGATTCTTATTGCATGCTTCCAAGAAACAATAGAACGATGATATTTAGTATTCTTCTTGTTAATAATTTTACATTATTAACTAAAAGTTAACTATTTAAGCTTGTACTGTTTTAAAAATATATTATCTGTTAAATAAAAGTAGTTCAGATATATAACACATTTATTCTAAAAATCTCTAATATTATTCTCAGATTTGAGTAAAGTTTTCTATACTAATACAAGGTGTGAATCCATCACATTGTGCAGGTTTGTTGAGAATTACTGTTTCATACCAATACGTTGTATCAGAAAAACTAGATACAAACTTATCTTGGTATTTTTCCAACAGAGTCGATTCATTTGAAAATATATTGACTCCAAGACCTAATCTATTATCTTTTATCTTCACACCAGTAGCAGCTAATATAGAAGGGAACAAGTCATATGCAATGAACTTTCTTTCATATGTTTTATTTGCTTTCACCTCTGAGTTAATGAAAACAATATAAGCTTCTCTCATCATATTTTTTGCTTTCGCAATATCAATTACATTTACATCTCTTGAAACATGATCTCCATATATAACAATAACAGTATTATTATACCATTCTTGTAGTTTTGCCCATTCAAGGAATTCTTTAATTTGGTTATTTGCACATCTAACTGTTTTAAATAATTGTTGACTGATATTTTTTGGACAATAATCGCATTCAATACCAGGTTCATGAGTATCTGATGTAGTAATGAATGCCAAAAATGGTTTCCTTGATTTGTGCAAATAATTTAATTCTCTCTTAAAGTAAGAATATGTAGCAAAGTCTTTAACATATTCATTATGTATATCTCTTTCAATTTGATATCTTGTATTAATTTTATCGAAATTATGTTTTCTAAATATATTTCCAAATCCCCAATCTCCAAATGTAGATCCAAATGTCGCAGATAATATATAATCTTCATCTTGTAATAGATTACTCATACATGTCAACTTATCAAGATACCCATGCGATCTTCCCCATTTATAATTATCTCCCATAAATGGAGCACCACATAAAACTCCGAATGTGCTTCCTGTTGAAAATTCTGTTCTTGAAACAATTGACATTCCTCCTAGTTTTGGATAACTTGTATTGGTGAAATGTATATTATTTTTATCTAATGCAAGTTCCTCTAAATATGGTATAAGGGATTCGTCCATACAACCACCGTTTTTCGTTGAAAGAAAAGCGGAGTCCATTGATTCTAAGTCAATAAGAATAATGTTCTTCTTTTTCTCTGGAAACTGGAGTAATTTCGAACTCGGATTGATCATTGCTTGGAAAAAGAAGGAATTGGAGTTAGAAACAGGTAATGGAATGAAAATCTGCGAAAAGAAATATATCGCAGATAGTAAAAATGGAAATATTAAGTAATAAAACTGTAATCTGAATTTGAACTTCGATTTTATAATCTTGTATGTTTTGCGAGTTATTCTATAATAAATAACTGTAATGATTAATGATGGAACCCATAATGTAAACGCGTATTTCTTCAAAAACGAAAAAATGATTGCGTAATTGCTTTTGTATTCATTTCCTTGGGCGAGAAGCGCAAAGAATATATCTTCGTACATTGGACCTACTGCTTCGTATATATTTTTGAAAAAAGCAATGACTAACGATAAAAAAGTAACAAATATCACTGTTTCTACGAATAAATATTTTCTGTATGCACTCGTGAACTTAGCAGGTATTTCCTCACTTTCATCAGTAACTTCCCTGACTAAATATCCAACAGAAGTAAGAATTATTTGAATTAATAGGAAAACTCACGAACTAAAGTTTCTGGTATGAAATGAATGCTTAAAAGGTATGATATTGAAGTGTCCAATAAACCATGTAATGAAAATAATAAGTTTTATATAACATTTGAAAAAAGGGATAAAATGGAAACCATTCTCAATGACTTCATGAATGTTTCCAATGAAATACAGAATCAAAGAGATTATGTAATACGTGAAGCCATTCCATATATTCCATTCCAAAAGGAAAGGCCTCTCTGAATTCTTCAACTTTTTCATAGAGATTTAATTTTATATTCAATTTTTTGATATGACTCTATTAAATATTTTAGAACCAATGTCGTTTTAATCGATGACATCCATTGATCGATATAATGAATTGATTTATTAAAGAATTTAGGAATTATATTTTATGGGATTCAGAATTATTGCTGATCTTATTTTTTCTAAAAAACAAATATCTCAGTTCTATTTTATGCTATTAATCAGAAAAACAAAATGCATTAACTAATTTTTAATTATCAACACTTGTTTCCTGTTATTGTCAATGTAGAGAGATGTTATTCCATGGCGATTTAAAAAAAATTGAATGTTAACATACAGGCTGATCTTTTAAATTTTTTTTTACGACAAATAATTTTTATTGAATTGAAAATTGAATAGTATTGAATTATATTAAAAAAAATAATACTCTTTTCAAACAACATTGTTTATTTTCATGCAATATATTTAAAATTATTCTATTTTAACCGTCAAAATTTGAGTTTTCGGTAAAATTATTTCCGAATCATCTCTTATTACAGCATACAAAGTCATTTGTTCTGGAACGAAATGAACCCTTCTAATAGTTGTCTTTTCCCTATAGAACTCAAATATTTCAGTCGAATTAACTGGATCCCAAACTATTATCACTCCGTCGTCTCCTCCAGAGAAAACAACTAGTCTCCCATCAACTTCGCAAGCAAACAAAGCAGTTACCTTCGCAGAATGTCTGTCAAAATGATATAAAACAGAACTATGTTTGATATCCCAAGCTTTGACAGTACAATCTGCTGAACCAGTGAACAAAATGTCTTTACACGTGGTCATGCTGGTTATTCCTGCAGTATGGCCGATCAAATTACCAAGAGATTGTCGCTCAATAGTCATAATGTCCATTGAAGGGCTGATTGACGAAGAAATGATGAAGTTCTTGTTAATATATGACGTGTAGCTGTAGTTTCTGCAGGAGGGAGCTAACGTTGAGAAGTTCTGTCGACCTCTTTTCCAAGAAATCGAATTTCTGTCTAAACTGGCCGGTCGAATTTTGTCCTCAAGAAGTGAAGTGTTCAGGTCGGACATGATTGCCAGCGAAGGACCTTGGGATTTCTGTCTTTTGTAGATGATTATCACGTTGTTTATGGTTAAAACCAAATTGTCATCGGCAATGGAGATGCTCGTGGTGTCAGATGGCTGGACACTGGCAAATAAAATGTCGACAACTGAAAGAGTTTCGGTTGATATACCAAAAATTCGGCATTCGGCACTGATCCAGACGATTTTGAGCTCTTCATCGTATACCATGGATGTTGGAGGCTGGAAACATGGAATAGTAACTGTATTTTCTTCGAATTTTAATAAATGTTGTTTCTTATCTGGATCAAAATAGGAATAAATAAGTTTTCCATCACTTGTAAATGTTGATGATGACAACCCTGGAATGTCTTTAATTGTTTCCGTTAAATTTCCTGAATAAAATTTGAGATATTCGGAAGAAAGTCCAACTGGAGTTTCCATTCCTTCTTTTCTGTAAACATTATCAGTTAATTTTGCCATCTTACACTCTGTTTTTAGTGGATATTGACCTTGTGTCGCTGCAAGAGCTGATGTCAAAGAAATCTTTGAAATTAAATGCTTTGCTGGTAATGCGTAGACTTTCTTGGCTCTAGAATCATACGAAAAAATGTTTTCTACATTCAATTTCTTGGACATTTGTTGTAAACACTGAGTGTAGTTGTATGAAACATCTTTTTGATTGTTGATTTTGGCAGCATGAGGATGTTCACTTGCTTGTATCAATAAACCACGAAGCTTATCAAGATATTCGTAATGTTCTTCAAGAGATGTTTGAAATGAGCTCTGATCAGTGGTAATTTCTTGTTTAATTATTGGTAAATCAGGAACAAATGCTTGTTGTGGAGCTTGATTCGATCGATTTTGTACCGGAGCATTTGGATTTACAAAACGAGGCCTTTGAATACCTCTCATCTCATTAGAATCATTTGATTGGATCATATTTGGATCTCCTGTTGGAATTGGAGGTATTTGTGCTGTTGGAATTCTTTCAGGATCTGCACTCATGAATGTTTTCTTATTATTTCTAAACCAAATACGTACTTTCTTAGCATCCCAATGCTTCGGATTGATCTTTGCTACTGCTGTAAATACTTCATCAACTAAATCTTTCCTTGAATTGCTTCTTTCAGGCAAACTAAAGTACTTTCTCAGCATAGGAATCAGAATTTTGAGTTCTTCATCGGTGGGATAATAGCGATCTGCATCAATTCCACCAGGATTTTGATTCTGATTTTGCATTTTTTTGGAAGAAAAATGTCAGGATTTTGACTTTACAAAAATTTTACATTTAGATTATGTCAGAAAAAGCGAAAGCAAACAAATCTATTGGAAAAGTAGTATGTGACGTGGTATTTTTAGAGTGAACCAAAAAACATTCAGTTGAGACCCAATCACTCCGCTCCTCTGCTCTCATCATTTCTGTTTTTCATATTCACGTCTAAACATACCACCTCTCGCATATGACATCACCACTGAAAAATTTTTTAAAACACAAATAACATTTTTAAACACATCATTAACTTTATTAGGATTTTATATAGTAAGTGTTAAAATTCATTAGGAGCGAAAGAGTCAAAAATAAATTTTGTCAATAAGTGACAAAAATAATTTTTAAAATTAATGATAAAAATTAGTTTATTTATTTAGTCGCCGATTAACCCAACCACCTACATCTGCCATAGCTTTTCGAGTAGTTGAGCCGTCGCCTGAACCACTCCAATCATCAACCAAACCGGAGCCAATGTTTACGCCTGTGTTTAACGCTGTGCCTAATCCTGGTTTAACTTTATCAAGAGCTCCACCGAATGTGTTTATGAGAGGCTTAACAACGGGCTTTACTATATGATCGTTCACCCATGTCAAGCCCTTCTTAATTCCATTTCCTATTTTAACGAATCCCTTTTTGAGTTTATTCCAAAAACCCCAAGCCATACTTTATGAGAAATTAAAAAAATTAATTTATATATATAATTTATATTTTTATTTTATATAAAATGAACAGTGAACAAAATAAGAGAATGAACAACACGGAACAAAGAACGGGTAACGTTGCCGCGTATTTTCACAATATTATAAAGAATTTAATACAAACAAATGACGGCACCAGAAGCTTCTTCTTAAGAACTACAGACTGTCACGACCAAGCGGCTCCTTTCGATGATTCACAATATACAACAATTTCAATAACACATTCAGATCATGATATATCACAAATTACTGACGGATTTTTAACATTCAAGATTAGACAAAAAGGATACTTCGTAGGTTTGAATACAGCATTTTCAACAAACGACCCACACCATTTATTTAAATCATTCATAGGCTTAAAATCTTCTTCACACATATTGGACCAGTTATTTATAAATAACCGTAACAAATCGACAGGATACACACAAAACGAGATGGTAAGAGAAGGCTTCGCATATTCAACACTAAAACCACACAATGAAAAGAAGACAAAGAAATATACACACTCATTATATGAGAACGTTGAAAATTATTCAGAGTCAGCCGCTGGTGTTTTCGTTAATCTTGCAGATTATGCAGACGGTAAAGAACATATAGAAGAATATGAAATAAATATTCCGTTCGATGACATTTTAGCCCTTCAAGCGTTTGACATGTTCCCTAATTTCTGCGTTGGTGATATTGAATTGAAATTTTACATAAAGAAGAAAGGCTTTGTATATGCTCTATTGAATCCAGAAAAGGTCAGAGATTATAAAGCAATTAGAGAGGGCGAAGATTTGAACGCCACATTTTCATCAACTACAGGCGCTGGTTTTACTCATGCATTTTCACAAGTTAATAACCCATCATATGGTTTCACAAATGTAACCAAAAGAACTGAAACAATCGGTGGTCAGAGTATTGACATTTACACTCCAGAAAGCGGAGAAATCAGATATATCATGACTGGCTTAAGTGTTCAATCATTAAAGTCTAACATGTATGGTTTCAAGATTAGCGAAAAGTCAAAACAATCAATATATAATTTATTTAAACAACCTGTTTATATTCCATCACAAGAATTAAACTATAACGCTTTTCCATTAGCAGCAACTCAGGCAGGTATTCAATCAACATTAAACATTCCACTGGATAACGTAACGTGTTTTAGTGTAATGTTCCCCAAACATGATAACGATTATACAGTATTTGAAAACCCAATTTATGATAACTGTCAGCTAACCGTTAATGGTCAAAACATACCAGACCAAGTGGTAAGCACTCAGGGCGCTAGATTCCTTCAATATCAATTAATCGCTGGTGATTTATCAAATGGGTTGAGATGCACCAAAGAATTCGAGGACTCCATAACGATGAAAAAGAACGCAAGCGATGGCACAAGATACAAAAACCCTCTCAGTGATGGAACCAGTTTTATGTTTAACGTTCAGGTGGAAAGAAACAACGCCGGTTATACATTCGATGGTTTAGATAGTAACGGTCAAAACGTCGCGATCCAATTCAGAGGGCAGCCATTATTTACAGGTGAAGGAAAGGATACCTATTATTTCGTAGATGCAAATAATAAAGAAATTCATCCACCGCCTCCACAGTTATGGGTATGTCGTGACACATATTTTATTGCTTCAGTTGATGAAGGGCTTAAATATGTTTCATCAGGCTCTCCACCAGGTTCTCAGGATAATTAATTAAATATATTTTGAATTTTATTTTTAAATAAATGAAAACATATTACTGGACAGATAGTGAAAAAAATAATTTACCGAGTGAATTTGTGGCAAGCAAGAATGAAAGATATATAGTGATTGAACAAGTTAGGGCGGTATTAAATGGCTCATTAGTTGGGGACTTAATCATGAATGCTGATTTTATCGAACGTGACCACTATTTAAATTATGCCGCGTGTTTCGTTAATGACCAACCAAACAAGGACACGGCGAAATATAAAATAAATACTCACCGAAATGGTTTTAATTTATGGTTCACTCATTTGAACGGTGAGCCTTTAAGTGATGAGGAAAAACAGTCTTTTAAATTTGTGGCACGTTTTTTATTAATTTATTGAAATTTTTATTTATAAATAAATGATATCAGTAGTGAATAGAGAATTGAGAGCATCAGGTGAGGTGAAATTTAATTTGGAGTCACTGAAGAAAATGAGAGACGGAAAAGATGAGAGAATAAATGATTTAAGGGATGAAGTGAATAAAAATAAGGTTGAAGTAATGAATGAGGTAAAGATGACTGAGGATAAATTAAATGAAAAAATAAATGAAATAAATGAAGAAATAAAGAAACTAAATGAGGTGCTTATTAATCATTATGAAGCGATAAAGACAATGAGTGATAAAATGGGCATGATTGAGGAGAAATAAAAATAATAATTAAGCCGCATATCGGCGGGGACTTTGACCCATCATGAAAATTTATTTTTCATCTTCACTCCTTTTCAAATTTATTTTTATCATTAATTCCTAATTTATGAAGTTGGATATTCTGAAAAACTATATGATTTACTGAGTTCATCATTGTTAAAATATATATAGTCAACATCTTTTTCTAAAACTTTGATATCTTCTATAGGTTCCGATGCATAACCCCAAACATAAATTTTAAAATCTTTTGTTGGAGCGGGTGAATTATTAAGAAATAAACATTTATAAATTATTATATCTTCATTCACTTTTAATGGGGGATTATTTGAACCGAAATGCAAATTTAAATCATTTGCATTGCCATACTGAGTCTCAAGTTTATAGCGTTTAATAAAAACTTCATCCTTTTTGAAACTAAAATAATTATTAATTACTATTTTTACAATAGCGTTAAACATTTGGTTGATTGGGTATTTTTGAGAAACGAATATTACAGCGTTTAAAGGTTTTTCTCCAAACTCCCTCAAAGTTTCATACGTACTGTCAACGTGTTTTATAGAAGATGGAACTAAAGTAAAACCAATATTATTAGGACCTAATGTCAATTCCGTAAACGGTATTTCATAACTTAAATTTCCTTTTACTCCATCTGTGCTTTTAGGTTCATTTCTTATGTTCTTTATCTCATTTATTACTAAATCCATTTCATAAAAATAAAAATAATTAATTTAAATCATTAATTTTTAAAATTTATTTCTCACTCATCCTCTTCATCATTCATTTCACATCATTTAATTCATTCACTTTGTGGGGCTTCTCCTTCTTTAGGTTTTTCACCTTCACCTTTATCTTTATTTTCCAAATCTTTGTTTAAATCTGCTGGCTTTCCTGATTTAGTCGGCGATGAGGTGCCAGCTTTTTCTACTTCTTGTTCACTCTTAGCTAAACTCAATGGATTTAATCCAACATTATTAGCCCATACAAACCTTTGGAGTCCCTCCTTACTGTTTTCAAAAATTTCTATAAGGTTCTTGAACCATACACGTTGTGAGTCTCTGGCTATTTCTTTATATGTATTCATCCTCAATCTATGCTCAAAATTTTCAGGATGGGATTTTATTTTGAGAATTTCTATAAACTGTCCGGCTTCTTCATTATCTCCTAATAACTGCATAAAATAACCGTCCTGGCAGTTCTTAACACCTAATAGGAACACAATCGAATCCTCAAGGTCTGAGCCATCCATTTGAATAGGTGGTGATACCATTGCTTGGCTAACTATTTGAACATTTATTTTATCCTTAAATTTTGTCAGGTCCTTAGTCAAAAAGTTATCTTTATAGAATCCCCAGAATTGCTTTGGATTTTCTTTTATAAATTTTTTGAATGCATCATATTGTAAGTTGGGGCTACCACTAGCTTTCAAATGAAAGAAGTAAGTTCTTTCGATAAGTAGGACATAAAGCATACGATAAATTACGATTGGAGAGACAATCTTTTTAATAAATTCAACATTATACGGTCCTCCTTTTTCACCAATAATTAACCTCACACCATCTTCTTTTGCTAAATCCTCAAAGTAATTTTTAACATATGGGCTGATGAGTTTTGTGAATATACTGAAAACCGATTGTGTTTTCTTTGGTTTCTGTGGCATCTTATAACCTCTTTCTGCTAGTTTCTGACCGTCTGCAGTAAGTCTTGAATGAGTTATCCATGGATTGTTCGGGTCTACTCTTGTTTCATAACTTTTAGCTTTCGCCCATTCTAAAACTGAAGGCTCTTTTATTCTACTTTCTTTACTTGGATGTTCTGTGAAATATTGCTGCCTCATGGCAAAATCTGAGTCCCTTAACTTATAGCCATTAATAATGACTGAACGACCGGCTTTATCATATACGACCACTTCGGAGGTACCGTCTCCATCTAAATCTTCAACACCTGCACGCATTCCACGCTTTTCTGCCCATGGTTGAGCTGTTGTAATTGATGAAGCCAAAGGAACTTTTTGAATTTCTTTTTTATGATTTAAAATTAAATTTATTAATGAATTATACATATTTTCATTTTCTCCACTCCATGCGGTGGTTTTCTCCCTTGGCTTTCTGATATCTTCAATTGTCTTAAAGTCATTGATTGTCTTTATGTTCTGCATTTAATGATAAATAAAAAATAAAAATTAATGAGAAAATAAATGATAAAAATTAATTGAGAACGTTAAATGTTTGCTCATTAGCATCTATATATAATTTCTGATGTCCAGTGATTTGTTTATAAATGTTATATAGTTCTGAAGAGGTTAATGGGATATTTAATTGATACGTGATATATTGTAACTGTTGGCGTGAATAACCAGCGAAAATAAATATAGTGGATAGGTTTGATTTCAAATTGGTATTCAGAGCTTTCCAGAAATGAACCAAAATAAAGAAGGAAAACTGAATGTGTCGGCATTTGGTGAGGAGGTCATTTATCATTCCCGTTTTATCATTCAACTCTTTTGTATTCGTTGCATCCTCCAGTATTACCACAGTGTGCAAAAATTTACTTTTGAAATCAGTGATGAATAATTTATTAAATAGCTCATCCCTCATTTCCTCTGGTAATTCATCCTCCAAATTATTTTCCATTATTTTATTATAAATCATTTTATATTTTATTATCTCATTTATTAACTTTGGAGCTTCTTTATAACTGACATATATTAATGGTTTTTCAATCAATTGAGCACATTTATAAAATGTTTCATCATCTGCGTCTCCTGATTTGTTAATGTAAATTATCAAGTGTGTCTCTTTACTGTTTCGTGAAATTTTTATTATCTCCTTTGTCATCGTGTACGTTTTCCCTGTTCGTTGTCTACCCACTAAAACATTCACTGAATTTAAATAAATATTTGTGCCTTTAATTTTGGTCAAACTTTCTTTGTTAGTTCTGCCCTCTAGTTCTTCCATCATCTCATAATTTACTAAATCATCACTGGACATATTTTCAACGTCTTCATATTCATAATCCATTTAAAATAAATTAAAAATATTTTATTGTGTATGAAATGAGTAACATTAATGATATGGGATTAATTAAAAAACACATTGGTGAGTTACTGAATGGTTATAAATACAAATTAAATAAATTTATGTCAAGTATTGAAGACAAAAACCCTGAAGTAAGGAAGAAAGAAAGAAAAAAATTGAATAATTATTTTAATGAGAATTATAGATTATACCCAAAATTAAGTCAGGCTTTAATTAATAATGAATTTAAACCATGGGCGTTTTTGCTTGACATTTACGAAAAAAATTTGGACATGTTGAGAAGGGAAGAAGACGCCATAGATTGGGCTGTAAATTTTGCTATCAATCATCAGGATATAATATTTTATTTATACAACAAATCAAAGGAACCTGAAGATAATGATGAGCGTGAATTACAGCGATATTATGACGAACGAATAAAAAACATTTTGAATAGTGCCGCATTATATAGTAAGAAACAATATGCAAAAGTTGAGACGTTGAGGGATTATTTAAAATATCAATTGTTAGGAATACCAAATAATGAAATAACTGAGGAACGGTTAAAATATTTTCAGTCATTATACGATAAATACCATAAAAATGAAAAGGCAGAGAAAAAGAAAAACGAAATGAAGGGAAAAAATGAGAATTTTAAAATGAATGAGGTAGATGAAGAGATAAATGAAGAAATAAAGAAAAAGGAAAAAGTTTTTAAATCGAGCCCATGGAGAAGTAAAAACCAGCTCATAAATTATGGAGAAAGAATGAAGTGGGGATATGATAAAGTTAGGGATAAGTTAGAAGAGAAAGAAAAAGACTCTTTTGATTTGAAAGGAAATAAAAAATATTATATGAAAGCAATAGGGGCAAAAGGTACTTTTATTATAGACTATTTCATTTCTGATGTGTTCGTCTGGTTGTTAGTTGTTGAGATGAACACAAGAAGAACTTACGCCATATTGAGTTCATTAATTACTAAAATTAATAGTGAATGGAAAGCACCAAAAGAAACGAAGGAGAATATGACAGCGTTAAATACTATTCAGTCTTTAAATTCATTAATAATAAATGGTGTAAATATTAAGCATATTGTCTGTGACCAAGAGCCAGCTTTTACCGGTAATGATTTGGCGTATTGGTGTATAGAAAACGGCATAACTTTGAGGGTTTATGTTAAAAATAAAGTTTCAAATTTTGTGAACACCAATGAAGAATCAAGAGGGAACCATTCAACACTATCAATTTTGGATAGAATCTGCCGGACATTACGAACTATGAACTATAACGCAGGATATGGGACTATCATTTATCCTGAAGTTATGGAATATTTAGTAGATGAATATAATAACTCACCCAATACTTCATTCACTAAATTTTTCAAACATCCTGTATCACCAAACATGATGACAGATGAAATGGAGCGTGAATGGTGTTTATATTGTGCCAAAATGAATTTCATAACTCATGAAGAGCCTAACTTTGATGTAATCGGTCAAAGAGTGAGAATATACAATGAAGCAAACGGTATGGATAAACTGAAAAATAAACTATTGGAGGGAGTTTTTAGAGTTAATGGAAAAGAAAGTGGCTTGTTCGTTTGTGAATCATTAATGACTGGTGATGTTGTTAAAGTTCCTCGTTGGATGTTAAAAATTGTCATTTAATATTTAATTTTTTATCCCTTATTAAATGGCGTATAAATTTTTAAATGGTGAATTGAAGAACTTGAAAAACATTAAACCTCTTGAAGTTGTTGAATCATTCAACCCTGAAACCATTAGCTTTAACACAGTCGATGAATTCAATAAATATTATGCACTCAATGAGGAGGAATTTATGAAATTATCCACGTATAAATTAAATCTCAAATATAAAATACCAGGGTATAAAATAACTAAACCGAAAGATAAAGACGGTAAGGTGACCGTTAAACTTATCACTGATTATGTGGCACGAAAGATTAAAAATGAAGAAATGAAGGAAGGAGGAAATGAACGAATAAATAAAATTGAGGAAGAATTAAAAGAACCGAGTGAGGCAGTCAGTAAATTATATATGATAATAAACGAAATGACAAATAATAAAATATTAAATTAAAATTTTTATTTTTATATAAATGAACATGAACGCCATGATAAGTTTAAAGCGAGAAGAAGCGAAGAACTCCCAAAATGTAAACGTAAATGTGGAGCCTAAAACCTCAGTATATCTTTCAACTGACCGTATACCATTAAGTGAATCAGCCGTTAAATCTCGAGATATTGAAATATTACCACCTCCACCCGAATATCCTGAAGTTAATGAAGACGGAAAGAATAAAATTTATTATGAGCAACAGATAAAAAAGCTTCAAAATGAAATCGAGGCATTAAATTTAATGTTGAAAATGATAAGAGATAACCCAATATTTATTAATAAATTGGTTTTAGTCGACGACTGGGTATTAATGAGATTTGTCGATTTACTCACTGATGCTGATGATGTACAGCTGGATGTTGAAGATTTAGGAAGCGGCTGCATTACTCACAACAAATACCGCAGGGTTAATGCTATATACGTCATTAAGAATGGAGAGACTAAAAATGTCAAATATGCTTACCCAGAAGTAATGAAAAGATTAAAGGAAATAGGCGTAAATGCCAAAATAGTTTGGTAAAAATAATTTCTCATTTATGTTTTAATTTATTTTTATTCATCAGCTTTCTTCACATTTGCTTTCACTCTTCTTTCAAACTTACGACATCTCATTATTTTTCCATCTTTCTCAAGCTTAAACCTTGTTTTATTATCCAATAAATTAAATTTTATTTCATTACCTTCATATAAAGCTAAATATAAATTTTTCACACTTCCTCCATAATATTTTTTAGCATGATTTATTATAGTTTCTTGCGGAATACCTTTTAATCTAAAATGTTCAGCCGTTTGTCCTTTGTCGTTTCTTAATTCATCATAATATATTTTTTTACCTGCTGAAATGTGAAGAACAGCGAAAGCGTCTTCTAATTCGTCAAAATCGTTATGAAATTGTCCCATATCATCACCAATCAATTCGCGTCCATATCTTTTCTTAAATTCAGTGGACAGCATAGATATTTTCTCATCTTCTATGTGCATTGAGTCGGTATCCTGATAATATATATTTATACCTAAATCTTCCGCTGTCGTCATCACCTCATTCATTATGCGTTTAGACATTGACAAAACAGATACGCCATATACTGGGTTATTAAATTGTGTATCCCAAACTTTGCACATTTTGAAACACCATAAATTTGATTCATCAATTTTATAAAATTCCTCAACTTGATGCCAGTGACTATATAGGTAATAATCTTTTTTATCATCTTCTATATACGTGTGTGTTGTTTTTATCGTTTTCTGTATGCTTTTTCCATATGCTGAATTCATAATGAGTTTCAAAATGTCCTTCATCGGATTTTTTACTTTATTGTATTCTCTTTTTAAATCATAAAGTTTCCTTATGATGTTTCGTATTCTATGGTCCCTGTTACCTTTCCAAATTAAGCCACCCAATATTTTATAGCTAATTTTTTGATATTTTACCAAATCCTGAAGCGCTAACATATCCACTCTCATTTCACCTGTTTCATTCACGTTTCTATTTAATCCATTTTCATCTCTTAAAACAATTAACGGAAAGGCCCTACTTTTTCCAACATTAATGATTTCAATATCTACAATAAAATAGCTCAAATATTTATTTTTCGTCGGTTCTGTTTGGTCTTCATCGAATGCATGAACTAATAAAGGGTGGGGATTATTGATATCATAAATTTTATCATCTATCATGCATTCATTTATAATTTCTGGCTTTCCTTCAACTGTAAATAGTCTATTCATTGCTGATGGGTATAAACTGCATGCGTCAAAGTCATTTAATTTATCCTCGACCATATATCTTTTATTATTTTTAGTCATACATCTGCCTCCATAAATTGCACTCATTATATATTCCTTCACGTTTCCCGATATTTCGTATAAATTACCATTTGGATAAAATAAATCACGACACAAAATTTTATTAGCTAAAGCTGGGAGAGTTGTGATATCATAAAGGTCTATGTCAATGGCTTTTTCATTAAGACAAGCAGAACGGAAAGCATTGAATCCAACCCTTAACACGTTCACGTCTTGTTCACAATAGAATTCACAATATTTGAACATGTTGAATGTTCCATTTTCTTCCTCTGCATTAATCATTTTCAAATTCTCTTTATAAGTTAATTTTTCATCATCACCCCATTCAGGTAATTCGTCAGGTCCTACTTCATCAATAACTCCCACACCTCCTGTTTCATTAATTCTGTCATAAGTGTAATATCTATATGGAAATAACTCTTTTTTTA
Organism: Trichomonas vaginalis G3; assembly: GCF_026262505.1. NCBI lineage: Eukaryota > Parabasalia > Trichomonadida > Trichomonadidae > Trichomonas > Trichomonas vaginalis. The sequence continues at coordinate 8,194,358 of NC_067205.1, forward strand.
TGTCTGTGCCCTTAAATGCATCGGGGAAACATTTAGGAAAACATGCTAATTTCTTGGTAAATATACTATATGAATCTCTTAACTCAATGTGTTTTCCATTATATAGATGTTTCTGTCTAATGATTTTTGACCCTTTCATAATGTTATTTTTTATTCCAAATTTCATCAATAATCTACCGTCATATCCCATATTATGAAAATATATTATTGAATTATCCGGTAAATAATCCATAAGCTGTTGGTCACAATTAAAGCCTGTGAATGTCTTTTTTATGCTACCGTCTTCATTTGATAAGCACACCATAAAGGGAATTTCTTGACCATCTTTATTACATGTCTCAAAATCACCGAACCAGTAACTTTTCACCACTTTCTTTTCACCATTATTTTCATTTTCATTTATCCAATCCTTCATTATTCTAAAATTTCTTTTATCAATATTTTTTATTCCCTTTACGTTTTCCTTTGGTACAAATTGCATGACTTTTGCCTTATCCACGTCTTTATCGTTTCTATATAATGGTTCAAAAGCACCTACCTCCTCTAAATTTAAAATGAGGTTTAAACTTGACATGTGAGCTTTCTGTGTGCTTGTTTCAAAACGTCCATGGGCACATTTATATGCTTTCATCATTTGTTCAGTTGTCCAATTTCTCAGCTTACCGTAAGCGCAAACTTTATCATAATTTTTAATGAAAAATGGATTTATGGACACTTCTTCATTTATGAAATAATGATTTTTATAAGTAAACAATGACACAGAGTATTTATAGCCTTCGTTGGGTCCATAACATTTGCCAGGTTTGTTCTCGTTAGCTATTCTCACTTTACCGCTTTTATCATCTACATACCTTAATACACATTTTATTTTGTATTCATCGCATATCTTACTTAAAACATTAGTGGGACAATATTTAGAATCTAAAAACCTGTTAGAAATCTCCATTAATAAATTTTCATCCTTGATAGTAAAACTTAAGGCATATATTAAACAGTTATATCTCATTTCTTCTCTGCATTCATTATTTTCATTTGTCAATTTCGTGAATATTTGATATCTTGCTAAATATGGTTCAAAAATCGAGTAGCCTTTCTTCAATCTATAACCCCAAAAGTTACTTTCTTTCGTATTTATAGCTTTTGCAGGCTTCTTTATATTTTCATGAATGGTGAAATATATGACATCGAAAAATTCCAAATATAATTTAGTGCCATCATCTGAAATGTTACCGCTTAATTCTTCGATTTTATAAATGAACTGACCACTTAACATTTGCTCAAATCTTTGCCTAAAACTTTCTTTATCAATTGGTTGGCTTCTCTCCTGACCATTTACGATATAATGGACTAAAATTTTAGTGTTTAATGGTTGAGCCATTATATGCTTTTCATAAAATTCTTTTAATTTCTGACCCACTACCCTAAGTTCATCTTTTCCATAAATTTTTATATCTAATTTTTCCCCAAATGGGTTTTTATCTAATCTTTCAAAGGTGCCCTCTATTCTTTCTTTTACATCTTCATTGTAACTCTTCACATCTTCATAAATCCTCATAGCTTCTGCGTTTAATTCACGCTCATACTCTTCGTCCATTTCTAAATTCCCTTTATTTATTTCATTCATGTATTCCTCCACTTCTTTTTCATTCTTTATTTCCTCATCTATTTCATTTCTTACTTCTTCCACTTTCTTTTCATCTTGTTCATAAAATTCATCGTATCCTCTACGTTCATCATGTTCCATATTAAGTTCTGTCAAAATGTAAGCTATTCAATTCTATCGTCGGGGAAAGTATCACAAATCTATCAATTTTTTTGTAAAAGTATACAAAAACATATGGTGTTCAATTAGTTTATAATAATATAAATATTAAGATTATCCAAAATAAGAAAAACTAGGTTTTGAGAACACTTTTGAGATGATAATCAAAATATTTTGATTGAAAAATAATATATTATTTATCAGATATAGAATGGATTTTTTTCAAATTTAAAAATTCTGAAAAATAAACAGTTTTGTAAAGTAAAAAAATGAACGAAAACTCGAGACCTCGTATTCCAAATGAATGGGTAAGATATATGTATGAAAAACTTGAAAGTGGTGAGTGAGGATGTCAATTTGGAAGAAAAGTGAGAAAATTCCTAAAATGCTAAAAATGAATTTTCCAAACGTATTTTTTTATCTCATTTTTTTGATTTTGAAAAAAATTTGGAGAGAAGAACTCTTCGTTTTTGAATTTTATCACGATGGTTTTAAAGTATATTAGACACATGTATTGGTATTACTATTTTTGTATATTTTGAGAGAAAATCCCTAAAAAGTGAGAAAATCTAAGACGGTTTGAGAAAATATATAAACTATTGAAAATTTGAATTAAACTTCTAATTTGGAAAAAAGAAATTTGGAAAGAAGAAAATTCAAAAATCGAGATTTAGACTCAGCATCAAATGGAGAACAAAATGTTTCTTCATATGAAGGAAAAAAATTTTCTTGTGAAGAAATAGAGTTTTTAAAATTTTATTGTATGTAATGAAATAAACAAATATTAAAATTATTTTTTGATAACAAGAAAATTCCAAAGAAAATATTTGAGAGAAAGAAAAAAAGAAAATTGAAAAATATTACTCTCCTTTATATTTCATGAGATTTTAAATTTATTCTCATAAAATTGACAATTTTATACGTTTAGATGAAAATAAGTGATTTTGGTTGAAATAGAAATTATTATTTGCTTACAGCTATCAAATAGATTTTTGCTATTTTGATTAAAATTTGTTAATCAAATTAATAATTTTTTTCTAAATATCTTAAATATCTGGATCACTCACATATACAATGAATTGAACGATAAAAATAATACAAACTCAACTAAGTTTCCTGTCTTTCAACTAAAAAAAATTATGCAAATTAAATTAAATTGTTTATTCAAATATAAAACAAAGATGAAGTAATTACAGTTATCATAAACTTTATGAATAACTCTGTAATTGGTTCAGATTTTCGTAAAAATATTTTTATTAATATCGATAAGAATACGTTTACCTACTATCACAACATATCGATAAACAAGAGTAGAGTGATTTTTATCATCGAAACTTTTTAAAAGCTGTAAGCTGGAAGGAAAAATCTTGTTTTTTCTGAGTTAGTTGTAGAACTATTGATGCACGAGTTATCATTGTGATGTAGAAGGATGTCAATGTACTGACTGAAGGATATGAAGTGAATTGAATTTCATTGCATTTCAATTTGATCAAAATTTGTTGAAATGATATGAATGTGTCAACATCTGTATCACTCTCTTTCACTCCTTCCCTATTCTTTCGAGAACGAAGCTAGCTCAGCTTTCGCTGAGCGAATTGACACTTTTGATGTCCTAAACGTACATGCTCTCAAATTTATCGAAAAAAATTATACCACCTAAACTAGTATATTCTTATTTTAAATATGATATTATCCTTAGAATCCACACTAGAATATATTTAAATCAACTTTTAAAAAAGTTCGAATCCTGCGCGTCTCACTTTTTAAATTTTCGAAAAGGAAAATTATATTCTCCTAAAATGAAAACAATTTTCCGAATTGACATCCTTATGGTGAGTTAACATACGCAACAGTTTTGAAAAAAGTTCCATATTCTTATCAAAATGTTACAATTTTCAAACAAATTTCAAGAAATACTCTCAAAAAAGCATTCAAAGAAATCGGTGGTACACCAAAAATTAAAAGTGGTCCTCCACAAGAGGAATTAACTCCAGAATTAATTTTGAAGGTTCAGAATTCTTATGAAAATTACAAATGTGGGGTTCAAAAATTGTATTGGACTCTCAATATGAATCCAAAATTTCAAATCAGTTACAATGCAGTTATTAAGGCAGCAAAATTTCTGGGAATTTACAAAGAAAAAGATAAAAGTAATCCAAAAGCATATTATGTGGATTATGAAGCAATTCTTCCAAATACAATCTGGCATGTGGATATTCATTTTTTGAAAGAACCAGAAACTTTACCGGTTTATGGAATAATTGATGACAAAAGTCGTTATTTGTTAGCATTGAAATTGCTTCGTAACAAAAGTTCAACAGAAACTTCAAAAGTGGCAATTGCAACAGTTCAAAAATATGGAGCACCTTTCTGTTTCTGGTCAGATAACGGTAAAGAAAATGAGGGAGAGTTCACAAAATTTTTGAGTACTTATGACATTCAAATCAGAAAATCAGCTCCATACATGCCACGTCAAAATGGCAAAATTGAACGCCTCTGGCCATCACTGGACAAAAATGCTCCAAAGTCTTCAGAATTTGAGAGCATCAATCAGGAATTGGAAGAATTCAGGCAAAAATACAATGACATGCCACATGGCGCTCATCCAAAAATTGGAGTTCGACCATACACTCCAAGAGAGGTTTACAACAAATTTAAGAAATGGACCAAGGATGATAAACCGCTCTGGAAAAAATGTGTTAATAAGCAGTGGGAAGTTGAAGAGATTCCAAACTATTGAAATATTCTATATTTTTTTCAAAAATTCTCATTCAAATTTGAATTTGGTTTTCAAAATTATGAATAAACATTATTTTTATTAAACTTGATTTTTAGCTCTGAAGAATCAAAAGAATTTAGCGAGAAAGAATATGCAGCTCACATAGGGGTAGATAAAGATATATCTCGAAAAAAATTGAATTTATTGTAAAGAATGAAGAAGTTCATTTTAAGATTGAGTTGATTTTCAACCAAAACGAGAGAGCATGCAGGCAAATGAAATTCGAAAAGTGAAAGGAATGACATATGCAAAAGAAAAGATTCAAATAACGCAAGCGAAATATAGATCAGTTAAAATCAGAATAAAATTTTGATCTTTTCTACAGGGAACTAAAGGCTATGAGGCACTATATAAGGTCAGTGCCTCATAGCCTTTAGTTTGTTATTAAAAACGAGAAAACTTGTTCGAAATGATAAACAATTTCGAACAAGTTTTCTCGTTTTAAGCGAGGGAATTGTTCCTTATGATGCATACATTATAAATATATACATCATAAGGAACAATTCCCTCTAGATAGCTAGGAAACCCTAAATTAACTATTAATCTTTGAGATATTTTTTTTATTGAGGTTAATACGTTTTTCTAAATAATTAAAATGGAAAATTTTGATTGTGAACTCATCTCTAATATTTTGGCTCCTTAATATATTTGAATCATGATCTTTGATATGAGTTCTCAAAAGTATTCACAAAAGCTATTTTTCCTTGAAATTTAAAAATCCTGTTTATCATATATTACCGAATTCAATTCCCTACATATTTCAAAATATTCTATGAACATTTCAATTTTTGAAAAAAACATATTTTTTCCAAATATATTTATTATCATATTTCTAATAATATTTCCTAAACCGTCACTTTTTACTTCCTCGACGATTATTTCCCTCTCAAGAAATTCAATAGCTTACATTTTGACAGAACTTAATATGTAACAATTTTCTTTAAAATTTCATTTTCTCGCTTATGATTTTATAACTAATTTTTATCATTAATTTTATTTTTATTTTTGTCACTTATCCCACTCACTCACGCTATGTGGGCTTTCGCTCTTAATGAATTTTAACACTTACTATATAAAATCCTAATAAAGTTAATGATGTGTTTAAAAATGTTATTTGTGTTTTAAAAAATATTTCATTGGTGTTGTCATATGCGGGAAGTGGTATTGTTTAGACGTGAATATGAAAAACAGAAATGATGAGAGCAGAGGAGCGGAGCGATTGGGTCTCAACTGAATGTTTTTTGGTTCACTCTAAAAATACCACGTCACATACTACTGGAAATAACTGTACTTGTTCGTGTATAATATAGATTCTAAATTTTAATACGATCGGTGTATTTTTCAAATTTCAAAATTTTGTCTCCCGATGAATTATTATTAATGAAGCTATATCCATAATATACATCAATAGCAAACAAAAGAAATAACATTGAATTTGCTCAATGACCACTTATTAATCGGAATTTCAAATTTGAATCCTTCAAATTATTCATTCTCCTATATTATTCTTAAATATAGCAAATAACACATGTTTTAAGTATGAGAGACCATATAATTAATAAGAAAAAATAATTTTATCTTTATTAAAACTAAAATACAAACAATAAATATAAAAATAAATCAAATCTATGGAGCAACAGCTGCCTGATTAGATTGATTTTGATTCTGATGGTTTTGAGCCGGCTGATTTTGGTTTCCAGCCATTTTCATTGCAATTTTTGCAGTTTCAGGGTCAATTTTCGCTGGTTCTGTTTGGTCAACTTGGTCATTCTGTTCATTTGTGTCCTGTGGCTTTGTTCCTCTGCATTTGTCTTTTCCACCAAAGCAAAAGTACCAAACGCAGAAAATGATGATTAAAACTGGGATTACAATAGCGGCTGATATTATACCAATAGTCTTGGCATCTAAACCATCTCCAGGATAAACTCTGTCTAAATTTCCAGCAGAGAAAATTCATCCTTGAGTTGGGAGCCTGGCTGTTATCTTCGGGAAGGGGAAGTTACCATTAATAAGTTCTGAAGCTCCGGAAGTCGTGGACCAACTAATTTTTGTGCTATATTCATTATTAAGTACAGCACCTGTTTTATCTGGGTAGAAAAAGGCCGAACGTGTCGGTATCAGTGTTGGCTGGTAGTTTTTGTTGATGTATACTGAATTATGGTTATTATAATACACAAATTTTAAATTGTTCGATTGGAGCTCGTATGTAAAAACTTTGATATCTGAATTAATGACCAATCCGTAGGCTGTAACATCTCTCTTATCGTTATAATAATAATTCAAGGGGAAATTACCGTTTTGGTCTGTGGAGATAAATCCTTTGATGCCACTTTGAATACCATCTTTAGTGATACTATAGGAAGGAGGTAGAATCATAAACTGAATTTGAATAAATTCTACTCCAGGATTTCTAAATTTAACTACTGGGTTTAGCGCAACTAGATCTTGCTTAGATTCGCTCCATACAATTTTTTGCATGATAGCTAATGGAGTACTGGGGGTACTTATTTTTGAATATTTTCCATTTTCATCGGGCATTGCTGCTTCTGTTTCATATTTATACGTATTATCGAACATTAAATTTCCTGATAAGCATAATGTCTTGCCTCCAGTAATATAATAAAGGCTGTATTCGCCATAATCATAATAACTTCTGAAATCTTTGTTCAAATACTTGATTTGGTCGCATTCTCCAGGAAATGCATCGTTTATGTTGCCCACAGCAAACGAATTTACGGATCTGTTCTGAAGCAAAGAAGAAGCAAGGTATCTTCTTAGCATTCAAAATCAGTAGTTAGTTTGAGAGGTATTCAATAAAATTACAATTTTTGACAGTTTTAATATAACTATATATGATGCCAATACTTTGTTGAAAAATTTTCAACGTTCGCAATTTGATTGCATTGAAATTGTTTATGATTTTATAAAGTTTATGTTTTGATATTTAAAAGAAGTATTGAGTAAGAGGTTTTAATACGATAAAAAATTTGTGTAATTTTCAAAATATTGAGACACCGAAGTTGAGTAGGGGTAATTTTAGCTAAAAGTGACACGCCTGTAAAAAATGACACGCCCGTGAAGGGTGTGATTACCGATCGGTAATTTCGACAGTTTAGAATTTAAAATTTTTTATGGAACTGTTGCGAGTTTCATAAAGAATTTAAGGAATATAAGCAAAGATTTGAATCAAAATCTTAGACCTAAGCCGCTCGATTCGCTCGCGGCTTCCGCGAATTACAGATCAGCAAAGATTTGAATCAAAATCTTCGAACTAAGCCGATCGCTTCGCTCGCGGCTTTCTTTATTATTTTAAATTTGCATATTTCCATCAAAAGTTCATAAGGTAAAAAATTTCGTTTATATTATTGCAAAATAAAATCTTCATTATCAAAATAATATTAAATGATAATATAATATAATTTATAAACAACTATTATTTAATAAAGTTTAATTGCCAAGGTTCATCTAATTTTTTGATTTTTAATGTTTTATGAATTTTATTTATCATGTATATATCTAATAAAGATTATATATGTAGAAGATAAGTACCTTAATATGTACGTAAATTTTAATGAAATTTATACAACATTATAAAAATTTATGAATAAAAACTTGATATAAAATAACATTTTTATTTTTACTAAGAAAAAAAAGGTTTTTGATAATAAATTTATTTTATTTCGAAAAAGTAGCAATAATCGTAAAAGGGTATTGATAGGCTTGCTAAAGTAACTAATTTTAGCTGTCAAATACTTTTGTATTTTGAAGTAAATTAGTATAAATTTGTTTTTACTTTTATTTCGAAAAAGTAGCAATAATCGTAAAAGGGTATTGATAGGCTTGCTAAAGTAACTAATTTTAGCTGTCAAATACTTTTGTATTTTGAAGTAAATTAGTATAAATTTGTTTTTACTTTTATTTCGAAAAAGTAACAATAATCGTAAAAGGGTATTGATAGGCTTGCTAAAGTAACTAATTTTAGCTGTCAAATACTTTTGTATTTTGAAGTAAATTAGTATAAATTTGATATTATTTTAACTCCCTTTGAAAACCTCAATTTTCCATACAGAGGGAACGGGAATAGCATCCAATATTCCCTGAGAATGGTTGCGCATTCTCAGTTCCCTCTATATTTCGAACGAAGCTCTCATCGGTCTTTTTTTTAATACTAAACGTTTTTTCCCTGTCACTTTTAGCTAAAATTTGGGTTTGCCGTACGATTATTTTCTTGAACAGAAAGCATTACATACATAGTTATATGCATGATTTTTTAATTAATTTTTTGAATGTAAATCCTGTTTTAATCGTCAGTAAAATGTTCGTTATTTAGATATTTTTAATCACTGATTAACAACCTATTTTAAAATTCTAAAATTATTTTCAAATTGTTAAATTTCAATAATCCATTTCACAATTTTACTGAATTGAGCCTATTAAGTCAGGATTTGGGGATTATTATACTTAGGTATTATAAATCACAAATAAATTTACTGCAATTGTCTTTTCGCTTTTCAAAATCTTCGTATATCGAAAAAGTGCCAAATAGACGTTTAAAAAACATCAAAAAATGAATCTTCAGCTTGATGATAGCAATTGTTTAAGCACGGAAGTCATCAAGCTTGGAGAAAGATTAGATAAATTCGAAAATCAAATTAAAACAACTTTTACACAGATAGATAATCGTGATATTCAAGTTTTGGATCTCGGAAAGACAGTTTCAACAATTTACAAAGAAATTCACAATAGAAGTACTGTTTTACAACATTATGCAGATACTGTTTTAGAAAAAGGAAAAGAACTTTACGAATCACAACTAAAATTTGAACAACAAATCAATAATAAATCAAACAAGATAAGCACAGAGGAAGAAGAATTGAGAAATAAACTACAAGAACTCCATAAAAAGTCAGGATTCAACGTTAAACAAAAAACAGAATTATCAAAAACTTTAACAAACCTTACGAAGCAGCTAAAACAGTTAACATCACAAGATGGTGAACTTGAAGAATTGGGCGGTAAGCATAATAGCCGCTTAAGTGCATCTTTGAGCAATAATAATTTATCAAATCCAGATTTATTACAGTCTGATTTAAAGCATTATCAACAACTTATCGAAGATACTAATAAAGAAATAGATACATACTCAAAACTACTTGTTCAAAGGGATGAAGCCCTTGCAAAAGTTAAATCTTCAATTTCTTATCACCAAGGACTTTCTGAAATGATTGATAAGGTCTGCGATCTTGCATCATCCATGAAAGGAATGGAGTTAGACCATCACGATATCATAGAACAAGAAAAAATGTATGAATCAGAAATTCAACGTAAAAAATACAAAATAGAGAAATACATCAGGAAGAGACTTGAGATATTAGAGAAATTGAGTGAAATGCGAGTCTACCAAGGCTCTTCCATTTATAATCGCTCAAATTTAAGGCAATCTGCCTTAGAAGATGAAACTTCAATGATCGAAGAAGAATTGAATGAATCAAAGTCACAGCTTGAAATAGTAATTAGCGATAAAGCAAAACAAGAAAAAATTATTGATGATTTGAAGAAAGAACTTGGAGATGTTGATAAAGAGCTACAGAATATTGAAGAGGATAATAATAGAATATATAATTTCATTGATGAGCTCGATCAGAGCATTTTTGATGATAATAATTCTGATATTGAATATAATGAACAATCAAATAAGTTATATCAGGAATTAAACGAACTTAAAAACATATTAAAGATAGAAATATGTAAATCCGACCAAGTAAAGTCATTTGAAGACGATATTATAAATTCTGATAAAATTATTGATGAAAAATGTCGTCAAAGGAAGTTAACAACATCATTACAGCTTTCTTTGAATAAAGCACAAAAGGATGTAAGCGAAGTTCTTGAAGAAATCAATCATACGATGGAATCAATCGAAATCATGGAACATGAAAAGGTAAAACTATTAAATGACGCTAAAAGCATACATAAAAAGAAAGCAGAAAACAAAATATTATCTCAAAATCGAAGTTATAATGATGAAAAAGTTTATTTGTTAACAAAATCAGTCAGTCAGCTTGAGAATGTCACAAATAAGATGAGTAAAGCTATTTCCAAGAGAAAAGATAATATGAAGAAGCGGATTTTTGAAGAAAACTCTTTTAGTAAGTCAGCTATTGACATTAAAAAGAATTTAAGTTCATATAGAGATAGAGTTGCAACTGCGGAACGAGTAGCTAAAGTAATGACTTATATTTCAAAGAATATTTCAAAACAGTTGCAAGATTGGAAAAAATTCAAAAAAGAAGATATAGGACAGAATGAAATTAACTCTGCCGAAGAATGGTGCACTAAGTTAGACAAGATAGTACGAAGAGCAGATGATTTGGCCACTTGGGTGCAAGTTTTCGGCAAACATAATAATTTCTAAAGATTTTTTTGTTTGTTTTTTATTATGAAATGGAATTATCTTTTTTTATTTATTTAATTTGCAGTTTGATCCATTCTGGATCCGATTTTTGTAACTATGGCACTTTTTTCAAAGAATTTATTATGAATTTAGAAAAAATTGACGCTGGGCTACACCCAGAACTAAAGAGGCCACCAGACTTTGATTTCGACAGTCTAGACCATTTAAAATCACGTTACAATTTTTTAAAAAACTATGCAAATCTCGATACAAATAAAGATATTCGAAATCAGTCACGTATTTTATATGAAACAATATTATCAAACGTTTTAAAAACACGTAATATATATTTGTTATATCTTGCATCTCATTCAGACTTATCTACACTTTCTGAAAACACACAACTCGATATTTTGAAGTGTATTAACAAAAAACAAGAAGACATATCAAATAATTTCTCATCGTCATTCTCACAATGTTTATTATTGCTTATAAAAAATTTTCATGAAGAACCTGAAGTATTTGCACAAATTGTTTATTCATACTTTTCAAAAGACATCTCAGACCAGTTATACTTCGGATACTCTACATTTCCAGCCATTTTTGGCTACTTTTCTTCCCAAGAATTCACTTTTAAAGCATCTCGTTTTATTTTAGAGTTATTCTCAATAGATGAAGACTTTATCCTACTCGAAAGCGTATTAGTACCATTCCTTCTCTCCGCGCACTCATTTTTGGAAGATTTATGGTGTCAATTTCACAAATTATGCACAATGACATTAGGAAAGTTTGATGAGAAGCGCTGTTACAACATCTTGATCGAAAGCCTACAGAACTCTATTTCTTTACTTACAAATTCCCATATTTTTGTAATTCAACAGTTAATCATCCGATTTCCACACAAATCCAGTGATATTTTGATCAGCCAGTTTTTATACAAGTCATTCAACATGGTATTCACATGTGGAAGTGTCATTCTCCCAAACGGCGCCAAAAAATTTACAAATTCATGTTTTCAAAACATTTTATCAACACGAGAACACGAAATCCAACAAAAGATCTTTGATATTCTCAGTGGCAACTCCATTTTCACAGACAATTTGCCGAAACAGCCAACAACATTTTTGTTCAAAAGATATCCATTCATTTTTTCATTCGAAGACATCAAACTTATCTATGATATTCTTATTGATGACAACAACTATAAATCTACAATACAATCTATGTCATCAGAAATCTCTAATTTTCATGAAAACAAAAATGTTTTTGAAGTTGATATGTTTTTTAGTTATAATCAGAAGAAAAAATTAAATAATAATGTTGTTTTTTCAAGGTCATGGAATTCGATAGTTAAAGAATCACAGAGGAAAAACATTTGTCCAATTGATTTCTTTAATGATCTTAAAAAGAATCAACAATTACCTTTACTTTGCATGTCATTTGAATTCGAGAAATTCGCGTATCAAGAAATTGTTGAAAAACTAGAACAAGAATTGATTAATTTGACTTTTTTGATTGATAGTGCTGTTGAAAATGAAATGTACAAGAGTTATAGTGTTTGTCTTGAGAGATTGTATGATATATGTTTATCATGGAATTCATTTACTGTTGTTGAAAGTTTTGATTTGATAAAAGGAGAATTTCAAATTTGTGATTTAATTAATATTGTCAAAAGTTCTGCATTAATTGTTTTTAGTGATATTGATAATATTTCATTGTTTCCATTCCATCTTTTGTGTTCTATACTTGATAAATATAAGATATTGATTGATGGACCTATATTAAATCTCCAGAATGAGTTTGTTCAACACATTTACTCATCTAGATTAACTTACAGACAACAGATTTCTTCTTATCCATCAGGTTTAATGATTGTTTTGAGATACGCACATAATCTTTCTAATGCTTTGGATGAAAGTCTTGGAAGAAGACTTGTAGCAATAATTGAGTTCACAAAGACAATTATATTAGTTGCAGAATCAACAGATAATGAACTTGTTAATGATTTCTTTAACTTCGGTCTTTTCGCAATAAAGAATCGAAGTTTGCTTGGTTCTTTTATAGTTTTAGACAAGATTTTGAACAGTGGTTTCACATTCACAGATCAATACATGGCAGAACTCAATTATTGGAACATTTTCTGTTCGAAATTATCTATAACATACAGTAAGATCTTTGATTTCCAAGAGAAACTTATGAAAATACTTTTTGTGTAATAAAAAAAATATTTATTTTGTTTGTATTGGATAAAATTAAAATATACAGAATAGTAATATCAGAAAGACAAAACTTTCATTTTTCTTTTTAGAGTATCGAGTATGGATTTTATTAATGATTTTAGACTCGATCTTTGTAGTATATTTTGATGGAATTTGATGATGATAAATATTTGAATTTTGACAATAATTCACAAAAAGATGATTTATTTTGATCTCTTCATTGAAAGTAATATTAAAAGAAACACTTCCATAAGTTGAGACATTATTTGAAAGAAAACAATTAATGATGGTTGTTTTACCACCTTCTACAACATGAATTATTTTTTCACCCGAGTTTTCAATAATATTACATTCTTCAATAATAAATTTTCTAATTCCATAATTGTAAATCAATGATTTTCTTACAGAATTATAAATGATATTAGATTGAAATATTTTTACGTCGGGAAGACTATAATCTAAAAAACAATAATCATAGTATGCTGTATTATTAATTATGTAATTATATGTGGAATTTGATTTGGAAATACGTTTTGTATATAAACCTCCTGATCTTATTTCGTATCCACATATATTATAGGTTCTATAACACGAAATATTGATATTAGCAAAGTATTGTCTTCCATGGATGAAATCTAATGGAGCATATCCTTTTGGCTGTTTAAATGAACTCAATAAAGTGCTATCAATAACATAATTTTTGGAATCTTGTGTCTTTGGTTCGCTGTAACAGTATTGTCCATAATATGAGGTTGAGCAGTTCAATGAACAAATTCTGTTATGAACAACTTCACCCTTAATTGAGTAAACAGCACCTCCAACTTTTGATGGATGCGATACACATACAAATGTACTATCTTCAAAGAGGAATTTAGCAGTACTTAAAGTATCTACCGCGCGATTATTGAGGTTTTCAAAGAAACAATTTTTGACATAGTAGTTTCTACTATATGCATAAGAACCATTCTTAACATATGTGAAATCCCCATCATAAAATTCGTTGAATTCAAAATGAAATAATTGCATAAATCCATTTTCATTTTATAATAATATTTTGTGAAAGGATGACGCAAAATTCATTAAGATCTATTATATAGATGTTATTATATAGGTGTTTTGACAAAATTCAATAGGGTTTGATTTTTCCACCTTTTTGTTTATTTGAATAAAATCTTATTTTTTAGGAAATAATCTTATTTATCGTCTTCCTTGTATTGAATAAAATTTTAAAAATTCTAATTAATTGATCTGGATCATAGCATACACTCTTTCAATATGAATTTATATATTGAGGCAAATTGCATTGAGAGTTATTAGAAATTAAAAAGTCTTTCGAAACGTTTATTATATTTAAACCCATTTTCCTACGTAAAGTCTCCCTATCGTTTTTCTGCCTCAATATTGAATGAACCTCTATCAAAAATTTGAATAAGAGACTTTACAAAAGAAAAGGAGTTTAATTTCTATTTTATTTATTCAAACAATATCCATTCATTTTTTTCATTCGAAGACATCAAACTTACTATTAAGTTATAATTATATCAAAAATGTGCATATTTACCATTTTTATTTTCTAATATTCTTGCAATTTTGCAATTTCCTCACATTCTATAAATATACAACTATTCATATTCTCACATAGCCAAATTTTATTGTCCCACTATTTTCATCAATGAAAATTTGATTTTGTGCCAAAGTAGTCGGTATATCCCTTTTTTAATATCATTTGATCTCTTATTTATTGGTAACCAGATGTTGTTTTTTTATTGAAAATGTAGGATTATAAGCTGTTTCTGAAATAAAGTATTCAATTGTCATTGTATATAGTAGGAAACTTTCATTGATGCCTCGAATATAAATATTAGTTTCATCATCATAAACATTAGTAAATTCATGTCTTAAAATATAACATAACAATAATTTATAAAATACATAAAAAAACAAATCATACACATAAAAGAAGTTATTCCTGTTCAGCCTCGAGTTGTCCAACAGCACCCTCGAAATAAGCAATCGATGCCAAAATTCTTGCAGTAAATCCAGGCAATTTCGAGAAATCGATGATGAATGTCAACAACTGCCTCGGATCTCCCAAATCGCACGAGCTGAGAAATGCTCGCCACATCTCAAAAATGTCGTCAAAACCTGGCATTTTTGACAGAAACTCTTCATTTGTCCAACTTTCTTTTCCTTTGTTTCTGAACTCATTTGTAACACACATTAAACTCAAACACTCGTGTGCTTTAACAACACAATACGCTGCATCAATTGGGGTCAGTTGCAGCTCAGCATTTCTCATCCAAGAGACAGCTTCGACAGCTTTTGTATCTGTTTGGAACAACATTTCACTTGGTTTTTCTTGGAGTTCTGATGGAACGTATTTCAGCAAAATTCCAAGTTCTTTTGGAGATTTTTTGCAGAATCTCTGCATAACTGCATTGATATGAGATAGATTGCCACTGTGTGGTGGATAAAACCGAGGATATGTGGAGTTAAAGAGATATCTCATTGCAAGTATCGCAATTGTTGCTGCTCTGTCTTCATCTTCTGTTTGTACGTACTCTGCAAGAACAACTGTGGCTAGATCTATCCATTCTTTAACTGAATTTGGTGAGTTATCGCGATTATAAGGATTATCAAAACCTTCTTCGTTAAGGAAAGGAGATTTAGGAGAAAGAAAAAATGATTGTATGTCTATTTCTTCTGGAAGTTCTGAAAAGTATGTAGTTTCTGGTTTTCGCTGGGCTGAATCGATAATATTATCTAACCATTCTCGATTTTTAGCATTTGAGCGGAAAGGAGGTGGTAAAAGTTGTACTTTAGTGTAATATTTATTTGCAAGCCTTCTAATTAAAGACATTCGTGTTTGAGAAGCTTTATTTATGAAAAAAATTGATCTTTCGCGAGATTCTATGATTCTTTGTAAGCGGACTGTAACTGTTTTATTAGTGTTATGCATATACTGGATAAGATCCAGTAGTTGTTCCATCAAATTGCGTTGTTCATCGAGAATAATGATTTTTTCTGTAATTGAGTCTATATTAATTTGATATAGTGTTTCTATTAAAAACAATAGTATGATTAAATCATACCAATTTAAACAATTTCGATCTGGAATTCCATAATCTTCATGACAATCATGATCTAGCTGTTCACGAAGGATTGAAAGAGTACTTACAATCTTTTCGTGCTCCCTTGTAATGATTTTTGTCGCTTTTTCTAAATGATGTTTGATGGATTCACACATTTGTGGATCTTGAGCTAAAGCATTATCGGAAATCGGAATAAGATACTGTTTTAGTACATGAAAATCACCTGGCCCTGAATATCCTTCGCCTGTCTTCATAAATTGCGCCGTTGTACCTCGACGCATTTTAAGAAGTGATAACTTGAATATTAGTTTACATACTGACAGATAATCAAATGGATTAGTTTTGAGTTAAATTGATCAAATTTTAAAAATTTGCTAATTAATTTTTTCATTTTTTTGAATGATTAGTATCCGTTAACATAATAAAATAATGTTTTCTAACTTATCAGTACCATATAAATGCAGTGATTTTGATATTTATTGATTTCAAATTTTCAATCTACAATATTATTCAAAATAAATATATTAAAACATTTTTAATTCGAACATAGTTGCAATATATTCCTATTTCAAGAACCTGTCTTATCCCAAAAATTTTGAAAATTCAACAACAATTTTAATATACTGATGTTGAACATCAGATGTTCAGACAAAGATACATAATTAGATTAATTTAATCACATAACCATTGAAATTTTCTTTTTTTATTTTTCAATTTTTCATGAGCTACGTGCAAAATGTCATTTTTCGATTATCCGATCTATCAGAACAATTCTATGTAGGAATTAATAGATTATTCGCTACAGCCAAAATCACTGGAGCTCTCAAATCATATGATAGATATATTCAAATGATTAACACTATATCAAAAGAGACATTAAATGAATACACGTACAACAAAATACCTTTTGAAACAGCAAGACTGGTGTTTGACTTCTTAGTTTTTGATCTGAATAATCATTATTCCAAAATCAAGTTCTTATCTCGAGAATTTGTGAAACATGAAGTTTCTCAAACATTAATGGAGAAAATAAAGCAATGCATATCATCTGTTAAATCTCATTTTACTGATTACACAGCAAATCAATCATTTTTATCTCCAAAACAGTTAAAGATGATATATTCCGTTGAAAGAGCCAAGTATTTTATCTCACCTAAAAAGGTTGAAAAAATCAAACAATTAATTGCAAAATCTTCAACATATAATCAAAACACAAGTGGATCAACTGTGTCAAATGTGGTTCTTGATTCAATTCTTGACTCTGTTGATCCAAAAATTTATCAACTTCTAAATATCAACAAAAACTATACAGGAAACGAAAGAAATAATAGTCCACAGCCAACTAAGAAAGCTTCCCAAAATTTTGATCCTTGGTATCTCCCACAAGAACAAAATCAAAATGTTAAAGTTGTAAATGAATCTTCTTCTGATTTTGATTTTGTTTTTGAAAAAGAAGCAGAAGAAGAAGATGCAGAAAGAAATTATCTACAATTTTTGCAAAACGAAGAAAATCCTTTGGATCAAGTTTTTTAGTAGATCATTAATTTAATTTTGAATGTAATTTGGCATTTATTTTGCTTTTATTCTAAAAATTTAAATTATTTATTCTTTTAAAGTTTCTTTAATGCTTAAAGAAAGGTGTTGAGGAGTTATTCTTTTCAGGAGAGAAAAATGAAGCTTGTTTTTGAAATCTCGATTTGATTTTTGTTAATGGTTGAAAATCATCGTCATCCATTGGTGTGAAGCCATGCATGGGAGAAATATCAGTAAGTCTCGGCTTTGCGCCGATTTCTTGAGTTTTTTCTAAATTGATCTCATCATGTTTTTGATTTTTCGTAATAACATCAAGAGTCATCTTTTGACATTCTCTTATATCCTCTATAATGGCAGCATTGTAAATTAAACAATCCAAATTGATCTGGAACATTTTGGTTGTAATCATTCTGTGATTTTGAATGATTTGCGCAAGACTCATTGTATTTGAGGTCTTTGCTAGCTTCCTTGTTTCTAGGATTGCATTTCTAATGGATTCCAGTTCTTCAACAGATGGCAGTTTGAATATTTCAGATTGGCTTTCATTGTCAATCATTTTGTTGTAAAAAAAGGTATCATAACTAAATTTGAGTTATAAAAAGGTGACATTTATGAAGGTTTTTGCCATTTGGGTTGATCTAATTAATGAAAACTATTATTCACTTCCAGAATTGAAGAATAAAATGAGAATGATCTATTTTTAATCGAGATTACAAATATTTTTCAATTTTTCCTCTTGATTTTAGATAAATATTATTTTAAATGAGTTAAGCTGGAATCTGAATATAATTGGAATTATATATTGTATATTGGTATTCGACGTTAGTTTCCATGGTTTGTTTTAACTAAAAGAATATCATTAAAAAAAATTCAATAGAAAAACGATTATATCGGATAAGATTCAAAAGTTTTGAGTTAAAAATATCGCAACTCACATCAATATATCTAAGCTCATTTTCCCATGTAAAGTCTCCTTATGGTACTACTTCCCTTAGTATTGAGTAAACACCTCTCAAAAAATAAGTAGAGGGATTCATTTATATACCATCAACAACATAATCAAGAAGAAATTTAGGAAGAAGTTGATGTCATGCCAAGGTTCAAGATATTGTGTTCAGCACAATTGCAGGTTATCTAATATTTTAAACAAAAAAATCAAAACAAAATAAGACATTTAAAATTTACTTTCCATTTTCTATTACAATACAATAAAAAAAATTTTTTTATCCAATTCTACAACCATCATCTGTACGAGATTGTGAGTTATCACTTGAACTATTGTATTCTTCTCTGTGAGTTGATCTATTGTATTCGTCTTCTGATGAAATTTTTGGAAGAATTTTCTTAATAAGCTGGCAATTGCTGAAATCGGGTTTTTCTGGAGGCATATATAGATTTAGTGCCTCTAAAACCTCTTTTGGAACATTTTCTCTGTCAGGCAAATTGACAGAAAATTTAATAAATAAATCTCCTTTTTCTCCATTAGTTTTCTGGATTGGCATTCCTTCTCCTGGTATTCTAACTATATCTCCATTCCTTGTTGTCTTCTCGTGCTGAGCAATGTCAAGAAATCTTCCATCCAAAGTTTCTACCTTCAAATTGTAGCCAGAAAGGGCTTCCGTAAGCGTTAGAGTATGGTGTAGCATTAGGTTATCTTTGTTTCGTTTGAATTTCTCATGTGGCTTCTCGATAATTCTAAGTATCAAATCTCCTGTATCATGTTCTGGTAATTGGTTGGATTTTTCGGGTATGATTATGACATTACCTGATTTCATGCCAGGGAGGATCGTAACTGGTATGTTCTCTGTTGTTTTGATGACTTTATGACCTTCGCATTTTGGGCACATGTCTGATCTTGATTTCTTTATGCCTGTTCCAAAGCAATTTGGGCATGTTACTGTAGCATCTGCTAAAATTGACCCGCGATTTGTAATATTATGGATTTGCCCAGTTCCATCACAAAAACTGCATTTTGGTGGCTTTCTACCATTCTTAGTCCCATAACCTTGACAACTTGAGCATATAACGTTCCTTGTAAGCTTGTAATTATGAACTCTGCCTGTATACAAAACTTCTAACGAACATTTAAACTCAATTTCCAAATCTTTTGTCCTTGGTCGAGTACGTGTTGGACTAAAGTACGTATTAAAGCTTTCGAATGTTCCAAAAATCCTTGCGAAGAAAGTATTGAAATAATCATAATTTTTGTTAAATGATCCCATGCCGAATTTGTCGTATTGGGCACGTTTTATCTCGTCTTTTAATATGTTGTATGCTTCGTTTAATTCTTGAAAACGCTCTGTTGCTGTAGGATCATTTGGATTTTTATCAGGATGAGTTTCTTGCGCTTTCTTCATGAAAGCCTTCCTGATTTCTTTACGACTTGCTGTTGGTGAAACTCCTAATATTGTATATAAACGTGAATCAACAACCATCCAGAAAAAATATATTTTCTTTGAAATTTTGGAATTTTGTAAACAAAGATTTTGAGGAAAAAATTACAAATGTATTTAGTATTTGAAATACACATATTTAACTTATATTTGAAGGTTTGTCACTTTTTCCAGGATATCTCATTTTTTTACCCGTGAAACATTAATAGATTGAACTGTTGAATGCATACTATTCTATTTGTCGCAATAAATTTCAATTAATTTGTGTTTTCGTCATTGGTCATGAAAAATTCTCCTTATTCAAGAGTGATAATGTTTGAAATTGAACAGACTCTACATGTCTGACATGTTTATAATATTATTTTATTAATATGTTTTAATTTTCCAAAACAATTGATATGATATTCTCTTTTAAATCAAGATACAATTAATATCTATTCAGCACAAAACCACCAAATATAGAATCTCAACCTTAAACATTTAAAAAATAAAAATATTTTACTAATTAGCGAACAGAAATCAAACACCTATATCGACTTCTTCATTGTCTATAGTTTGACCTGTTCTAACAATAGAATCATCAACGTAATCAACCGTTCTAGTAATGTAACTATCCTGTTGTGGATTTGACGACAAATTAACTTCCTTTGGCCCTGATTCAACAGAAGGAGAATCAGAGTCAATATCATCTTTGTAATGATTTTCTTCTTTGAAGAAGAATATGTAAACACAAACAGCAACAACAGCAACAACAACAAGAACAGCGACAACAATTCAACTATCGCTCCTGCTGACAATTTACCGTTTTTCTGAGAATCTCCATCATCAATGTTCTATTTAGGTATTTCTGTAGGTGTTTCTGTTGGTGTCTTTATTTCTTCTGTTGGTCCTTTTGGTTCCTCTGTTGTAGTGTCTGTGGTTTTGGTTTCATTTCCTTCCATGCTTGTTAAATTGCCCATGTTGGGGAATGGAGGAACAATTGTGTAATGGTTCAATGAAACACCACCGGAAGGTGTATCGGACTTAAGACTGTAATTGAAGAGGTAAGCTAATTCATTAATGTTGTAATCTGTAAGAGTGAAGTATTCGAATGAAACTGTGGAATTAAGATAATAAATAACGGAAAGGTTCCAATCTGATTGAGTTATATTAGTTAAAGTTATGTGGGTAAGTGAACCTGTTGTATTTTCTAACTCTATACTTACGCAATTGCTTGATGTTCCTGAGATTAGAATGTATTTAACTGATGCTGCGCAATCTCCAAGATAAAATCCACTGCAGTAAGTGCAATGTGAATCAGTAACGTTTGAATGAGTGAAATCGACATTGCATCTGTGGAAAAACGCGGGTCTTTGACCTCTTAGTTCTGTCGTTAGTGGACATTTATCAATTCCAACATTGTCAACATGAGTTTCGCATTGAGAATTTTCGGCACCTGTGAATGCAAAGAATTGGCCCCATCTATTCAACTCATCATCAGTATTTGTACTTGTATAGCGCTGAGATGCAGAGCAGGACTTTAATGTAACTGTCGGAGAGTTTATAACTCTTAAAGCTTCTCCGATTTCTGTTGCTCTGCATAGCGTAAATACGCAATTTAAGATGTTAAACCTTTTTGATGCACTATTTGAAAAAACAGCAGAACCTTGTCCAGTATATCCTATATCGCAAAATGATGTATCTTTGATTTCAATCAAATCATTTGCACTGACATCCCATCCGGTTTTCCTGCAGTGATCAGTCATTTTTATTATCTACCGTAATTTGAGATAAACCGAAAATTTCAAAAAAATAATGAACAATAAAAGATATTATATGAACAATAGTGATTCAATTTCTTCAATAAAAATTTAAAATGTTAATAAGGAAAATAAAATCGTGTTGAATTCAATCTACATCAAGAATTGGTTATATGTTAAATCAAATAAATTTTGTGGTTCAATTTTTTTTCATACCGTACCTTGAATAACCGGCGAACCATTCAATTGGTCATAGACCAATTTGAGATACCCTTTTCAGAGGAATCTAAAATGTTGTTTATATGGTTATTTATATATTATTTAATCATTTTCTTAAATAAAAATCATAAGTTCTCAATTTTTCTTCATAACGATTCTTATAAATTTTAATGTTTTTACTATGAGTGCTAAATATTATTAATTACTAAATGATTTTAAAAAGAAATGTTGTAAACAGAAATTCATCAAAAGTGACACCTCAGAAAAGCTAAAATATTGAATTTTTGGAACTTTTGATAGAGCACGTTTTTAAATATTAATTAAAGTAAATGTATATTTTGTAAAGATTCTTTTTAATAAAAAAAATAAAATTTTGAAGAAGAACACAAAATCTTCTGAAAAATAATATCACATAAACTCATATTATTTTCTAATATATAACTATTTTATATAAAAATCAAATTCAATGATCTTAAAAGCGAAGGATAAACCTCAAAATTTACGAATATAATGAGTGGGAATATAATGCTTATCTATCATAAAACCATATGAAATATCAATTTTTGCTTTACGCCTAATTTTTGACGACAATTAGCAAAAAATGTTAAATGTTAACACTCAGTCCATTTGAATATGAAAAATAAAATTGACTTTGATTAAATGTTTTTATTTATCATGCAATTCTTCTTGCGACCAAAGATTTGAATAAAATTTCAAAAAATAAGATAGCTTAAAAAATAATATACGGTAGTGTTTACTAATAGATGAATAGTATATAAATTCTATTAAAATGGATTTGATCCAAAAAAATATAAAACCAAAAATAATTGTTATAATTTAAATGAAGAAGTAATTTAAAACGATTTTATTTATGATCAAATTTTATACTACAGTCAACGAGGGCAATAACGTATAACTAATATCGACAGAAGCACAGTAACTACGCAGCCTAGCTACGCTATCCTAGCAGCTAGGCTGCATAGTTATTGTGCTTCTGGCTTGCGTAACCCTCATGGAAGACCGATTGGAGATCTCTCGCCGAAATCACTTGCTGATATGGATGGAGCAGCACTATGATTGGCCAGATCAAAGGCTGCGTAGCATCCCAGCAAGTGGATAGTCGGCGGTGACTCCAGCTGTGGTCCACCATGAGATTATGGCACTTTTGTATTTTGGCGGGAAAAGTTTTTGCAAAAAATGAAAATGAAAATATATGACCACAATATGATGCTCCACAACCATTGTTAATTTTATAGAAATTTGATCGACAGAAATTGAGATACTGATATTTTCAAAAAGTTCGATATGAAAAAAAAATTGAACCAAAATTTTTCATTGAATCACTATAAAAGTGACGAATTTTCCAAAAGATGGAAAAACCCGCACATGTCTTAATTGTTGGCGCTTCAGGCCAAATCGGATATATCCTTGCGCACTGGATTGCACATGGTGATCTTTATGGCGACAGGCAAGTATTTCTTCATCTCTATTCAAGAACTCAAGATAAATTAACCGCATTAGTCATGGAACTTGAAGATTGTGCATTTCCACATCTTTCTGGTTGTGTTGCAAGTACAGATCCAGCAGTAGCATTCAAAGATGTTGAATGCGCCTTCCTTACAAGCTCATACAAATTACCTGCATGGGAAGTTCGATCATTTTTAGTCAACAAGAATTCGCATATCTACAAAGAAGTAGGAGAATGGCTCTCCATGTATGCCAATCCTTCTTGCAAGGTCCTCATGATTGCAAACCCTACAAATACAAATGCTGCACTCTGCGCAAAATTTGCCAAAAATTTGAATCCTCAAAATTTCACTTCACTTTCCATGCTCGATCACAACAGAGCAAACTTTTACATTGCTGACAAACTAGGTGTACCTGTCTGCGATCTCAAGGACGTCATTGTTTGGGGAAACCATGGAGAAACAATAGTTCCTGATTTAACAAACGCTACATTTGTTAAAAACGGGAAAACAGAAAGAATTTTGGATGTTTTAGGCGAAGATTTCATGAAAAACGAGTTTTATAAATTCATGACGTCTAGAGGACCATGTATAACTAAACACAGAGGAATTTCTGCTGCTGCTTCAACAGTTGTTGCTGTTTTGGAACATATGAAAGCTTTGTTATTTGGAACAAAGAAAATTTTGAGTCTCGCAATTCCTGTTCCAGAAAATAATAAATACGGAATTAAGCCAGGAATTGTTTTCTCTTTCCCTTGCACTAATGATGAAGATGGAAAGGTTAACATCGTTGATTATCCAGTCAATGATTGGCTCCAAGAAAAATTAAAGGTGACTGAAAAGGATTTAGTTGATGAACTTAAATTTGCCCTTGAAACTCTTCAAGAACAATAATTATTTAGTATAGTATATATTTTATTTAAAAATAAAATAAAATTTCAATTATCAAAATATTTTTTTTAATACTTCTTTTGTAAAATCATATTCTTTTATTAAATGATATGTGTTGATGATTTTTGTCGTAAATAATTAACTTCATTAAATCCTCATTTAATTCTTAGATCAAGAAAATTAAATCTTCTTATAATTATAAATCTTTTATGGAACATATCCCTTAAAATGGGAAGTTAAAGCATAATTGATTTCAAAATTTAAATTATTTTCATGGAACGAATTAAAATGTTTCATGCCCAGTATATTTTCAATACTGATATGAAATTCACTTCATCTCAAGATTTGACCTCATATGTTCAATCACACTTGACATCATTTGTTCAATAAATAACGTATAACAATATCATATGATTTTGTTTTACCATCTTTCATTGAAAGTCAAAAACAAAATTACAAATGTCAAAAAGTGATTTGAAATACCATTCAAATATTATTAATGAATAATGACCTCTAAGAAAAAGCGAGTCATAGATTACTTTGAAGTTAACTACGATGAAGAAAACTGTATCATCTTAAAATGCGATAGTAAATGCCGTCTCATCAAAGATCGATCGTCTAAACGAACAAAAAAAAAAGAAATGTCAGAATCAATCCAAAAAGCAATAGCTCCAATGAAATGTAGCAATATACCTATCCCTGTCTGTGAGACAAGTGAAGAAATTGATCTAAAAATAAACAACTTTTTAGATAGCGAAATTGAACTCCAAGATTTTGGGCCATTTAATTTAGATACAGAGCTGTTCAAAAACAGAGATGAATCGATTTCTTTTGATTTAACCTTTTAGCATCTATCATGACCATCAAGTTGGAGTAATATTAGTTTTATCGTTGAGATATTCAAGTCAAAAAATAGAGAATTAGTATTGTTTTAAAGTGTTTCGGAAAACAAATATGTTAAATAGTCAAAAATTTGTTTATAAATACGGAAGCTCTAAGGAAGGAATCATTAATTCTAAGCTTCAGATATGAACAACGGCTTTGTAAATGTTTTTATATTTTAATCGAAATTTCACTGTTTATTTGAATACTCTCACAAAATATTTGAGAAAGATTATTTATCAATTTAATTTACCATGATTTAAGAACTGTAAACATTTCAAAATGTAAACGCTTGTTTAATTAAAAAATCACTTAGTCTGATTTTTAAGAGTTTTTTTGAATGGGAAAGAAAAAAAAAGTTTATATTTGATCTAAATATTAAATAAATAAAACAATTATTAATCAAAAACATATGATTAGCGTTTTCTTGATTCTAAACCAGATTGTGTTAATCATTTTCTTCATCATCATCATTTACAGAAATGTCATAATCATCTGAAAATTCTTCCTCTTCATAGGAATTTTCATATTGTTCTATTTCTTCTTCGCTGAAATGATTTTTACTGAGTTCATTTATTTGGCTGCCTTCGCTGTGGTTTTCTGAAATCACTTCACTTTTGACCTCAGTTTCTGACGAAAGTTCGGCATCATTTAATGATTGTGTAAGGAATACTGGTCTATTTCTTTTCTTTGATGATCTCGGTGAAGAAATAACAGATTTAATTTTTTCTTCTGTATGATTATTTAATTGGTCAAATTGAGGACTTAAAAGCATTGTTTCTTCCTCTTCTTCAAATTCAAGTTGTGATAAACTCAAAGTCATTGTTGCGACTCTCTCAAGTAGCTCTTGATTCTCATCCTTTAGTTTAAATAGTTCTTGTGACAATGTTTTATTTTCTGATTGTAATTTATTAATATCAGGAATTTGTGAATTTGAATTAAGTTTTCTCTTCAATTTTTTGTTTTCTTGTAGGATTTGTTTGTTGTATTCCTTCATTTCCTTATTTCTCTCGCTTAAATCATCTATTCTTGATGATGAATCTGTTATTTTTGAACTCAATTTTGTCAAACATTTTTGAAGTTCATCGTTTTTAGAAATTTCTTTATCCAGCGACAATGAAATGTTTTCTATTTCTCTGTTATTTTCTTCCAACTCATTCTCTAATTTCTTCTTATCAGATTCGCTGATATTTAATGATTTCGACATTTCTTCATTTTCTAATTTAATCTTCGATAAATTATTATTTGATTCATTTAATTCATCTTTTGTTAATTCTAATTCAGTTTTCAATCTTTCATTATCAGAAATTATTTCATTGTATTGATTATTGATATTAAATATTTCGTCTTTGAGTTGTTTGTAGTGTTCAGTTAATTCATTGACATCATTCATAGAAATAGATAATTCACTTGTCGCTGTTTCATATTCTTTTTTAAGTTTCTCATGATTTTCTGTTAGTTTTTCGTAATTTGTTGTTAATTCCTGGTGTTCGTTATTTAATTTCTGGAAATTTTCTTCTAATTGCTTATGATCATTCTGTAATTTATTATGCTTTTCTTCTAGAATCTTTTGATTGTTTGTTAATACTTCATTTTGAGAAGATAACTTGAGAAATTCGGAGCTTAAATTGTTATTTAGTTCATTAAGCTTCTGATTCTTCTCATTTAATGTTTTATTATCATTAGTCAAATTTTCCGATGAATTATTCAATTCATTGTACTTTTTTGACAAATTTTTGAATTCATCAGAAATTTTCCGACTCGACTGAGATGAAATGACTAAATTATTTTTCAAATTTGCATTTTCAGATTTCAGAATTTTGTTTGCCATATATATTTTTCCAAGCTTTCCAGTCAGGATCTCGTTTGTTTTAGAAAGTTCATTTAACTTGAGATTTTCTTCTTTCATTTGATTTATTAATGAAGAAAACTCGTTTGATGTCTTAATACTTCCGAATAATGATATGCAGCAATTATCAAATGTTTCTTTCATCTGAGATGCCTCTTGAATTTGATTATTCACCTCTTCATATTTAGATTTAATTTCGGAATATTGAAATTCGATATCTTTGATTTTATTTTCCAATTTTTCCTTTTGCTTATTAATTTTGTCTTCGTATTCTGCTTCTATTTCTTTGATCTTATTGCCTGATTCTTCTTTACATTGTTTAATTATTTCTTGATGATTTGAATTATTGCTTTCAATTTGCTGTGAGAGGTTAAGAATGTCATTTTCATATTGTTTCATTGATGCTTCCATCATATCTTCTGATTTCTTTCTTGTATTTTGTGAAGATATAACTTGGGATCGAAGATCTTCATTTAATTTCTCAAGATTCTTGATTTTATTGGTAAATTCTGCTTTGTTTTTATCAAAATCTTTGGATTTGCTATGCATCTCTTCTTGCATTTTGATGATTTCTTTTTGGAAGTCAGAAACTTTCTTCCTGAGATTGGAAATCTCATCATTTCTATCTGTTAATGTTGTCTGAAGTGTTTTATATGTTTCACTTTCGGTGTTTGTATCTAATTTGTATTTCACAAATTGTCTTTCGATTTCGTTCTTTTCCTCTTCAGTTTTCCTCAATGTCTTGTTCGACATATCTCTATAGTTGTTGAAATTCATATCATTTCTTTCAATTTCTTTCTTCAATTGTTCAATTTCCTTTTTCTGCTGTTCAATCTCATTGTAAAGCTCTTCTTTTGACTTCTCAACATCAGAAATCTCAGTTTTTTGATTCTCAACTAATGATTTCAAATCATTAATTTCAGATTTCTTTTTCTTCAGCGATTCAACAGATTTAGCAAGTATTTCCTTAATGTTTTCATTCTCTTCCATTAAATCTTCCATTTGGCGTTTGACTTGAGTTAATTCTTCTTCTGATTTTGAAAGAGATTTAGAAAATTTTTTCTCTTTTGACAAAGAAATTTCCAAGTTTTGGATTTTTTCTTTGTGTTTCGAGATCTCTTCCATGAGATGGGCTTCTCTTTCAGTGACTTTTGCAGTATCAGACATGCTCTCCATCGATTTCTGTCTCTCATTGTCGACTTCTTCTTTCATTTTCTCGTTTTCCGAAATTATCGGATTTAATTCGATCTTTAAGTCCCTGTAATCTGTTTCTAACTGTTTGTATTTGACTATCTGCTTCTTATTATTCTTCTTTAATTCCTCATTTTCGTGTTTTAATGTTTCAATTTCGATATTTAATTTTTCTTTATCATTTCTCAAAATTTTCATTTCAGCATCCATTTTCTCATTGAGTTCTGACTTTTCGCTTATGATATTTTGAAGATTAAGAGATTCATCATTCGATTGAGAATATTCTTTGACTTTGTTAAGTAATTTCTTGTTAATATTAATCAACCTTCTTCTTTCATTGTCAATCTCATCGATATGTTCTAAAGCAAGCTCTAATTGTTTGTCTTTTGCTTCTTTTTCGAGTTCTGTTTCATTCTTATCGGTAACAATCGAGGATGAGTTACGGAGCTTCTGACTTAAGTCACGATTTTCCTTTTTGAGACGTTCATTTTCTTCAATAATCGAATTATATGAGTAGTCTGTTTTATCAGCTGGTTTTGCTCGTATATTCGATAATTGAGTTCTGTAGTGGTTTAATTGAGATTCTGTGCTGATCAATTGCTGTTTTAATCTATTTATTTCTGCCTCATCGATTTTTTGCTGAGATTTGGCTTCTGATATGAATCTTTTATCAGATTGTATTATGCTCGACTGTTTTGCTACGACTTTTTTAGTAAGTTTTTTAAGATTTGAAAATAAATTTTGAGAAGAAGAGACAAATTCTGAATAAGACTGTTTCATATCTGATGCTAATTTGCTTGCTGTAGTTTGTTTCGCGCTAAAATCTTTAAATTTGATATTTTTAGTTACGTTACTTGAAGATTTTGAAGATTGTATCATCTTGTTAGTTGAGTTTGTTGGAAAAGATTTCTTTGTTTTCATCAAATCGCGAATGTACTGATTCAATTCATTTGGAACATTAGAACTGCCGCAATAAGCCAAAATATAAGAAATAAACATCTCTTGTTCACTTGTTAATGAAGTTTTGATAGTTTGCAAGCATTGGTTTACAAATTCTTGTGACGATAATTTAACATTTTCGTCTCTGAATGTTAATTTCGATATCTTCTGATAGATTGAATCAAAAGCAGAGTTCAAGGAATCTCGCCGTTGAGATACAAGAAAATCTGCTATTGATTCATAGCTTGCCTGCTTCATTCTTTTGACTTGAGGCAAACAATAGAGATAAAAATTTTAGTTCTATTGAATACAATACAACGAAGTTCATGCATATGGCATCTTTGTGGCTCTTACGATGATGCCTATAAGAACAGTAATAGCCAGTAAGTTTGGATTCAATTACAGGTCAAATTTAATTGTTAAGATCTGTCCCATCTATAGTGTCACATAACTATTTTCCACTCATGCATGGAGTAGTCAGAAGTAATTGTGAGAATTTCAATATAATGAGTAAATTGTTTACTCATTTCCAACTTGAATGGAAATATCTAAATAATGAATGTGTTAATTAACGTAATTTTATGTATTTAATAGTTTTTCATAATTGGACTTTATAATTCCCAATCAGAAAGCCAAGATTGAATCTAAATTCTGCAATATTTGATAAAATGAGAATTAGTTTACCTTTAAAAAGTGCGTATCGATGCATAGAGTAGTAGAATCCAGACGAAATCATGTAAAACTTTTGATGGCATCAAACAACAAAAAGTGACGAATCCATAGATTTTAGGATGCCCCCAAAAGTTTTTCATGTTCCGGGGGTAAAAATACATACAGGAGATGTTTCTGCGATGTGTTCTGGTGGTAAATCAGGTAAAGTATATGCTTCTGGCGGAAAAGACCGCATGTTATACTTGTGGTGTGTTTATTATGAAGATCCAGTCTTAAAGTATGGTCCATTTTCTTCAGAAATATCATGCCTTCAATTCAATAAAAATGAAGACATTATTGCCGTAGGAACTAATGATGGAACTGTAGCTTTACTTGATCTAGATCGAAATGATACAATTTGTGAATGGCACATAGATCAAAAACGAATTACATCATTATGTATACATCCAAGACTTCCGAATGGCGTATATGCAGGCGACGAAATTGGAAGAATTTTCTTATTTTCTCATCCAAAAATGGAACCAGTACAAATAATAACAGCACACAACGGAAGAGTGAATTCTATTGCCATATCTACAGTCCATGGACTCATTTCTTCATGCGGAGACGACAATACAATCAGATTATTCGATTTACAAACAAACAAGTCACTTGGTGTGATCAGATCCAACTTGAGTCCGGTTACTTGTGTTGCGTTCCATCCTCGCGAGAAGATATTAGCCTCTTGTTCAGCAGATCGCTACATAAAACTGTTTGATCTCAACAAAACATTCGAAATGGACGGTTCATTTATAATTGGTCGAAGTATGCCAACATCCATCGAGTTTTCTACAGACGGAGATTGCGTCGTTGCCTGTTCTCCAAATGGAATTAGTATTATCAAGGTCCACGATACGAAATTTTCAGATCACATGACATTGTCGTTATCTACTACATATACAATTACTATGTTATCTACTTGTATAGCGATAACTTCATCTTATGGATCGAATGCAAAATATATTTTGTTGAACAACAGCGATTTCCCACTTCTAAGGCCCAGGCAGGAAACAACTAAGAATACTAATGCTCCTTACCTGGTTCTTTTGCGAGATAACTCAATGCCAGTCCACATTTTCGATCAATATGCTTTTCCAGACGGAACAAAGATCCCTGCACGCAAAGTACAGCAGCAGTTCCACGAGAAATTCCTTGCTGAGATACAATTGAACAGAAAACAGCCCCCGCCGTCGCAATCTGATCCATTAATTTACAAAGAGTTCTCAACCGACCGAAAATCCTACATGAGCACAATCCTGAACAGGCTAAAGAAGATGAATGATATAAGAGACATGATAAAAAAGGTTGGAACTGAAGAAACTCTCAAAAATTACTCACAATATACAACAGGCAGTGAAATTGAGTTCATTACTTTGTTGTCTGGAAGAAAAGAAACAATTCACATTGAAAACGCTGCAAATTTGTTGAAAATTGCGGCTCATGCAATGGAATTGGAAGGCGGAGAGGAAAAAGGAGTCGAGTTTGTGTACGAGATCATGCAGAACGTGGGACAGATAATGAGAGTGTCGTTAACTGAACCAAATACGATAGAAATTATTAATACTGCTCATAATCTGAAACCGAAGCTGACAAACATTGCAGCAAGTAATGTTAAGTGGCATGAAACCGCTCAGAAGATTCTCAATGAATTCGGTGACATTATGTGAAAATTATATTTTTATTTTGTTTGTTTTTATATAAATTGTTTGTATTTTTCATAATGTACTTAATATAGTTTTGCTTCAGCCTTGCATTATTCTATTTGGACAAATAAATATATATATATAATCTATTTGCCAAATAATATACAGTCCAAATAGTATTTTATAACTACTTGAATCCAAATCTTATCTATGCAGTCCTGGCAAGACAATCCAACAAAATTTAATTATGTTCAAAAATATTTCCATGTAACTTATAGAATTATTTCAATTTTTCTGATGTTAACGGAAATATTTTTAAATTGCATTTTTGTGAATCTTATTGTCCTTCCTTTTGACATCTAAATATAAGTCATATCCTATAATAAAAGCGAATCAAATATTAAAACCGTGTAATCATGAATATAAATTTTTTAATTGTAATAAACTAAATCGGTATAATATAATTCATTCTATAAATGATGCCTTGCAAAGAATTTCTTTTTCGTAAGTAGCTGCGCTCGCTGCTGGCTTGCCCATAGCAATTGCCATTGCGAATTTATCTTTTGGAACACCAATTATATTTTCAAGATCTGCAAATGCTAATGCGCTGATGCACATTGTTCCATATCCATAATTCAAAGAAGCTAATAAGATTGATTCAACCATGATTCCTGCATCGAGTTGGTAGAAGTGTGGATCTGCTCTCTCATTTTTAACGAGGATGAAAAGAACAGGAGCATCGCACGTGATGACATTTTTATATCCTTTATCTTTTCTCAGCAAAAATTGTTGTTGCAATACATCGGGCATTGTCTCTAATCCTACACTTCCGATTTTATCTAAAATCTCTTGATTTGTAATGACCAAGAGATCAATGCTTTGAAAATTGCACGTTGAAGGAGCTAAAAGAGCCAATTCAGCAATGGTTTCTAGGTGCTCTTTCGGACATTTCCAACCTTGTTCATAATCTCTGATTGTTTTGCGTTTAGAAATCGCATCAAGCACGTTCATTTGTGCTCAAATATCTACAAATGAATTTGGCGTATTCAATTTCAAAAAATTTTGTGACCTATCATTAAACAACTTATAATATTAATAGGAATCGTTAACGCCCTGTCTTCTAAAATAATTATTCTACAGGTGCAAGTAATCTTAAATATGTGTTATTTCATAGATTATATGATATAAAATATCCAAATCGACCTCCAATCATTAGCAAAATATCAAAAATAAAATGAATTCAAAAAAAAATCTCAGTAATTTCAAAAATAGCTTATGTAAAACATTGAGTCATATTGTTTATTATATATTACAAAATTATGGCAATCAAAGTCTTTCGAATTTGAAAAGTAGTAGGATAGGAAGGGTTGTGTGACTTTTTTTGTAAACGTAAGAATTCATGCAATATCAAGCGATTTTGTATCATTTTTTTTAACATATGAAGTAAAAAATGTATGATTCTTACGGTTTTTATTCTTACGTTTTTGAATAAATCAAGATTTAAAAAATTTTCAAAATTGTAAGACATTTACACTCAGCCCATACATAATGAAATAAACGCATTAAAAAATTAACATTAATTTTAAAATAATTTATTTTTTATCTTTTATAAAAGAAGCTATATATAGATGATGTCAGATATTCCGCGATTAATTAAACATTGTTTAAATCCTGAATGGAATCAATGGAGTCATAATCAAAGACCTCATAAACGAGTAAAAGAAATTAGAAATAATTATTTTCATGAATAAAAAATTCACTACCATAATGAAATAAAAAATTTTTAAAAAATAAACTTCTTACGAAAAATTAAACGCAAGACTATCAAAAGATAGAGTTGAAAGAGTAATGGTAATGATGAAGAAGAATTTGATGAGTTCAACATAGAACTTTAAGAAACTAATGATTATTTGAATTTATGAAATCAATTATTTGATTCATTCTTTCTTCAATCTCTTCTATTCTTTTTGTTAAATCATCAATTTTCATTAATGAGGTGATTCTTGATTGAGGAATAGATTTCAAACTAACCACTCCTTTTATTTTTGAAATTTTGAATCCATCAACTTTAAACATTTTATTCAATTTACACGTTGTCAATTCTTCAAATAATTTTTTATTATTAGCATAATAGTCATTAAATTCTTCAACAGATGAAAAAATTTTTATTTCAGTAATTGGTTTAACAACGTTTATTTTTTGTTGAACATTTTCACTTTCATTTATTTCTTCCTTCTCTGTTTCATTTATTTTTAAAATCGGTTTCATTTATGTAAGAATAAAAATTAGAATATAAGTGATGAAATATATTTTTTAATTAATATTAAATCAACTATGGCGGCAGGATTCTTTAAAAAATTATGGGATGGAATTAAGAAAGCTGCAGGTTGGGTTCATAAAAATATTATTAAACCCGTTGCAAACTTTTTGGCACCAGTAGCGAAAACGGCAGGAACTATCATAGGTGGAGTATTAGGTACTAAAGCGGGTAATCCGGCGATGGGAGCACAAGCAGGTAACGCAATTGGTGGAATTGCTGAAGGAATACTTAATAAAATAGGAGGTAGATAGTGGAAAAATAAATTATTTTAAAATTATTTTTATCTTAGTATCGGTTGAAGTCTTTGATAAACTTTTTCTCCTTTATTTAAAACTTCTCTTATTGGGGCAGCTTTTGGTGTTATTGATTCAGCAACGTCACTAATTGCTTCTTTATTCTTAAATATCCAATTTGCTCCCTTCTTCAATGTTTCCCAAACTTTATGCGCTCCTCTTTTTACTTTATCCCACAGTTTCTTAAATATACCTGCAGCCATAGTTGATTATTTCATTAAAATTAAAAATTCATTTTCATCTTTTAATTTTGATTTTTTATTTAATAATAAATGACGACTAACTATTTGGTGCCAAACACTAAACCGATTAATGGAAATGTGTTTCATTCATTCGAAAAGATAAATGAAATATTCGCAAAGAATGACGGTAGAAGATATTATAGAGAACTTGAAAGTTCATGCTATGACTCTGATGCTCCATATTTTGATGATAAACAAACTCATTTAAGAATTACAAATCCGGCTCATGATGTGAACCAATTAGGTGACACATATATTAAACGCAAAGTTAAAGCAACTCTAGTTTCAAATAAAGCTTTCACATGTGATGCCGCTTTTAAATGCATGCGTTTATTCGTTGGTTACAAATCATCAAATCAAAGCTTTAAACAATTAGAAGTAGAAACCGAAAGAGGTGATGCCGGTTATCTTCAAATGGATTGCGCCCGTGAATCTTTCGCATTTGCAACATATAAACCAAAATCAGAAAGGAAAGTTAAAAAGTTTGTTCATTCGTTATATAATAATGTTCAAAAATATGATAACTCAGTATGTGGTAAATATATTGACCCTTCAGAAGTTTTCGAGAACGCAAATAAAGAAGTTGATGTCACTTTTGATATGATTATTCCGGTAAATGATTTGTTAGCATTTCAGGCGTTCGATGATTATCCTAAATCATTTGGTGATATCATTCTTAAATATTATGTTTTCAGGGATACTTTAGTATTTTGTCAGGTTGACCCGTTAAGAGTTGCTGATTTACAAAATTACGTTTA
The DNA here is from genome assembly GCF_026262505.1 of Trichomonas vaginalis G3. Taxonomy (NCBI): domain Eukaryota; phylum Parabasalia; order Trichomonadida; family Trichomonadidae; genus Trichomonas; species Trichomonas vaginalis. The sequence goes on from NC_067205.1 coordinate 8,229,673, forward strand.
TGAAAAGATAACTGATGAAAATTATGAAAAGATTATGAATCATGTTTATAAATATGATCGCAAATTCCAACAAATCGGACTTCCTGCCAAATTAATTACAAGCTTAGCCGCTACATCTGCTGACGCAACAGTTGATAACGTTATTATTTCATGCACAAAGATGGAAGTTTTAGAGGATAAATGCATTACACCAGGATACGGTTTAATTGAAGAATCAGTTAAAGCAATACCACGTTTATTCAGTAAGGAAGATCCATTCATGATTCCAGCTCAACATATTGACGTTCGTTCACTAAATGGAGGTTGCATCACTCCTGAAGGTATCAGCTCAGATTTCTCATACGCTCTTCATAATGTTACAGATGTTGTGTTAACATTTCCGAAGAATGCAATGCAAAGAACGGTTTTAGAAAATCCAATGCTTCGAGGTCTTCAGGTCACTATAGATTCCAGAAACTTCCCCGATCAAGCGATGACCACAGTGGGTGACATATTCTTTACACGTATGCTTCAAGCTTCTGATTTAGATGGAGTGAATGAATGCACGGAAGAATACGAGGACTCATTAACTAGACCACTGAATGATGATGATGGCACGCCATTAGCTAGAACATGGAAAGACCAAACTTCATTCTTATGCACTATTCCAGTTCAACGTGATGGAGCGGGTATATTCTTTGATGGATTAGAAACTTTCAACTCACAAGTTACAGTACAAGTGAAAGCTTATCCAATCATTCAGGGTGTAAATGACACTTACTGTTCAAAGGTGACAAATCCTCCTCAGGTTTGGTTTACTAGGACTACATATTGGACATGGACACCGGATGAAGGTTTGAAATATCATCCAACAGGTACACCACCACAGTATAGAAGTTCATATGATGAAATATTGATGAATAGAAATGTTTAAAATTATAAATTTATTTTTGATTAAATGGATTTAAATTCATCCACCCCTTATGAAGAATTAGCAGGAGTATATAATACATACATAGATGATATGATTAATGAAGCATTGAGTGATAATAGAAATGCTCTATCTAAGGAAAAATTAATGAAAATTCCATATTCTGAATGTTACTTAAATTCAATCACTGCAGCAATTGGTAAACAAAATAAAGGTAAAACATTAACGATATTAAAACAAATTATCATTATTGCTAACACTTCCCCCTATTCACACGTGTTAATTTATATCAACCGTTCAGGTTCACCTTCAGATGATACATTTGAATCTTTAAAGCATTTAATCAAAATTCCAATTATTTATTTATCACAAGAAGAAGCAGAAGATTATTTAAAAAACTTTTTAATGTATAAAGAATTATATAATACAATCAAGAAGCAAGGATTAGAGGATAAAATTATTGATAAACAACGAGATGAATTATTTGAAACACTTTCTATTTCAAATTTTGATAGAGAATTTTTGCATTCACTCATTTTTCTAGATGATGCAGTGAAATCAAAACTAATAACAAATGAGAAATCATATTTTAATCAGTTATTAACTCAATGTCGACACATTCAGTGTTCATTCTTCATGGCTGTTCAATACTTCAAAGCATTAAGCACAAACATTAAATCAAATCTATCAACCCTTTTCATTTTCAGTGGGTTTAGTCGTCAACAGTTGAACGTTATGCTTTATCAAGTGAATCTACCAATGAGCATTAATGAACTTTACACACAATATCAGCAATTAGGTGAACATGGAAAAATAATAGTTGATTTAAATAAAGGAAGTGTTAAATTTGATTAACTTTTTATAATTAATTTTTATTTTTTATTTATAATTAAACATGACAGAAATGGTAAATCTTCTACAGGTTCCATTAAAACAAGGGACAAACAAAAGGGGTGCATATAATAGAACTATGAAAGTTCCTGATGGAATGAAAGAATTAGTTCATATTGTTGCTGGTCTTCAAAAAGATGTTAAACAAATGAGAAACGTTTTAACATTACCAGAAGCTCAAGCATATGCCAAACGTCAAGGTCCAAATTGGGAAGCACACGAAGCAGACATTACGGGTCCAAATGGAAAACCTGATGGTATAAATGAAGTTTTCGTTACTGATGGTCAAGGTAATATTAAAGTCATAAATGGTTATAAATTAACTATAACTGATTATCCTAAACGTAAAGCATATAATGAACGTTATCCTATGCAATTTGATGAAAATGGAAAAGCTGTTAAACAATACATTAGAGAAGGTGAAAATGGTCCAATTAATTCATATCGTGGTAATCCATATTCTTATTTCAATGAAGAATTAAATGCTGTTGAAGAGGGACCGGATGGATTACCACGATATTCTAACCAGTTTGATGGTCAATATGCAAATATTAGACCTGAAATTTCAGCTAAGAAATTCTTTAAAGTTGCTTTATTCGATCCAGTTTTCGCAAATGTTAAAGATGAACTTAAACAGCAATTCCAACCAATTATAGTAGCAAGAATTGCATCAGGTGCTTTATCTCAAGCATTCAAAGATTTAATTAAGAAACCATTATATCAGCAACGTGGTTTAACTTATGATTTAGTTAAGGAATCAGATAAAAGAAAATTTGAGAAATCAGATGATTATAAGAATGCAATTAATGAATATATTCGGTCTATTAATTTCGATGAAACAGCTAAAAATCAACTTCATGAACAAATACAGGGAATAATAGATTCAAAAGTTCCAGCAAAATAAAAGTTTAAATATATTTTTTTTATTCGAATATAAATGAGAAGACGTTTCACTAGTCAAAAGAACACTAACGCAAAAGCAGAGATTACGGTTGGTTATAACGTAAATGATGATAAATCACGAATTATTCAAAATGTTAAAGTTAATGTTAGCCCGAATTAACAAGGTCAGCAACTCAACCAAATTTATTAACTCGTGACTTACCGAAAAAGGAGGAGGAGCAAAATAAAGAAGATGGAGACCCAATCATTTTATCTGAACCCGGTAAAGAACCTGTTGAAATTCCCACTTATCCAACATACCCCCCACCTCTTTCATCAAACATCGAGAACCCATATAAAATAGACATTAATTCTGAATTAATGAAAATTTACCGTGATATAATAATTAATAATTATGATTCAATAATAAATTTAATTGACCAATCTGGTTTAATTATTTTACCTTATGAATCATTAATTCACATTATCGCCATTCTTTGTGATGTTCAAGATTCAGACGTTAAGATTCAATTTTTCATAGATGATGAGGTTTCATGCTGCGGAACAGTTGCAAAAATAAATCCTATAAAGGATATTAGCACAATTAAGATATCAAAGAATGAAACAACAACTGAACTTCATTTAACATATAATGATATTTATAATAAAATAGTTGATGAATATAAAATATCACTTGAAAAATTCTTTGTTAAGGCTATTTAATATTCAAGCATTAACATTATCGAATAATAATCCTTTGAATCATAATCAGTAATAATTGACCTTTCACCAGTTTCTATCAATTGTTTTATTTCTTTTTGTTCCCCACTATCCGGATCGGTCATTGTAATTGTTTTTGTTATAGTATCAGCTTTATCTTTAACTTCAATCTTTTTTCCATCAGGATATTTAAACCAAAATTCCAAAAATTCGATATTGTCAATCTGTTCATATTTTAATCTATCAATTACATTTTTAATACCATCTGAAAATCTTATGAAATGGTCATTATATGGGTTTGATTGAACTAAATTTGAATGAAGTGAAATATAACCTGTTGATGAATATGACATTGACTCATATTTTCTGAAAACACTAAAATTTATAACATGAATGAATTTCTTATTCGTTGAATTTATGAATTCTTGAGGTAATCTTATTCTAGTTTTATTTATCACTGGAAAATAACGCTTTACCATATTTTTAATCGTAATAAAAATGTCAATTATCAATATTATTTCGAATAATAGCTGTGAATTAAATTTAACAGTTAGCGGAATTTATAATGTTACTCTCGTTTCTGTGAGTGGTAAATTTAATCCCATTCTTTTAGACCCTTCAGATTATATATCATTTATTAAAGATGACCTTGAAAAAACGTATGATATGTATATAAATAATGTGATAGCGAAATGGGATATTAACATGATTTTAAGTTATTTAAATGAATTATTTATCGTATGGTATGAAGAAAATTTTAAATCAAAACCTGATAAACTTTTTGAACTTGATGAAATAAATAACCTTATTAAATTTCCGCTGAAAATTAAATTTTGTACTCCTCATCTTCGTTCATTGTTGGGAATATTAAATTTTGAAAAAGATGTTGGGGATGTTTTGTATTCTGACACTGGTTCCAATTTCATTTTAATCAAATGTGATAAAGTTAATACCCCAATGAGATTTTCACATCAAACATTAGACCCTAACTCTTACCCATCAATACAAAACATTTTATCCATCAACTTAAACACATTTTCTTTATCATATCCGTTTCAATTATCCGGGAATTCATTTATTCTTCATTCAAAAGATTTATCAAATATTAAATTTAGAATAACTGACCTATTTGATTGTGATTTAGAATTTATGAATGAAATATTATGGCAATTTCAAATAGAGAAAATAGCTGATGAGATAACAGATTAAATATTTATTTTTAAATCGTAATAAATGATTAAACAACAGCAACCACAACAACTTAAGGCACAAAACACCCAGGTCCTTCAGACCATTACATACGCCATATATGCATATAATTCAAAGACGGCAGAACAAACGCAAAGGTTGAAATATGGAGATTTGGAGATAGTATTGAAAAATGAGCATTTCGAATTCGTTTGCAAAGGTGGTGCAGTGATATCAAATATAAAAGAAATTTTATTTATGAATTCAAAAATTAAAGGAATAACGGATGATATAACATCAATTCCACCAGAAGAACAGAGATATTACGCATTAAATGCATTTCCTAAAGTTTTGAAGATTGGAAGATTTAATTTAAATGAGGAATTCATAGAAGGTTCCTAAACGACATAATGAAGAAGGTGGATAAGGAATATGTGGATAGTGAGTTAAATAAGAAGGCAAATTTGGTTTATGTTGATGAAAAAGATAATGAAATTAAAGAAAAGGTTGAATGGTATCATGAATGGACATTTGAGACTTTTAAAGTTAAAGCGATACAGAATGGGTTTCAGGATGTTTAGACCTTAAAGCAGATAAAACTTATGTTGATGAAAATTATGCAAAGAAGTCGGAAGTAAATGATGTGATTACAAGCATGAAAAATGAAATACTTCAAACATTATATCCTATAGGCTCTATTTATACGTCAATGAACTCAACAAATCCACAACAGTTTTAGGTTTTGGTACGTGGAAGCAGATTGTAGATAAATTCTTATACTGTGCTAGATATTCAAAGCAAACAGGAGGTTCGAAGAAAATTAAAGAAGCAAACCTTCCACCGCACACTCATACAGGAACTACAAACACAACAGGTAATCATTCACATTCAATAACAAAAAGAGGTTATATAAATCTTGCAGCGGGTTCGGATAGATGGGGAATGAATAGATATGATATCACAACTGACCCAGTAGATTCAAGCACAGGTATTTTCTGTGGAACCGCAGGAAATCATTCACACACTTTCACAACAAATCCAACAGGCTCGGGTAAAGATTACATGCCACCATTTGTGACTGTATTCGCATGGTACCGCGTTCATTGAATGTGCTTGAGCCCAGACTTTTGGGTCAAGGCTTACCGAATGAACTAAATATATTTTATGTCTGTAATTAATAAGGTAATGAGTGTAAATGACCCAAAAATAATGTTTACGTTAAGTGACTCAAAGAGTCCGGAGACAAAGTCTCATGTTTACGTTAATGGTTTTTAGGTTATTCAATAATTAATTATTTTTGAAGAACTGAGGGTGTCACTATGTCACCATGTCACTCGGTTATTTAACTTCTCTGAAAAAATGAGACAACATGACATTTAGACAACAACACAGGAAATTTGATGCAGTACAAAAATAAAGTTAGTTTTAAAATTATTTTTATTTATTTTTTATTTTGTATGTAAGAACAGTAATGTCGGTCGAAGCAAAAACATTCACGAACAAATCTAATGGTGAAACATTCACAAAAGGCACTTATAACGGTATTGAAGTCTTACGTAGAGACAAGGATGGTTACATTAATGCAACAAAGATGGCAAGAGAAGCAGGAAAGTTAAACCATTTAAACAGATTTCTCAATAGTGCTAAAATGCAGGAAATTCTTGAGTTTTGGATGAACGAATACGGTGGAGCCAAAAGTGGCTCGACCTCAAAACAAGCATTTTATGAGCTTACAAAGGGTGTCATGAATGAATTCAAAGGTATTTACATACATCCTGACCTCGTTCATTTTGTTGCTGAATGGTGCTCTGTAAAGTATGCATTTTATGTCAAAGATATTATGGACTCCATAGACAAGAAAGTTCATGAGAAATTAGATGAAGAAGAACTTGAAGATACAGTAGAGAATGCTAAACCTTTGTTCGAACAAGAAGTTAGAAAAATGCGCGAAAAACAATTAGAACATAAACGTGAGTTATGTTATGGTTATAGAGATTCTCCATTCGAACTAGACCAATGGGAACAAGAAAATTTAAAGAGAGAATTTAGAGAATATGAACTCGCTAAGATAGCATTAGAAGCTGCAGAAAAGAAGTTAAAAGCTTGGGGTCGTTTTGTACAAAAATATTGTGAGTAAATGAAACATTTATTTTTGTCATAAAGACGCAACGTGGCGGGGCATAGCCCATGACCAAAAATATATTTTATCGTTAATGTTTAGGTTAAGTGACTCAAAGAGTCCGGAGACAAAGTCTCATGTTTACGTTAATATTTTCAGGTTATTCAATAATTAATTATTTTTGAAGAACTGATGGTGTTACCATGTTACCATGTGCTACCAGGTTAATTAACTTCTCTGAAAAAGTGTGACAACATGACATTTTGACAACAGTTCAGGAAATATGATGATTTCATCGTAATGAGTGTAAATGTTTTGTCATGACTTCATCGTAATGAGCGTAAATGACTAAAAATAATGTTTACGTTAATGGTTTTTAGGTTATTCAATAATTAATTATTTTTGAAGAACTGAAGGTGCTACCATGTTACCATGTGCTACCAGGTTAATTAACTTCTCTGAAAAAGTGTGACAACATGACATTTTGACAACACAGCAAGAGGAAGGCATTTATGAATTATTTTTGAAGAACTGAAGGTGCTACCATGTTACCATGTGCTACCAGATTAATTAACTTCTCTGAAAAAATGAGACAACATGACATTTTGACAACACAGCAAGAGGAAGGCATTTATGAATTATTTTTGAAGAACTGAAGGTGCTACCATGTTACCATGTGCTACCAGATTAATTAACTTCTCTGAAAAAGTGTGACAACATGACATTTTGACAACACAGCAAGAGGAAGGCATTTATGAATTATTTTTGAAGAACTGAAGGTGCTACCATGTTACCATGTGCTACCAGGTTAATTAACTTCTCTGAAAAAGTGTGACAACATGACATTTTGACAACACAGCAAGAGGAAGGCATTTATGAATTATTTTTGAAGAACTGAAGGTGCTACCATGTTACCATGTGCTACCAGATTAATTAACTTCTCTGAAAAAGTGTGACAACATGACATTTTGACAACACAGCAAGAGGAAGGCACTTATGAATTATTTTTGAAGAACTGAAGGTGCTACCATGTTACCATGTGCTACCAGGTTAATTAACTTCTCTGAAAAAGTGTGACAACATGACATTTTGACAACACAGCAAGAGGAAGGCATTTATGAATTATTTTTGAAGAACTGAAGGTGCTACCATGTTACCATGTGCTACCAGATTAATTAACTTCTCTGAAAAAGTGTGACAACATGACATTTTGACAACACAGCAAGAGGAAGGCACTTATGAATTATTTTTGAAGAACTGAAGGTGCTACCATGTTACCATGTGCTACCAGGTTAATTAACTTCTCTGAAAAAGTGTGACAACATGACATTTTGACAACACAGCAAGAGGAAGGCACTTATGAATTATTTTTGAAGAACTGAAGGTGCTACCATGTTACCATGTGCTACCAGGTTAATTAACTTCTCTGAAAAAGTGTGACAACATGACATTTTGACAACACAGCAAGAGGAAGGCATTTATGAATTATTTTTGAAGAACTGAAGGTGCTACCATGTTACCATGTGCTACCAGATTAATTAACTTCTCTGAAAAAGTGTGACAACATGACATTTTGACAACACAGCAAGAGGAAGGCATTTATGAATTATTTTTGACGAACTGAAGGTGCTACCATGTTACCATGTGCTACCAGGTTAATTAACTTCTCTGAAAAAGTGTGACAACATGACATTTTGACAACACAGCAAGAGGAAGGCATTTATGAATTATTTTTGAAGAACTGAAGGTGCTACCATGTTACCATGTGCTACCAGGTTAATTAACTTCTCTGAAAAAGTGTGACAACATGACATTTTGACAACACAGCAAGAGGAAGGCACTTATGAATTATTTTTGAAGAACTGAAGGTGCTACCATGTTACCATGTGCTACCAGGTTAATTAACTTCTCTGAAAAAGTGTGACAACATGACATTTTGACAACACAGCAAGAGGAAGGCATTTATGAATTATTTTTGAAGAACTGAAGGTGCTACCATGTTACCATGTGCTACCAGGTTAATTAACTTCTCTGAAAAAGTGTGACAACATGACATTTTGACAACACAGCAAGAGGAAGGCACTTATGAATTATTTTTGAAGAACTGAAGGTGCTACCATGTTACCATGTGCTACCAGATTAATTAACTTCTCTGAAAAAGTGTGACAACATGACATTTTGACAACACAGCAAGAGGAAGGCACTTATGAATTATTTTTGACGAACTGAAGGTGCTACCATGTTACCATGTGCTACCAGGTTAATTAACTTCTCTGAAAAAGTGTGACAACATGACATTTTGACAACACAGCAAGAGGAAGGCATTTATGAATTATTTTTGAAGAACTGAAGGTGCTACCATGTTACCATGTGCTACCAGGTTAATTAACTTCTCTGAAAAAGTGTGACAACATGACATTTTGACAACACAGCAAGAGGAAGGCACTTATGAATTATTTTTGAAGAACTGAAGGTGCTACCATGTTACCATGTGCTACCAGGTTAATTAACTTCTCTGAAAAAATGAGACAACATGACATTTTGACAACACAGCAAGAGGAAGGCACTTATGAATTATTTTTGAAGAACTGAAGGTGCTACCATGTTACCATGTGCTACCAGATTAATTAACTTCTCTGAAAAAATGAGACAACATGACATTTTGACAACACAGCAAGAGGAAGGCATTTATGAATTATTTTTGAAGAACTGAAGGTGCTACCATGTTACCATGTGCTACCAGGTTAATTAACTTCTCTGAAAAAATGAGACAACATGACATTTTGACAACACAGCAAGAGGAAGGCATTTATGAATTATTTTTGAAGAACTGAAGGTGCTACCATGTTACCATGTGCTACCAGGTTAATTAACTTCTCTGAAAAAATGAGACAACATGACATTTTGACAACACAGCAAGAGGAAGGCACTTATGAATTATTTTTGACGAACTGAAGGTGCTACCATGTTACCATGTGCTACCAGATTAATTAACTTCTCTGAAAAAGTGTGACAACATGACATTTTGACAACACAGCAAGAGGAAGGCATTTATGAATTATTTTTGAAGAACTGAAGGTGCTACCATGTTACCATGTGCTACCAGGTTAATTAACTTCTCTGAAAAAGTGTGACAACATGACATTTTGACAACACAGCAAGAGGAAGGCACTTATGAATTATTTTTGAAGAACTGAAGGTGCTACCATGTTACCATGTGCTACCAGGTTAATTAACTTCTCTGAAAAAATGAGACAACATGACATTTTGACAACACAGCAAGAGGAAGGCACTTATGAATTATTTTGAAGAACTGAAGGTGCTACCATGTTACCATGTGCTACCAGGTTAATTAACTTCTCTGAAAAAATGAGACAACATGACATTTTGACAACACAGCAAGAGGAAGGCATTTATGAATTATTTTTGAAGAACTGAAGGTGCTACCATGTTACCATGTGCTACCAGATTAATTAACTTCTCTGAAAAAGTGTGACAACATGACATTTTGACAACACAGCAAGAGGAAGGCACTTATGAATTATTTTTGAAGAACTGAAGGTGCTACCATGTTACCATGTGCTACCAGGTTAATTAACTTCTCTGAAAAAATGAGACAACATGACATTTTGACAACACAGCAAGAGGAAGGCATTTATGAATTATTTTTGAAGAACTGAAGGTGCTACCATGTTACCATGTGCTACCAGGTTAATTAACTTCTCTGAAAAAGTGTGACAACATGACATTTTGACAACACAGCAAGAGGAAGGCATTTATGAATTATTTTTGAAGAACTGAAGGTGCTACCATGTTACCATGTGCTACCAGATTAATTAACTTCTCTGAAAAAATGAGACAACATGACATTTTGACAACACAGCAAGAGGAAGGCACTTATGAATTATTTTTGAAGAACTGAAGGTGCTACCATGTTACCATGTGCTACCAGGTTAATTAACTTCTCTGAAAAAATGAGACAACATGACATTTTGACAACACAGCAAGAGGAAGGCACTTATGAATTATTTTTGAAGAACTGAAGGTGCTACCATGTTACCATGTGCTACCAGGTTAATTAACTTCTCTGAAAAAATGAGACAACATGACATTTTGACAACACAGCAAGAGGAAGGCACTTATGAATTATTTTTGACGAACTGAAGGTGCTACCATGTTACCATGTGCTACCAGGTTAATTAACTTCTCTGAAAAAATGAGACAACATGACATTTTGACAACACAGCAAGAGGAAGGCATTTATGAATTATTTTTGAAGAACTGAAGGTGCTACCATGTTACCATGTGCTACCAGATTAATTAACTTCTCTGAAAAAGTGTGACAACATGACATTTTGACAACACAGCAAGAGGAAGGCATTTATGAATTATTTTTGAAGAACTGAAGGTGCTACCATGTTACCATGTGCTACCAGGTTAATTAACTTCTCTGAAAAAATGAGACAACATGACATTTTGACAACACAGCAAGAGGAAGGCATTTATGAATTATTTTTGAAGAACTGAAGGTGCTACCATGTTACCATGTGCTACCAGATTATTATTAACTTCTCTGAAAAAGTGTGACAACATGACATTTTGACAACACAGCAAGAGGAAGGCACTTATGAATTATTTTGAAGAACTGAAGGTGCTACCATGTTACCATGTGCTACCAGGTTAATTAACTTCTCTGAAAAAATGAGACAACATGACATTTTGACAACACAGCAAGAGGAAGGCACTTATGAATTATTTTTGAAGAACTGAAGGTGCTACCATGTTACCATGTGCTACCAGATTAATTAACTTCTCTGAAAAAATGAGACAACATGACATTTTGACAACACAGCAAGAGGAAGGCATTTATGAATTATTTTTGAAGAACTGAAGGTGCTACCATGTTACCATGTGCTACCAGGTTAATTAACTTCTCTGAAAAAGTGTGACAACATGACATTTTGACAACACAGCAAGAGGAAGGCATTTATGAATTATTTTTGAAGAACTGAAGGTGCTACCATGTTACCATGTGCTACCAGATTAATTAACTTCTCTGAAAAAATGAGACAACATGACATTTTGACAACACAGCAAGAGGAAGGCACTTATGAATTATTTTTGAAGAACTGAAGGTGCTACCATGTTACCATGTGCTACCAGGTTAATTAACTTCTCTGAAAAAGTGTGACAACATGACATTTTGACAACAGTCCTGGAAATAAATGATTACGTTAATGTTTACGTTAATGTTTTCAGGTTATTCAATAATTAATTATTTTTGAAGAACTGAAGGTGTCACTATGTCACCATGTCACCAGGTTAATTAACTTCTCTGAAAAAATGAGACAACATGACATTTTGACAACAGTTCAGCAAATTTGATGCAGTCCAAAAATAAAGTTAGTTTTAAAATTATTTTTATTTTTTTATTCCTATATAAATGACAGCAACAAACAACAACAACAGCAACTATATCGTTTCTGATGAAAAAGTTATTGATTCATTAGCTGAGGAATTAGTTATGGCAGAAACTAAAACCCTCAACGAAAGAATTGGTGAAAACAAGATTGATTTACATAACTACCTCAAACACGATGGAGGAAGAGGAAGGAAAACTGGTACAGCTTTATTAGCAAATAAAATTTCAAATTTAACGATTATAGATGTTGATATCAATAAATCGTACAATGATGAACTTAAAGAAACAGTTAGAAAAGATATTTTATCAAAACTTTCGGATAAAGATGTTATCGTTAAAACCGCTTCAGGAGGTCTTCACATTTATTGCAACACTAATTTCTTCTATGCAGTTTCGAACAGAATGATTAAATGTTATTCCTGCAATGATTATGATATTGACATCATGACTTCTATGGATGATTCAAAGCGTTCTTTAGTAGTTATGGTCGATTCAAGAGTTCGCAAGAATGCAACAGAACCAATCAAAACATACACATTCATTCGTGGAAGTTACGATTCAACATTAACTAGAACAGTGAATGATATATTAAATGATTTGAATATTAAGGTAAGAGTTGAACAGAAGAACGAAGAAATAAAGACTATTATGAATGAAAACAAAGATGTAAACATTGACGATAAACTTGCCCAGAGCATAGTTGATGGCATTAGTGATTTGAAGTACATAATGACGGTGGAAACATGAATTTAGAAAAAGAAATAACATTATTCACACTGTTTCAAGCTATTAATTCATTACCTAATCATTTAATTAATGAAGCATACGATAACGTTTATAACTTCTGCAATTTAACTGAAAATGCAAAAAGTAATTTTGAAAAAGCACGTAGTAGATATGCACATTTAATGACTTCTCCATTTGTTTTGGTGAAGATTCTAAAACTTTATCAAAAGGAATATTATGATGAATACGTTTTACCTTTATTACGTAAGCCAAAAATAACATTTGATATCAAACTTGATGACTCGTTTTTGATAACAGATATTAGACGCAAGGCTGAAAATCATCAGTATAAAAACAGTTCTGAAGTAATTGAGGATTTATCACGTGTAATCCGTTTTGTAGATTGTGGAAATAAATATTTCATTCAAAAGGACTATAATATCCACGACAAAATGAATCAAATATCATTCGTTCTTCAGTCAAACATGAAAGAGTCACTCAAAATGATTAAATTATTTAAAGAAGAAGGTAAAACAATAACAGCATGGGACGTACTACTAAATCAATTATCCTCATTAACCGTTAAGGGTGTTTGCTTTAAATCTGATTCTCCAGATGTTTTCTCAACGTTTCAGGGTTATAAATACATCGTTCTCGAAAAAGTAGATTACTCAAAAATTGAGATGTTTATGAATTTCATTAAAGAAGCCATATGTGATAATAACGATGAAGTGTATAAATACCTTCTCGGCTGGATTGCATCAATGATTCAACATCCTGGAATCAAGAATGAAACAGCAATTATTTTGAAAGGACTTCAGGGAACAGGTAAAAACAGATTTACAGACATTATTTCTGAACTCCTCGCTGGTTATTCATGTAAAAACATTACTGAAATAAGTGAGCTAACGGGTAATTTCAACTCAGTAGTTGAAAATAAAATGTTTCTTGTACTTAATGAACTCAAGAATGTAGGTGAAGACAGACTTGCAAACTTCAACGCTTTGAAATCAATTATTACAGATAATGCGATTAGAATTAATGAAAAGAATCAACCTAGAAGAACTGCACAGAACGTTGCAAACTTCATTTTCGTAACTAATAACGTCTACCCTGTCAAAATTGAAGTTGGAGACAGAAGATACGTAGTTTTAAGAGTTAATGGTAAATTCAAGGGTCAATTTGATTACTTCAAGAATTTAATGGATTCATGCACAAAGGAATTTTATGATAATTTACTAACATATTTTATGCAATATGACCTTTCATCATTTAATGTACGAATCATACCGATGACCGAAGCCAAACAAGATTTAATTGAATTATCAACAAATCCTTTAGATGTATGGATAAATACACATTATGATGAATTGTGTGCAGGTATGACGTGTAAAAATGCTCTATTCTGCAAACCATCAGACATGAAAGACAAGAATTTTCAAATGAGCATTAAGGATAAATGTGATAGGAAACATAGAAGAATAGACGATAAACGAACATGGTGTTATGTTTTGAAAGAAGAAATGAAAGGATTATATAAACAGGTTGAACCAAATGATAATGATGATTCATTTACTGACAATGAAATACCTGTAAATGAAGCTTTATAAAGTATGATTGGAATTTATTTTTGCCTTCCTCCTGCTGTGTTGTCTAAATGTCATGTTGTCTCATTTTTTCAGAGAAGTTAATTAATCTGGTAGCACATGGTAACATGGTAGCACCTTCAGTTCTTCAAAAATAATTCATAAATGCCTTCCTCCTGTGTTGTTGTCAAAATGTCATGTTGTCACACTTTTTCAGAGAAGTTAATTAACCTGGTAGCACATGGTAACATGGTAGCACCTTCAGTTCTTCAAAAATAATTAATTATTGAATAACCTAAAAACCATTAACGATAAAATAACTGATAACAAATTTTTATTTTTATCATAAATGGATACCCCACAAGCTCAAAATTTACCACGAATCATAACAAGGGAGGAAATGATAAAAATGATGCGAGAACTTGCTAAAAATAACAAACCACTAAAACTGAGAAAATGTGGTTATGAAGTAATGATGGAAAGAGAGACGTTGTCAAAGAAAAATAAAAATTAAATTTGGATAGAGTTTAAAAATTCATCTTTATTAAATTCATCTCTTCCAATCAATTTATTTATTCTATTAAATTCTTTTATTTTTGCTTCACTCAGTTTAAGGATTGAACGGTAAGTTTCTAATTTTTCGATTATTTCCTTCTTCTCTTTATCGTTTTCAGCCCCACCACATTGTGGCTTCTTTTTGTAATAGCATATTTTTGATTTAATTCTGTTTAGTTTCTTTTTATATTCATTGTCTGGACTCTGAATCTTAATTGAATCAGGACTCTTGGCTGCTTTGTTGTCACTCATTTCTTACGAAATAAAAAAATTAAATATTATTTAAATATAATGGAGTAATAAAATAAATCGGAATTTCTATTAATTTATTGTCAACTTCAACTAATACATTACCGTTAATATATCTAACAAATTCAGCTATTGTGTCAAATCTTCGTCTTCTTTTTGTCATTGATTTATCAGTTTTTCCATAATCGAGATGAATCAAAACTTTATCCCCTTGTTTAAAATTCATGAGCCCCGAATTAATTTGTTCACGTTTAACATCATTTAACCTTTCCATTTGCTTTCTAATATATTCCCCATTCTTTTGAAATATCATTTTTCATTTCCACTGGTTTCATGTTTATAGTTCTATGCCATGTATTATTGTAATAATATACTAACTGTTGTATGATGGAGTCATGATTTCCATCCCAGTATATCTGACCGTTAACCCCTAACGCATCTCTAAGAGTTCTCATTACCGCATCAACTATTTTATTATGAAACGTATATGGAGAGGATGAAAAGAAAAAATTAATTTGTGGGAAATAATGAGTCATAGTTGCCTGAAATCCTTTATCACCATCACCCCTTATATTATCTACTCTTTCATGATCTAGTAAGTATTGAATAGCTCTTCTTGTTTCCTGTTCTGTTTTCCCTTTCACCGGAATGCAATATAAATATCTAGTGTTAATGTTAATGGCAAATAAATAAGTAACGTTTCCTTTTGAATATTCCAGATGATCGATTTCGTATGAATATGGATATGGTGCAAATGAAGGGCGACTAAATTTTTCCTTTAACGGTTGAATTTTCGGGTCAATTGGTTTATTTAATATCTTGAAATCCTTTTTAAAATCTTTTTGCTTCTTTAATGTTTGAAATGGATTATAATAAAGTGAATGATGAAGGATTAACTGAAGGAGGAGCGGTACTGTCGTTGGAGGTTTTGGTGTTGCAAGTGGTTTAATTTTATCTGCTTTGATTTTGGATTTCATTCCTTCCTTCATTAATTCTGGATGTATTCTATTCATTTGTTTTAAATATGCTGTATATAAAGGTTTGATATACTTTCCCGCTTCGAGTTTATGTTGAAGGATGAATTCCAAAAGGTGTTCTTCATTTAAAAGTCGGGCTGAATATGGTTTAACTAATGAATCATATATTAAAGCTTGTGCTTCATTTATGGTCTGAAGGACCTGGGTGTTTTGCACCTTTTGTTTTTGTTCCTTTGGCTTTTGCGGCTCAGGATTATATAATTTATATAATTCATCAATATCTTCTTCTGTTAATACTTTTTGAAATCTTTCAACTGTTTAAGTTGTGATTTAGTTTTTCCCTTTGTATATTCATTATTTTTAATTTTGTCTTTAATTTTAGAAATTATTCTATCATGATATTTCAAAATTTCATTTTTATAATATGGATAATAATATTCCATATCATCACCCATTATAGTGTTATCATATTTTTGGAGATATGATTTTAATTCATAATAATTAAGAAAATTTTGATTAAATACTAAATCATCAATTAAAATTTTTAAATCTACGCTATTCATTTATATAAAAATAAAATAAATGTTTAAGGGTGCCCGCCTCTTTGAATCATAGTATCAAAACCATTATTTACATATTGAATCGCATCATTAACGGTTCCTTCTTCTAAAACGGTATCAAATGGTGGCGGTTGTTGTTGCTGTTGATGCTGTGATGGAATTTAAAAAATTCGTTGTGGTTGATTATTTGGAATCTGAAAGTTAAAATCATTTGGTATAAATCGATTTGGTTCCTTTTGTCTCTTCTGTGGCATTTTATTAAAAATAAAGTTTTAAATTGTATTAAATAAATGGCATACAACATCCATTTTCACAACATACAGCCTTAGTGTGTGCTCCTGTTAATGCAGTCTTACCAATTGTTAAGCGAGTCATTGACCCATTTTTAAGTTGTAAATTAATATTCTGACCATCAAATATCACTTTATCATTTATTATATCCAAATATTTTTTAGGTGTTAATTGCTTATTTTGTCTTAAACTAACACCTTCATTTTTTGTGCAATCTTTTTAAAATCACTTCCATCAATTGAACCGTTGAATGATGTATAACACTTAGGACATAAAGCAACCATGTTATCACCTTGTTTCTCAATTGCTAAACCCAATAACTTCTTCTCATGTGCTTTTTCTTCAGCTTTATTCTTTAATTTAGGTTTAAATTTCTCATCAAAACAGAAGAAATCAAATGGTGCGAATTTGAAAATGTTTTTATCATAAAATTGTTTATCGGTAACAATTGCTTGAAATGCTTGAGTGTTAGGAAGATTTGGGTCGCCAGCGATTGCCCAATAAGATGAATCAGTATCACCTTCAATGAAATGAAAACGATTAAGATTCATGCATTTATACATAAAATCATAAATGAAAACCAAATACCAGTATTTAGCATTATCTAAAGTGAAGAATGCCTCTTGTAAACATGTATCACATCTATAAAATCTATCTTTAAGCATCACTTGATATGTATCTTCACCTATTTCTCTTATGTTTTTAAACTTATTTGACATGCAACGCGTGCCTTCTGTGCATTCATTATTTTAGTCTTTGCGTAATTTTGTGTATTCATTGCATCGTAACCATATGATCCATTAAGTGAAATCTTGCAAAATAAACTTTTTCCTTTATTTCCTTCTAATTCAGCCTTTTGTCTTTCGTTCATAAATTGTTCGCAAATTCATTAAAACAAGTGTTTTTCGTAAATGTTAAAATTGATTGAATATCATCGATGATAAAATGAAATCTGTCTATTAGATACCAAAGATAATAAGAAGAAAATGGTTGATATTGGTTGTGTGTTGATGCTAACTGAGTTAATTTCCTCTGTTTCTGGTCAACTGGTAATTGTTTGATTTCATGTAATTATACATAAAACTGCCAATTGTTTTTTCATCTGTGATAATATCTAAGTTTCTTATTATCGGTAAAAAGTTTATGTAATCATTAATGTATTTTTCATCAATGTGACCCTTTACTTCAGCCACGAATAAAGTATTTTTCTTCTTAATTATTCCCATGCTTTTGCTTTCTTTGTTGCTGTATCACAAATGATAACACCATTCAATCTTCCCGGCATATACATTTTATGGTCAGTATATTGAATGAAATCATGAGGATTAGATGAAAATGATGAAGGATATAATGAATTAAATCAACACCAACGAAATGAGTCATAATGTTGGTGGTGTCCTCATTTGATACAGTTTTAGTTTCTGGATTATATGAAAGTTTATTAATGTGCGTGATTCCTTTAAGATTTACTCTATGTTGAACATTTGATAAACCACCAGTAATTCCATTACGGAGAATGTGATAAGCTTCAACTGAATCTAAAGTCATTGGTAAATTATTTTTTAATGCATAATTTCTTAAATTGATTCTTAAACGTTGAACATCTTCATCTTTATTTGATTTTACGACATTGCAATAACAACACATTAACTGACAATTTTCTTTGGTATGTGGTTTTTCATTATCGATTCTATCCAATGTTGGTTTATTTGCATATGTAAACGCTTTACCACACATTTTGCATTTAGATGAAAGGATTAAATCGTGATAGTATTGAAAATCATCCATTGAAACATTATTTTTAGTATCCCTTTCTGCTTTTTCATCTTGTTTCTTATATGATTCAATTTTATATTTCCAATACTTTTTCGTTAATTCAAAACTTGATTCTATCTCTTCCTCAGGATATTTTTCATTAGGATTAAAGTCTTTATATGCTAAAGCGTAACGAATCATTGAAGCATTCGATGATAAAGAAAGATTATGAAGCATGTCAATTTTATAAACAAATGTTTCTTCAATAATTTTATCGATTGGGTCAATCATAATTTCAACATCTTTATTGCAATAATGAATAAAATATTCTAATCTATTCTTAAAATTTTTAGCATCATTGAGATATATTTGATAATCACTATCTGATATAGTTTCTTGGTTAATGCTGAATAAAATGAATCTTGAGTGAATGGTTCCTCTTTATATAATTCTTCTTCGTAATTTTCCCATGTGATGAATTGATAAGGGAAAAAGGATTTAACACGTGATTTATTGTTTCCGAAATCTTGAGTGAATTGGTCTAATGTCCCACCCGCTATATAATTTCTGATGTCAATAAATCTCAATTCATATGGAACGTTTGTTTTCTTTACAATGATTTGCTTAAATTGTGAAGATGAACCCAGCATTGATTTTATTTTCCATTTTGCAGTGTTTAAATCACGAAGAATTAAATTTAAATCAAACTTTCCCGAATTAAAACCTATGATATTCACTTTATTGAATTCCTCATCTAGAAGTTCTTTAAATGCTTCCTTCTGTTTTTCATTTAATGTATGAGACAAAGTCCCGCCGTTTGGTCCGTTTGCGACTTCATTAATTCTTCATATTGTTCAATATTTGATTTAGCAACTAATGAACAGGTTGAAAATAAAAACTCAATCCAATCAGAAATAAAAGAATCACTCGAAGTTAAGCAAAAATTCCTCGTATATGTTTTATCATTTAATTTAACCGTTGATGATACCATGAATGGTTTTAAGTAAGCGTTCAAAGTTGCACACTCAGAAAGTTGTAATTCTTCTTTAGTCTCTAATGTTTCGAAGTCAAAAGTAATATAATATCTTGTCGGTTGATAATATTCCTGCAAATTGTGAGCTAATAACCACTGATATATCTTCTGTTTCGTAATATGTGGTGCATATGGTTGCTGTGTCTTTTGCAATTGAACGTCTTGAATTAATCTTCCATTATTTTCTTTACATTTCTCACAATGCTTTAAAAATCTTCTTTGGTTTTTCCTTTCTGGATCATCACGGATAGAATAAACTTCTTCTTTACAATATGGACAAACTCTATAGCCGGTGAGTGCTTCAACGTCTGTTATTCTGTCAGCGTGAAGTTTTCCACATGGACTCTGTTAATAAAATATTTACTGTTTCAAATTCTGGATCTATCATTATTGATTCCACTAATGGAAAGTCTACCTTATTTATGTCCACGTCTTCTGGTTGAGGATCACAATAATAGAAATCAATATTAACATTTAACATTCTCGCTAATCTCTCACTTTCTGATGAAATGTCAAACCCTTCATATGCATCTATTGCTTCATTTAAATAGCTTCTACGAGTTTTAGGATTAACACCATCAGGAATGTTATAGAAGCGTTTAAATAACCTTCTACCTTCTGCTCTAATTTGATTATCATTCATTTTAGCTGTTCCGTTTTTGTTCATTTATGTAAGAATAAAAAATTAAAAAATAAATAAAAATAAAGTTTATTTTTTAAAGCCCATAAAATGAATTAAGAACACATAAATTTTTATCATCTGCGACGTGACGAATACATTTTAATTTACTCAAGAATGCGTACCCTGATACATTAAATCTAATTCCTGTCTTATTTAATTTCACAACTTTGAAAAGGAATGTATGAATAGCTATAAAATGATGAGAAGATGTTTTATGGGTTGCTTCCATTTTTTCTGAAATAAATGAATAAATATAATGCTTATACGTTTTCATATCTTTTATATTCTTAATAACGAATGGTATAGACCTTTCCACTTCGTCTTCCTTCGGTGCTGTTCTTTCATATGAAACATTATTGGTATCTTCAACAATGAAACCACAATCACACAAAATTTTATGTTCCAATGGTTTCTTTTGATATTTTATCTAATAAATCAAAAACTTTATCAACACCTGTGCATTTATTTAAATAATAATTTGTGTAAATATCATGATCTTCTTTCTTAATCGTATTAGTTGCATATGTCACATTTTTAAGAGCTTTTTTGAATTTCTCAGAATCGAGAGGTGAAAGTAAGATACAAGGGTATTTTTCATTATCAATAAATTGTAACTTATGTTTACGTATAAATTTAGTACCTTCTTCTGAAAGTGTTTCATCTATTTCGCCATCTAATAAATTTTGTGTTGATTCTGAGACATAATTTTTATATCTTTCTTCATGAGATTTCTGTACTTCTGATTCTGAAGCTGGGATATTCATTAAACCCTCTACTTCATTTTCATTATATTTTTCAACTTCTCTTAATTCCTTAATTTTTTCAGCTATTTCATCTCTTATTTTTTCCAGTTTTTCAATTTCATCGTATTTATCATCATCTTTAATCCGTTCTTCATAATATTCAGGGAAAACATCAGGTTCTTTGGGTTTTTCTTCTTCAGATGTGGGATATAAGAAATTTATAACATCATCTTTATTCATTTTTCCATCATAATCTAAATCATTTAATAACTCGGCAAATTTTTGACAATTTCTTAAATAATATTTACTAACTTCATAACACATCTCATCTAATATATCCTTTATTTCCTCGTTTGTGAATCCTAATTTTTTAACGTTGTTAGTTTTGACGCTCATTTCATACGAATTAAAAATAAATTATTCAAAAATGTAAGACATAATTTTTAAAGTTTATTTTTAAAAAATTTTTTTATTTTTTTATTTTTTTATTTCATTATGGTAGTGAATCTTTCATTCATGAAAATAATTATATCTAATTTCTTTTATTCTCTCGTACATACTAGATTTAAAGAATTCAGAACTTTTACCATAATCTCCTAAATGTTTTCTTATCCCTAACGTGTGCCAGTTATTATATGAAACTGAATAAACTTTATCTTTATCTTTACACCTTTCATCACTTCCAATATATTTATACCTCATTAGCGTTTAATAATTCACAGTCTTCCTTTTTAAATTGAAGTTTAACCCATTCAGGATTTAAACAATGTTTAATTAATCGCGGAATATCTGACATCATCTATATATAGCTTCTTTTATAAAAGATAAAAAATAAATTATTTTAAAATTAATGTTAATTTTTTAATGCGTTTATTTCATTATGTATGGGCTGAGTGTAAATGTCTTACAATTTTGAAAATTTTTTAAATCTTGATTTATTCAAAAACGTAAGAATAAAAACCGTAAGAATCATACATTTTTTACTTCATATGTTAAAAAATGATACAAAATCGCTCGATATTGCATGAATTCTTACGTTTACAAAAAAAGTCACACAACCCTTCCTATCCTACTACTTTGAAACAACTGCTTACGATATAACTTTAATGATATAAAAATCAATTCCAATGAATGACAGTTCTAAATTTAGATTTAAAAATGATGAAATATATAGATTTTAAATTGTCACTTTTATTGAATGGAGAATCAGCGTAAATATAAGATTTGCCTTTTTGGAGATTCCGGTGTAGGTAAGACAGCCATAGTTAAGAAATGGCTTCATCTCTCTTATACATCTGAGCAGGCACAACCTACTTTGGGGGCAGGATGTTCAGAAACTGACATTTTTATTGATGGCCAGCAAAGGCATATCCAAGTTTGGGATACTGCTGGTGAAGAAAAGTATAGATCTATGGTTCCAATTTATATCAGAGGCGCGGTTGGCATTTTATTAGTTTTTAGTTTAACTGATAGATCTTCTTTTGAATCTGTTCCTGAATGGATTAAAGCTGCTGACACAGATTCAAGACCTACGATTCTTTTAGTCGGAAATAAAAGTGATCTTACCGCTCAAAGAGCTGTTGATTATAACGAAATTATAGAATTTGCGGCCCAAAGAAATATTGATTACATTGAAACTAGTGCTCATACAGGAGCAAATATTGATGATGCTTTTATTGCCCTTCTATCACAGGTAATTCCAAAAGTTACTGAGCCGGCTCAGCAAACTACTACTGTTCTTACTGAAACCAAGGGCGGAGGTTTTTGTGATATGGAAAATGTTCGTTGCTCAATTATCTCACTATTGGATGGACTTTTATCGAGCGAAATTTTGGCTGTAAAGACAATTCTGATATTGGTAACATGGTGATAAGAACAAATAGTCAGTTTGCATGGTTTATGATGAGATAATTTCGATTTAAAAAAAAACATAAAAATTGATTTTAATGAGCGATTATATTTGAATATGCTCTCCTAATTTGAAGGAACTGGTTAAATCATGAATTGATCATGAATAATTTTTTTTCAAAATAACAATTATAATTTCATATTCATTATAAGTTGAAAATATATCATAAAGACTTTATGAATGATAAATTCCTAAAAAACAAGTTAGTTTGTTTCTGAAAATAATAATAATAAAAACCAATTTAGACCCAATAATTTTTGGCGGGATAATTGAGATGTTTAACAAAAACTGAAAGGTGTCATTATTATCTATGACCAACAAGCAACTGACCTAGTCTGGATTACAATATTCGGTTCATCAAACCGCCAATTTGATGAATCAAGCCAAATTGTAACTGACCTAGTCTGGATTACAATATTCGGTTCACCAAACCGCCAATTTGATGAATCAAGCCAAATTGTAACAAACCAGTTGTTGATTGCATGGTATCATTCATCGAACTGCCAATTTGATGAATTACATTTCTTAGTCATCAAAATAGTGGTCATGTTACTATTCGTTAGGTTAAATTACTTTTAATGCCCATTCAAGGAAGTACATGTCAGTTACAGGGTTTATAGTTTTACTCGAATTGAGTAAACCTCTTGGAAGCAATTACCACAAGAGCCAAGACTTCTCGTTTACAGACTTTGAAAGCCAGGAAGGAGCCAGGTAACAATAATGGGCTCTCTTATGATATTTTGGGATATTTATCAACAATTTGAGTTTCTACCTATTGTCTTCAATGAGGATTTTTTAGGCCAGAAGTACAATACCTGTACAGTCTAACTACTAGGGCAATGTAGTCAAACTGTGCACGTATTGAACTTCTAAGGCTATTATTT
The DNA here is from genome assembly GCF_026262505.1 of Trichomonas vaginalis G3. Lineage (NCBI taxonomy): Eukaryota > Parabasalia > Trichomonadida > Trichomonadidae > Trichomonas > Trichomonas vaginalis. Next base: position 8,253,755 of record NC_067205.1, read on the forward strand.
ATCTGCTATTGACTCGGAAAAACTTTGCCTTAAACTACTGCATTAATGTTTCCTAGTATTCAAAGAGCTATGAATTCTATAGTTGATCTTATAAGGTAGAGTTTTTCCTAACTTTCTCATTCGTTGAAAGGTTTTCAACAAAGCTATACCTTAAAAATCTGTGCTTGTTATATCTGATCATTTGTGTGTTAGGGGAGGTAAATTTATTCCACTAGAGCAAATTTTTTCCGAAGTTTCTCATTCGATGAGAAACCTCGGAACAACTCTTCAATAGTGTAATGAATTTATGGTATTTGTCCTGCAAACAGCGAGAGAACTTGTCTGTAATTCGTTTATGATGAAGTTATCTGGATGTCTCTCAGATGAGGAAGGAAGTCCAGAAAACTTCACCATAAGTTAATACTTGTGTATTTCTATGACTCTCTTCACGTCAGAGAATGTAAATTTACTCGAATAGGGCAAAGTTCTGCTCAAGTTTCTCATTTGATGAGAAACCTCGGAAGAACTTTGCCCTAAGGTAATGTATATGTGATTGTTGGCCCGCAGAGAAACAAGGAATCTGTTTGTATTTCGTTTATGGTGAAGTTCTCGGATGTTCTCTCAAATTATATGGAAAATCAAGAGAACTTCACCATAATTTGTTGTAGTTGTGATTCTCTGGCTCTTTGCCGGCCAGAAAACTAGAAAATAGTTTATAGTGGGAGTATGCTCGATGAATACCTACTCACTAAAAATATACGTTATTTTTTGTTTTCCTATGGGAAAATAGTTTTGATTTTTATACTATCGTATGCTTTGTTATTGCATGAATTGTCTATTTTCTTAATAAAAACTCATTTTTCCGTGTGATTCTGAATCAATGCATTCCAAAAAAGCGTTTTCCGCCTTTGAAACGTGAAAACACACATTGCATGAAGAATCAGAGAAGATTTTCTAACTCGAAGAATTCCAAAAAAAACCAATTATAGTTTTTTATCGTGAAAACACACATTGCATGAAGAATCAGAGAAGATTTTCTAACTCGAATGATCAGATATAACAAGCACAGATTTTTAAGGTATAGCTTTGTTGAAAACCATTCAAATAAAGAGAAATTTAAGGAGAAATTTGCCCGTTTGATGTATGGTGAGAAGCATATTTGAGAGTTTGGAGAGGCAAAGTGCAATCACCTATCAATATTGCACTTTGCCTGTCAAAAGTTCCTCGCATCTCTTGAGGTGTGAGGAAGTTTCTCGACAGAGGAAACTTTCATATCGAATGTTGCCTCTGTCGAGATGTATGTGACAGGCAAAGTGCAATCACCTATCAATATTGCACTTTGCCTGTCAAAAGTTCCTCGCATCTCTTGAGGTGTGAGGAAGTTTCTCGACAGAGGAAACTTTCATATCGAATGTTGCCTCTGTCGAGATGTATGTGACAGGCAAAGTGCAATCACCTATCAATATTGCACTTTGCCTGTCAAAAGTTCCTCGCATCTCTTGAGGTGTGAGGAAGTTTCTCGACAGAGGAAACTTTCATATCGAATGTTGCCTCTGTCGAGATGTATGTGACAGGCAAAGTGCAATCACCTATCAATATTGCACTTTGCCTGTCAAAAGTTCCTCGCATCTCTTGAGGTGTGAGGAAGTTTCTCGACAGAGGAAACTTTCATATCGAATGTTGCCTCTGTCGAGATGTATGTGACAGGCAAAGTGCAATCACCTATCAATATTGCACTTTGCCTGTCAAAAGTTCCTCGCATCTCTTGAGGTGTGAGGAAGTTTCTCGACAGAGGAAACTTTCATATCGAATGTTGCCTCTGTCGAGATGTATGTGACAGGCAAAGTGCAATCACCTATCAATATTGCACTTTGCCTGTCAAAAGTTCCTCGCATCTCTTGAGGTGTGAGGAAGTTTCTCGACAGAGGAAACTTTCATATCGAATGTTGCCTCTGTCGAGATGTATGTGACAGGCAAAGTGCAATCACCTATCAATATTGCACTTTGCCTGTCAAAAGTTCCTCGCATCTCTTGAGGTGTGAGGAAGTTTCTCGACAGAGGAAACTTTCATATCGAATGTTGCCTCTGTCGAGATGTATGTGACAGGCAAAGTGCAATCACCTATCAATATTGCACTTTGCCTGTCAAAACTTCCTCACACCTCAAATTTTCTTTAGAACTACAATATCTTAACAATTAGCTCATCAAAACACAACCTATAAACTTTAATTTTTACTTTTGTTTTTTTCAATATATGAACTAATTTTTTTTTTCAAATTACTCCCACACTGGGAAAAGTATTTTAACTCAGATGTTGCCAACCTCTTCATCATTGCATTAACAAGTGCTTTGACTTAGAGGTTGCCAGCCTCTTCATCATTGCATTAACAAGTGCTTTGACTTAGAGGTTGCCAACCTCTTCATCATTGCATTAACAAGTGCTTTGACTTAGAGGTTGCCAGCCTCTTCATCATTGCATTAACAAGTGCTTTGACTCAGAGGTTGCCAGCCTCTTCATCATTGCATTAACAAGTGCTTTGACTCAGAGGTTGCCAGCCTCTTCATCATTGTAAAAATGTATTACCGCTTTTTTTTTAATTCAATCGTAACATCTCAATTATCCCGCCAAAAATTATTGGGTCTAAATTGGTTTTTATTATTATTATTTTCAGAAACAAACTAATTTTTTTAGGAATTTATCATTCATAAAGTCTTTATGATATATTTTCAACTTATAATGAATATGAAATTATAATTGTTATTTTGAAAAAAAATTATTCATGATCAATTCATGATTTAACCAGTTCCTTCAAATTAGGAGAGCATATTCAAATATAATCGCTCATTAAAATCAATTTTTATGTTTTTTTTTAAATCGAAATTATCTCATCATAAACCATGTAAACTGACTATTTGTTCTTATCACCATGTTACCAATATCAGAATTGTCTTTACAGCCAAAATTTCGCTCGATAAAAGTCCATCCAATAGTGAGATAATTGAGCAACGAACATTTTTCCATATCACAAAAAACCTCCCGATTTAATAAAAATTTGATGTCAGATTTGTAAATATCAGAAATTTATATAAATGAAGACAAAGGGTTTCTGGGAAACTGATGAATTGCCGGTAAAATGTCTTGGCTTTATGTCAGTTGTGTGTAACCACAAATCATCATATGTAGCGCTTGCTTTAACATTTTTACTACTTCTACCGTTCGCATTTACAATTTCAAAATTATGGCTTTCTGGCCGCTATTCATTCAATTCAAAATTCCATCCAGGTATCAGTTACAGTAGTTCTTTAATCATATTTGTGATCATGTTATATTACTATTACTATTGTTTCTTCGTTCGCCAACACGAACTTACCAATGATACATTTTCCAGATTGGTGGCTGTTGGCAGTGATTTTTATCTCATGTCACTTTCAACTTATTTTATAAGCATCTGCGAGATTTTAACAACAATGAGAATACGTTCAGCAAAGATCATTTATTATTTTTCGAAAATCCTTCAATATTACTTTGGCTTAGCAACAGTTGTAAAATCAATTATGGTTTATCTTCCACTATCTAATAAGGTCGCTATAGCTCTTTTCCGCGACGAGGGTTTTTATTACAAGAACATTATATTAATAGTCGAATATCTAATCAATGTGATTTCATTTTTGATTTTATCATGGTGTTTTCTTTTTTCGAACCTTAAGACATACCTTTCTGATAGAATGAAAACTGGCTTACACTTTTGTTTGTTTTTATTTGCTTTCAATTTTTTCATCGTCGTTAACATCAGAGTTTACGGTTATAGTCTATATGAAGGTCAATTCTTTTATTCAGATCCAGCAAAATACATGTATAGACTTACTTTTGTTACTTACACTCAAAGATTTCTCGTTGATTACGTGATAATTGTTATTATTCTTATTTTATCGGTCAATATGTATAACTATGGACTTGAAGAACTTTCTCATCAGATTTCCCCAGTAAATCTCGAAATAGCTGTTTAATTACGAAATATTCTTTTTGATTAAATGCGTGTACTATCTTTGTAAGTAAAAATACAGACTAAAATTATTATTTTTTTTACTGATTTACACCTTTTTATATTACTGAAAAAAAAATATTTCTGAAATTATGTAGTCACAGCATATTTCTATAAATCATATGTTTTTCCATGAACTTTACATCATAAATCTAAATGATCATTGCATAGTTATAAGAATTTTTTTTTCATATTGAACTAAAATTGGTAATTGTTCGGAAATGCATTTCTAAAGATAAGAGGTTTTCACAATAAGTTTTTAATATTATTAAAGATACAATCACTTTATTATATATTATTTGACTGATAGGGAAAAATACTAATAGAAGAGCTTATTCTTCAACTTGCATTATGAAGAAATCACTTGGATTTGAGACTTCTTCGCCTTCATCTCCAAACTCTGGCATATCAAAATGCCCGTCAATATTGATAACTGATTCTTCATAATTAACTGTAATATTATCAAGATATGATACTCCATCATTATTGTTGCTGTTGTCAACATTTTCAATAACTACTTCATCAGTTGAATCTTCATCTCTCTTCTTCCACAGGAAGAATATTATTCCTGATGTCAGAAGCAAAAATCCTGCAATACCTGCTACAACATATATCCACCAATTATTCTTTTTCTTTACCGGTTCTTTATCTTTTTGTTCTAATTTGCCTTGTGTTGGACTTGGAATATCTTCATTTTCTTTTGTCTCTGATGTCTTATTGTCATCTGTATCTGGTGTTTTATCATCTGTATCTGGTGTTTTGTCATCTGTATCTGGTGTTTTATCATCTGTATCTGGTTTTTTATCATCTGTATCTGGTTTTTTGTCATCTGTATCTGGTGTTTTGTCATCTGTATCTGGTGTTTTGTCATCTGTATCTGGTGTTTTATCATCTGTATCTGGTTTTTTATCATCTGTATCTGGTGTTTTGTCATCTGTATCTGGTTTTTTGTCATCTGTATCTGGTTTTTTGTCATCTGTATCTGGTGTTTTGTCATCTGTATCTGGCGTTTTGTCATCTGTATCTGGTTTTTTATCATCTGTATCTGGTGTTTTGTCATCTGTATCTGGTTTTTTATCATCTGTATCTGGTGTTTTGTCATCTGTGTCTGGTTTTTTGTCATCTTTTCCATCATGAGACTCATCTTCATCAGAAGGTTTATCAGGAACAGCTGTTTGTAGTGGTGTTACAAATGCTGTCATAAATGGGGTTTCGGCTGCTGTTAGATAAGGTGTTTCAAAAGATGTTAGGTATGGAGTTTCAACTGCAGTTATAAATGGAGTTTCGACTGCTGTGGCATCATAATAAACACAGTTATCAGTATAGTAATAGTCGCGATTGTTGTTAACTGATTCCGATACAGATTGTTCAATTTTTACAACACATGTTCGTTTTTCTGTTGCATCTAAGAAGCATCCTCTGAATGTGAAAACAGATGCTGGGAGATTTGAATATGCCAAATATTTAGCGTTGTTATCTCTGACATTACAATAATTAATATTTGTATTTTTGGCTCCTTTTTCAGCTCTGTCATTGAAATATGAGAAAATGCAGCCATTTGTGGAATCTGAGAAAGAATTTCGTAATATATTGATATTTTCAAGAGTTAAAATATATTGGTTTGATGTTTCATCATTATCTCTGCATATAATTCCGTACTCCTCTGAATTTACGTTGTTGTCAATATTCAAATATTTGGCAGAAGATCCTTGAAGATTAAGGTATCTGAACGTAAATCCAGCTCCATACTTCGCCTTATTCTGAGTTAAATTAACGTCATGCATTGTCAAAATGCCGTTTGTGACACAGATTGTGGAATCTGTTTTGAAATCTTGGCCTCTTCCAGCGCAGTGAAGAGCCGTTGTAGAATTTACAATACATCTGCATGGTTGAGACTGTTTAACATTCAAATTTGCAAAAGTTCCTTGATGCGTACTCTTGCATTTCTGTCCACAACATCTATCAAGTACGCACTCACCGCCATTTGTTGCAATGAGCATTGCTCCACCCCAACCATCAACTGAGCAATCATAAAAACTGCATTGGAAAACTAACGTTTTATAGGAATCGTGATCAATTCTCTTAATATTCAGAGCATTTAATTGATTCCCGTCGGCTGGATGAACTCTAATAAAAACACATTCAGAAATCAGAGTAGGGGTAATTTTAGCTAAAAGTGACACACCTGTAAAAAGTGACACACCCGTGAAGGGTGTGATTACCGATCGGTAATTTCGACAGTTTAGAATTTAAAATTTTTTATGGAACTGTTGCGAGTTTCATAAAGAATTTAAGGAATATAAGCAAAGATTTGAATCAAAATCTTAGACCTAAGCCGCTCGATTCGCTCGCGGCTTCCGCGAATTACAGATCAGCAAAGATTTGAATCAAAATCTTCGAACTAAGCCGATCGCTTCGCTCGCGGCTTTCTTTATTATTTTAAATTTGCATATTTCCATCAAAAGTTTATAAGGTAAAAAATTTCGTTTATATTATTGCAAAATAAAATCTTCATTATCAAAATAATATTAAATGATAATATAATATAATTTATAAACAACTATTATTTAATAAAGTTTAATTGCCAAGGTTCATCTAATTTTTTGATTTTTAATGTTTTATGAATTTTATTTATCATGTATATATCTAATGAAGATTATATATGTAGAAGATAAGTACCTTAATATGTACGTAAAAATTAATGAAATTTATTTTGAATGTAGAACCGAGCAATTTTCAAATTTTGTGCTTTTTTTGAATTTTCTCGATACCAGATAAGTTGTGTTGGATAAATAATATATGGATACAATGTGTCTTATAGATGAATATATGCACAAAGTTTAAGAGGCCATTTTCTTTCAGAAACCGAGATTTGTGAATTTTTTCAAATTTTGTGCTTTTTTTGAATTTTCTCGATACCAGATAAGTTGTGTTGGATAAATAATATATGGATACAATGTGTCTTATAGATGAATATATGCACAAAGTTTAAGAGGCCATTTTCTTTCAGAAACCGAGATTTGTGAATTTTTTCAAATTTTGTGCTTTTTTTGATATTGAAATTTCATTTCATTTTTTTGATGCATATCGATGCACCATGCGAACTTAAAGAAAGGCTATCTTATATAGATGCTATGACAGCTGTCATTGATAACGAATGCCATGCAGGTTGTCCATATCAATTAAAAAAAATCCAAATTTAGGGGGAACAAAATTAAAATTCAGGTGCAGTGCAGATAAATGTGAAGCATGTATCTCATTTCTAAAGGATGATGAAGAATATATCCTAACAGAATATAATGGAACACATAATCACAATCAAATCAAAGATGAGACAAAGAAATACCACACATTATCACAATGCTATCGTCGGGTACTTATTAATTTTATAAAACAGGGGGTGATCCGAAAATGGCTCAAATTGAATGCGACAAAAAACTTGATCTGGATGATCCACTTAACAGGCCATCTTTTTTGAATGCATCTTCAGATCAAATGAAAACAATTCAGGAAAAAGGAAATAAAAAGATCAAAGGTATTCAAAAGTACGATGATAATCAATTCAAGTCAACTCAATTATTTAAGGGTATCAAAGAACAAGAGTCACCAAAAGATTTAATTTATTTCGATGTCGATAATTACAACAAACCAAAGAAATTAATCTTTTATTATGCTTCTTTCAAATTTCTGGACATAATCAAAATTGTGAAAGAGCATTTTATTGATGCAACCCATTCATTACTTGAATTTAAAATGTTGTTTTACATGATATCAGCCAAATTTCCAAATACACATGCATTCCCAATTTTTCAATTTGTCGTTTATCCAAACACTTCAGAAAATATTGCATTCTGTCTCAAGGCATTTTTTAACTGGGCAAAAGTAAAACCAAAATATTTTATGTCAGATTGTGCACAAGAAATCGAAAATGCGATTATCAACTCTTTTCCAGAAGTTATCCTTCATTGGTGTGCAGTTCATGTAATGAGGGCGTTCAGAAAAAATTTGAAAGATTATGCATTTGAGAGTTCAGACAAATTGATATTAGATACAAAAATGAACTATCTTGCATACGGCAGAAATGGCAAGAAAGAATGGATTGAACCAACGTTCAAAAAAATTCTGGAAATAGCCGAAAAATTCCCAGAATTTTCAAAATACATACAAAATCAATGGATATCAAACCAAGAAAGATGGACAGCCGCTGAAAGAGATGAAAATTTAGCTCTCACAAATAACATTTCAGAATCGATTAACAAAAAAATTAAATATTACTACTTTGGCGGAACAATTTTCATGATATTTGATCGATTTGTGATGAAATTAATCGATTTTATCGTTCCTTCATTTTATTACAGAATTTCTCAAGAGATAAGGCTCAGAGACAAAATTCCAAATCCGTTGCCATCTGAAAAAAAGCCAAAAAAGTCTACAATCAGACTGGATACAGAAAAATGTATAATGCTCACTGATAAAATTAAATCGTTAATAGTTAACTCATCAGCAAACTTAAATACGCTTCAATTGGGTTTAGATGACCTACTTGATAAAGTTGTCAAGGCAGCAAAGGTTCAAAAACGAATGACCCAGTATTTTTCGAAATTAAGTATCCCAATGGAAATCAAGCTTAGTATTCTCACGCAAATTACAGAATTTGGATGCAATACCCCTCAATTCATTGTTGAGAATGCCAAGTCTTTTCAAGATAAAATTATTACAGATTTCCACCTTCAAATTTATACAACATTATAAAAATTTATGAATAAAAACTTGATATAAAATAACATTTTTATTTTTACTAAGAAAAAAAAGGTTTTTGATAATAAATTTATTTTATTTCGAAAAAGTAGCAATAATCGTAAAAGGGTATTGATAGGCTTGCTAAAGTAACTAATTTTAGCTGTCAAATACTTTTGTATTTTGAAGTAAATTAGTATAAATTTGTTTTTACTTTTATTTCGAAAAAGTAGCAATAATCAAAAAAAAAGGTAGTGGGGCTTCAAGGCGCGTTGCGCCCTCTAGCCCCGAAGATGTCTAGTATAAATGAAGTTTTTATTCGGAGGGCTTCCAGGCGCGTTGCGCCCTCTAGCCCCGAAGATGTTTAGTATAAATGAAGTTTTTATTCGGAAAATTGTTAGTCTTCTGGGTCGAAAACATTATATAATGTGTCACTTTTCACAAATTATATATGTTTTCATGTTTGTCACTTTTCTGTCACTTTTCGGGTAAAAACATTTTTATTATTATATATAAATGAATTTTACAAAACCGCCGTTACCATTCTTTGGAAATAAGAGTAGATGTAAAGATATTATATTGAGGTGAGTGGGGCTTTGGCTTTGGTTAGCGGTTGAGAATTGTTAATGTTTGAATTGTGGTTAACAGCGTTGGCTTCCATTAGATAAAAATGAACTGACCAAAAAAGACAGATATTTAAATATTTGAGATGAACCGTTTTCGTCAACGGTAACACCCTCTATTTTTTTTATTTTATTTAATAGTTACCGTTGGAAAAACGGTTTATCTCAAATATTGAATGAACTATAAACGTTTTTTGTTTTCTATATATACTTTTTTGTCCAACGGTAAAACTTTTTACACAACGGTTTTTGAGAGTCGTCGCCGTTGACTTTTTTGTAGAGCACTCAAAATAGTATAACTTTGTCCGGACAAGTAAGGGTCTATCGTCGCTACAGGAAAAGTTACGGGCGTTCCAAGGAAGTATACTTTGAGAAGCCTTTTCCCCCTTATAGAATGAGATAGGACGGTTATTTTACAAAACTGACAACACTTTGACCGAGTAGTTTTTTGTGCTGAACAAAAAGTGTCATATAAACATCTGTCAAAAACCGCTTTTTAACTTCACTTAAAATGCCACGTAAGCTACGTAAGAATATACGTAAGAGGAAGGGAGCATTGAAACATCCAATAGTAAAACTGACACCACAACAACAGTTGCAACAACAAATGATGAATGACCCCACTATGTTGCAACAAATGTCAAGCAACCCTATGCTTTTAAACCGAGTTATTGGTGCACAGAGTGGAGGTTTAAGAGCGGCACTTTTAGCGAAAATGGCAGGCTATGGTGGAGCTGCAGACGGAACAGCTTATAACCCTCAAAGTCAAATGAATTTGAGTTCACTCAAAAATCAAATAACAGATGTCAAAAAGTCAAACATAGACATACAGAAACAAATAAGTGAAAACGAAAAGAAACTAGAATATGACAGACAGACAAAGAAACTAAATGAGTTAAACGTAGAGAAAAAGAAGAAAGAAGAACAACTGAAAGAACTAAGTACAGAGGAATATGCGAAAAAAGTGTCAGAAAAAGCAGCAGAAGTAGCAAAAATGGAACAAGATGTTATAAATTTGAAAAAACATACTACTCAATATAAAGTACTGAAAGATGAAGAGATAAAACAAAAAGCCATGAAGACATATATGGATAGCGATGAGTATAAAAAAGAAGTTGAAGCAAATGTAAAGGCAGAAAAACTTTTACAGTTGCAAAACCAAACCGTACAGTATGAAAACTTAGCACAAGAAAGTAAAAATAACGACGCAGCCATGCAAAAGGCAATGAAAAGTGCAGAATATATAAAAGCTAATAATGACTGGTTAGATGCCCAAGCCAACGCTAAAGCAGCCCAACTTATAGGGTCAATAAGGACAAAAATACAAGCGGATGAAGACAGTTCAAATGAAGCTTTAATGAATGCTGACTTTAAGAATGCCTTCGAAGCTCTTCATAGTAAGGTGAAACTAGTGAACGACTTCTCATCTGGAAAGAAACTGAAGTCTGAAGGTTTCGACAAAGAGTTAAGAGAAGTAGCACAAAATATGACGAAAATAACAGATGCAGCAACGAGACAGGCAGTTCAAAGTGCCTATGACGCCGTTAGAGCAGCTGTTGTGGAAAGTCAAGAAAAAGAGTTACAACAGACCAAAACAGACCTAGTAAATGCTTTCTTAAAAACGAAAAGTCAGGTAGGACATTATGCTGCAGATGGAACATATGTGCCAGCTGGTGGAACTTATATACCACCAAACCCTCCAAGAGAAGCACCTGCACCAGGACTACCTAAAACATTTACATCGTCACATGGACACAGACACAGGCATGCACCACAACAACAACCAACACAACAACCAACAGTTCAAAATCCAGCACCACAACCAGCACCTGCACCACAACCAAAACCAGCACAACAACCACCTCCACAACCAGCACAGCAACCAACAGTTCAAAACCCTGCACAGCAACCACAAACAGAGCAAGGACATAAAAGAAGTAGAGAAAAAGGAAACCAAGAATTCTTAAAAATGCTTAAGGAAGATTATGGTTACCCAGATACTCTTGACTTTAGTGACAGATATAAAGAAGCTATTAGAAAGTTCAAGGAAGGAAATACTGACCCGAACCTATTTAGCTTTATGGTTCAGCACCAAATGGGATATAATTTCAAACCTGGAAAATACAAGCTCGCTAAGGGATATGATTTAATAGCATATCATCCAAATGACATGGATGAATTTACTCCGAGATATTTGGTGTCAGAGATAAATGATAATTCAACTATCTTCATGAAACGCGTAAAAAATAGAGACGGAACGAAAGAAGAAAGGGTTATGAATGCGGATGGCTTAAATAGGGAACTTGTTAAAAACGGTCTCGGAATATATGAAATGCCACCAGATGAGGTACAAGAAACTCCACAGGAAGAAGTTCAGATACAACCAGACATGGAAGAAATAGTTCAGCAACAACAGCTAGAAGAGCCTGAAGGAAACGAACAAGTCCCTCCTTTGGAAACTAACTTCACAGAACTAGATGAAGATTTGGAACAGCCGAAAAATCTTGACCCTCAACAAGTGTATGCGGGGAATATGGAATCTTTCCAAGAGTCTCAGAAAAATTCGGCTGACATAGTAGAAGGATATCGAAAAATGTTCACCGACATACAAAAGACTCCAACATCAGATGAAAATATTCAGCATAGAATGGAAGTACTGAAAGAAAATGTACGCAAATACAATAATCCTTTTTACTTACGACCATATAACGTTCAATCTTTGGCTGAACTCGGTGAAAATAAAAGGTTAAATTTCAACAAAACATATAGAAATGAAACATTGTTTAAAGTTCATTCAGAACCTAACCAATATGGAAACAAACCTACTTTTGTTTCTGCAGACTATGGAACTACAATGAGATGGGGTCATAAAGCTAATCCGGATAGGTGGTTCATAAACTTACAACCTCAATTCCAAGAAGTTGTAGACGCAATGGAATTGAATGGTGAACCAGATATAGCTGGTATTTTCAGCGCGGCTTTAATGCCATTGAAAGATATGAAAGATGCAGATATTTTGGACCAGTATGAAATGAACATGGCTGAGGGAAATATAACACCTGACGTTCTAGAACATTTATCTCAAAGAACTACACAGAACCATAGAGATGGTATATTTGGTGAAGAGTTTAGAAAGAAAGTTAGGGAGAGAGAAGGAAGAGAACCTATTGTACATGACCTTGCAAACGAAAGTTTGCAAAATGTCATAAAAACTTACTTTGCAGACAATGAACTGAGAAGGGATGAATATTTAAGAAAACTCAAATGGACAGTACCAAATGAAATGTTAGTATTGAAAAACATGCTCCATGACAAAATAAAACCAACTACAGAAATAAATGACGCAAGACTGAAACGTTGGGTAAAAGCTTTCCCATTCACAAAAGATATTATTGGTTACATGGAAAGAAAACCAGAATGGCTACAAAAACATATATTTGGAAACGAGCTTATTCCATGGACAAGCTATATTTGAAGAGCTTGAACCGGAAACTCAGGAAAGAGTCATGCAAACAATAAGCGAAGACTCAAATACAAACTATGACAAAATCTTTCTAGGATATAGGTTACCTGAGATGGGCGACCAGAGCCCAAAGGCAAAAAGGACATGGGAAATTTACAACATACTAGGTGAACATGAGGCAAAGATGCTACAACTTGTAGCAGAGGGCAAGTTACCAAAAGCGACACCAAAGAAGAAGAGAAGAGTAGAACAAAGTGAAAGTAGTGAAGAAGTAACTTCATCTAGTGAAAGTAGTGGCAATGAAGGAAAAAGAAGAGTTAAAGATTCAGTTAAAAACTCAGTCAGGAAGAAAGTAAAGTTTGGTCCGAGTGGGTTCTATTATGACATATAAATCCAACTATTCTATATTTTTACCCATATGAAATGTACGCCGCTCAGAATATAACGCCAACAGTTTTGGATGCCATGAACGGAAATGTTTCCGAATGGTATAACGAATGCGACAATGCCATTAGAAGGTCAGAAATAGTTCCTGGAACTTACGAATATACAACTGCTGTTTCTTATGGAAACGTAGGTGAGTTTGGAGAAGGTTCTTCAACAACAGTAGATATTGCTTGCGACAGGTTTCACATTATTTCTATTGACAACTCATTCTTATACGTGGAACTAGACATTGAAATAAAACCTTCTGCTGACTTGAGAGGTAAGAAAGGTTGCAATGGTATTTTCTATGTCGGATACCAATATGCTCCAGAAGTTTTTATGGGATATAAGATATATTCTAACTCTGACTTAGTTCAAACAGTAACATGGGCAAACTATGAATGGTTCGCTTTAAGAAAACTCAGTACAACCACAAGCTAGAGAACAAACAGACCAGTATGCAAATATTGAGAAAATAAGAAGACTTGACCCTAACGTTCCAGGAGTTTATGTTAACCTTTCTGGACAAACTGCAGCAGCAGTAACCAAAGTAAAACTGAAACTTAGAGTTCCTTTGTCATCTTTCCTCATCTTTAGGTTTTTAAGATACTTGCCAAACTGGGCAGGAAAAATTTCTATCGAACTTACTCCAAGCAAAAATAACTTAGTCATTGCACCAACACAAGACCCATTCACTATTACAGACGTAAAGGGAACAAATCAAACGTCATTCGCCGAATTTTGCAAAGACAAAGTTGACTTAGACTTTGGTTTCTCAAACTTCAACAATGAAGTAAACTATTATTTCAATGCTGCTGGAACTGCTTGGACCCAGTTAAGTTTACATGCGAACAGTTTGAATGCAAGAGAATAGAAAGCAGACTTGCAGTCTATATGTTGGACCCAGATATTTCAAATGCTTTAGCTGCCAATATATTGCAGTTCCACTTATGTTCCCTATACACCAAATATCTGTCAAAGACTTTGCAGGTGAAGTTGGAAACCAAAATCCAGGAGCCGCAGGTGCAAGAACAGATATTGCTTTAACAACTGCAATGAAACATGCAGATACTATGTTTGTACTGTTCAGACGAACTATAAATGACTATTCTTGTTTCTACAACCCTGGTATTAAATATCATATAAACATAGATGGCAAATATTATCCAAGAGAAGAATATTCTACAGTTGAGGATATGAGGTCATACAACTTGACATTAGATGCTATGAACTTTAACAAAAACTTCACAACAACTATTAACCCTGAAATGCAAAGTTCTATTATGCCATATGTGAAAGTATGGACTCATACAGGAGGTCAAAAAACTCAATATACAAATGGAGACCGTTCAAACTTTTGGCTTGGCATTCCATTTGCTGACTCAGAAGACTTTATGGGTGGTATTTCAACTGTTGGTACAGTTCAAATACAATATACTGGTGACAGAGACGGTCCAGATGAATTGAGAGCAAAGAAGTTTACAAAACCAATAGCACTTTTCACGGAAGATGCTCTTTTGAAGATTCGTTCGATGAAACCTGCTGGGGCTCCTCAGATTGGCATAACGACAGCTTCCATTGAGCAGATTTTGGCAGCAGGTCAGTAAGTTGTTCTTGAACTGACTTCTCTCCGTCAAATATTGACAGTACACCAGTTTTGACATAATATTGTAAGATAAACTTACCTTTAGAAATATCTGTAAGTTTTGAAGTTATATTTTTGTCTGCTTCAAGAACTTTCACCATTTCAGTTATACCAACTTTCTTTGCTTTATGAAAATATTTAGGTTCAGCAAAGACTGCTATTCTATAACATTTTCCATTGTTTGTGTAAAGAACTATTCTGTCAATGTATTTGTATTGTTTGTGAGTATAAACTTTGTTCTGCTTCAATTCAATAAGATATCCGAATACGTCCATCTTTTTATTCTAAGTAAAATGTCATTTCCGAAAAATAGAAGCGTAAGTGTTTCAAAAGGTTTAATGGCGGTGGCAGATGTGAAGTTAAATTCACCAACTCAAACAAACAGTCAAAGTGTTATTGTCAATGTCAAAGACAGAGATGTTGAAGTGGGGAAACCATACGAAGACGAAGATGGTATAACAATTGTTCCTGTAAAAGAACCAACATATCCTGAAGTTAACAGAGACTTAAGTTCTGTTGCAGATATTCGAAACGACTACCAACAACTGAAAGACAAACTTCAAACTCAGGAGAAGATTTGTCAAGCTTTAGGTATAATGTTAAACTTGGTCGAACACAACCCTGTAAAAGTGAACTCATATGTCATTGCACCTCATGAAGTTTTGAAAGAACTATTGAAACTTTTGACAGAGGCAGACGATATAAACATCAAAGAAATAGAACCCGACATTAGTTGCTGTGGTGTTTCATATAATGTCATTGACAAGATATACGTTATGAAAGGAGGTGAAACGTTGAACTTAAAATATAGTTTCCCAGACGTTATAAAAATATTTCACGACCACAACATTTCATTAAAATTTATTTGCTAAGTAAATGGCAGAAAACATAATGGTTTATACTATTACGACTAAAAACCCTGAGTCATATAATTCTATAACAACAAACTTACAAAGTCCTCAAGGACGATATTGTAAACTAACCTTAAACACAATGACGACTAAAGCCTGTTTTGCTCTTTTGACACCAGAAGACTTTATTGTTGTGAATGGTAAAAAATACTCCTTTGAAGATACTTACTCAGATATACCACCAACAGGTTTTGTTGACTTATTTAATACTTTAAGTACGGTGTAACATGTGCTGCAACTAGAGCAGGTTTCATTATGTTTGGATGTCCGACTGAGTTTACTATAAACGATATGAGCTATAATACAAAACTTATTTCTGGTTTTTACTACCAACAGTTTCCTATAACAGGAAAAGGTGTCATACAAGGAATGTCTATTCCATTGACATTAAGCACACCAATCTTATATATTGTTTCAAACTTAGGTTCAAAGTGTTATTCGAATGTCGACAGAAACTATTATGACCAAAAGATACTTATGCGTATAAACAATACTTTCTCTGATGGTTTGCCTATTGTTCATTCGAATGCAAAATTTTCAACCTTAGTGAACTCAAACACTTTGGCAAGTATAACGTTGACATTAGTTGACGCAAACTTTGTTCCTGTAAAACTTTTATGTCCTATGTATTTGTCAATGACGGCAGAAAGTTTCGAATTGGAAGATGCAACTGGTGAAAGTATTGTATTACAAGAACAACTTCAACAACAAATAGCTCAAGAACAACAAATGCAAACAAATGGAACAACAAAGTCAAGAATAAAAAAATAATATTTTTTTATTCTTATAAAAATGTACAGAATAGATGTTTCAGATTTTTATGACTTCCAAGCATTCAGAAATATGTGTCCATTTCGAAACTATAACAAAGCAGTCGAGAATTTGAAACGTTTAGTCATTTATGTCGACTCTGCCTCAGAATGTTATGTCATGAAAGAATGGGATGTTGTCTTTAACAAACCAAGAGCAACAATAGTGTCTGAACAAGAATGTAGACAGAAACTTAAGAAAATAAAAGTTGTACAAGTTGGCATGAAGATGTTAGATGCTTGGGATACCTTATTGTCAAAGTTAGAAGATTTTTCAGTTCGAGGTATAAAGTTCTATACACCTTCTCCAAACTTCTATTCTATCTTCACTGGATATAAATACGAACAAGTAGAATGGAAAGAAAATATTATAGAAGCTTGGTTAGACCATGTCAAAGAAATTATATGCAATGGAAACGAAAGAGTCTATGAGTATATCTTATGTTGGTTTGCAAATATCTTACAACATCCAAGTGCTAAAAATGAAACTGCTCTCATTATAATTGGAAAACAAGGAACTGGTAAGAATACTTTCTTTACAGATATTTTGTGCAAACTGTTAGAAGGTTATTCGAATCCGAATATGACAAACTTAGAAAACATCTGTGGCAAGTTTAACTCCTCAATAGAGAATATGAAACTTATAGTTTGCAATGAACTTCAAAGTATAGATACAACAAAAGTTTTGAACTCAGATGCTTTGAAGAGTCTTATAACAGACAAAGTTGGAGTTGTTGAAAGAAAGTATAAAGACCAAAGAGTTTGTGAAAATGTTGCAAACTTCATTATGGTTTCAAACAATGCTGTTCCGATGAAGTTAGAAAGTTCTGACAGAAGATATGTAGTTGTCAGAACATCAGATTCTCATATGCAAGATACAGAATATTTTGACGCTTTGTCAGAAACTTTGACATCTGACTTTTACAACCACTTGTTCTCATATTTCATGCATTAGATATTTCTAAGTTCAATCCAAGACAAATTCCACATACCGAAGAGAGACAAACATTGTTAGAAGCAAACAAGAGTGTATATGAACTGTTCATAGAAGAAAGCGACTTTGAGTGTTTAGATGAAAAGTCTTATATGATGTATAAACAATATTGTCAAGAGTATGGTTATATGCCAGCGTCTAAACGAACATTCTTGGCAAATGTCAAAAGTCTTTTAGATATGTTCAGAATGGTGTATATACAAAGAAAATTTTTTCTGAGTAAATTTTAAAAAAAATATTTTTTTATCGATAGAAAAGATGACGAAATATATTTCATAAACAAGTACATGTCAGGACTTAAAGAAGAACTAGACCCATTCACATATTTGAATGTTTACTTCTACCATTTTGAAAAGTCTTCATTCAGCAAAGTTTTGGAACATCGAACCAGTTAAGTTTGCTATTGTGACTAAAAAATGGTGCGAATTTGAAGACTTAGACATAGAAGGTTTGTTAACAGTCAAAGAAAGTTTTGACAGAAGGTTCTCAAAACCTTAAAGAAGGCAAAGCATACAAACTTGTTATACCTTATGAACCAAAGAAGACAGACGACTATGAATATTATGAGTCTAAGTTGTTAGAAGTTCAAGGTAAATTGGGTAAAAAGCTATTGAGTCTAAGCCAGTGTTTACTCCTAAAGAGGAAGAGAACATTGACATTGACCCAGAAATGTTCTAAAAATAAAATTTTATTTTTACATGTCAAATTTCTTTTTCTCTGGAACTGGTTCAGGTTTCTTTCTTCTCTTCTACTTTTTTCTCTTTCTTTTCTTCTTCTTCTTTCTCTGGTGGAGATATGTCAAATTTCTCAGAACCATATCTATGTAAAGTTCTTTGTCCTTTAATAGCTCATCTATTCTGTTTTTATTTCATCTTCAAGAACACCGCATGTGTCTTCTTTGCATTCTAAGAACTTTTGTTGGACTTCATCTTTCCAATCGGCGTCATCTCTGTCAACAAGTCTGTCATTGACAAATTTTAAGACTGCTCTTTGTAATGTTTTATGGTTCTTGTCATATTCCCAGAAACAGAACTTTAGAACAAATTCACCTTTCTTGTTTACGTATGTAAGATTTTTTGGTCGACAGATGTTTTTGCTGTCAAAAGTTGTCTCGAATATAGATAGCGAAATCGCTAGACATTTTCTAAAAGATAAAAATTTTAATTTTTCTAAAAATATGTTAGAAAAAAAGTTTGCTGACATTGACAAGAAATTTGAGAATGTTTTAAACAAGAACAAGAGGAAGTTAGAAAATGCTCAGATAAAGCCTATACATGAAAAGTTCTTTTTGCTCAGAATGGTATAACAGGTCTAATTGCACCACCTGGGTCGGGTAAGACTTTCACTTATCTTAAAATGGCTGCACAACAACAAGAACTAGATGAGAAGAACCCATTTATGGAGTTAGTTGTTATTGTTCGACTTCTGGTCAATTTGACCAAACCGTCAATTCGTTCAAAGATATTATAAAGAAGTCTAAGTTAGTATGTATAAAGGATACTGAGTTGTTAGATTGGATAAAGAAGTACCAAAGAAGAGTTTTGAAGTACAATGCTATAAATGAGTATATAAATTCTAAGTTTAAAGAACCTAATGAGGAAATGCAGAGAATATTAGAGAAGAAACACTTCAGAAACAAACAGAAAGAGATAGAATACATTTCGAAGAAATTGCAATCTTACGATTGGAAAGACTTACCCTATAGATGTCTTCTTATCTTAGATGATTTGCCTCTCATCCTTTGTTAAAGAACAGAGAACAAGATATATGTCGAATTCTTTAAGAAACTCAGACACTTTAACATTTTCAGTCGTAATATGTGTACAGACAGCCAAGAGTTTAAGTAAGGATGTTAAAAGAATACTTACTGAATAATACTTTTCCCGGATTGTCCGAAGACGATTTCATGGAACTTATGAAAGAGTCCATGGCAGGTAAGTTTGACAGACATGAACTCTGGGAGAAGTATAAAGTCATACAAGACCCTCATACTTCTTTCAGAATTCATATCTACGCAAACAAAGTTCAAATTGTAAATGGTCAAGCTTGAAAAATAAAGAGTTCATCTACCCTACTTGTTTGAAGTTGTCAAAATACTCTGTTATTTTTTCCTTCAGTAATGTTAAGTCTTCTTTGAATGTAAGTATTGTACAACCTTTAATATCATAGTGTGTTTGAGGAAGTATGTCTTGAACTATTTGTTTCACATCTTCATTTGGGGTCATTGAAATCGGTAAGTTTTCGCGATAGAACCAATTTCTGTCAGATTTGTAAATCTTAGCAAGGTCGTAAAAGCTTTTGTTGTTTCTTCTGACTAAATGCAACATAACCATGTCACTGTCTTCCATATCTTCAGTATAAATCATATACTTATAGTTCTTTTCCTTTTGGTACTGAACGTGGTATTCTTTTCTGAATGCTTTTGTCTTTTGCTTCAATGACTTCATCTTTTGCTTGAAGTTTCTTTTCCATCTCTTCACGTTCTGCTTTATATAGTTCATCTAACATCATGAAAATATAACAAGCATAACGAGGTGAAGCCCACATTGCTACAGCATTTACTAAAAGTCTATGAATATAATAACCTTTCAAACCAGGTGCCAAATTCTTGCGATTTTCGTACGGAATCTCTTCCCCCAGTTTTCCGAGGGAAGCAATCATATGAGGAAATTCTTCTAAAAGTTCTTTTGTCTGTTGGTTTTCAAACCAATGATATGCTTGCTTTGTAGAACGAAGAGCATTCATTATACTTTGCATTTGGTACATATCGTCTTTGACCGAACGAATGAGACGTAACTGTTTGTTATACTGTATGTACTCGTATTCTTCATTTATAGCTTCATGGACTATAACTGTTGTTGTGTTCTCTGATGTTGAAATTACTGTTTCTTACATACAAAATAAAAATTTTTCTTAGAAAAAAATTAGCGTTATTTTTCTAACTAATGAAATTCATTATTTTTGTGCTGAATTCAATAAAAATATATTTTAGGGTAGATGGTTAGATCTAACCCGATTTCTACCCTCAGCTGCGAAGCGGCGAGACCCAAAGGTCTTGAATTTTCATGAATTTTATATATTAATGTTTTCGTTAAGCCACTTTGTGCCGTCAGTCAGTTAATGAAATTTACACCAAAAATATATTTTAGGGTAGATGGTTAGATCTAACCCGATTTCTACCCTCATGAATTTTCATGAATTTTCATGAATTTTATATATTAATGTTTTCGTTAAGCCACTTTGTGCCGTCAGTCAGTCAGTTTAGGAAAGATTTTAGAAAGTTGTTGGAAAATAAGTCCTGGGAAGAGTATTATAAGGCGTTTTGTGAAGAATATAGCAACAGTCCGAATTCCGGCGGTTGCTTTTTATACAAAATTCATGAGGGTAGATATCGGGTTAGATCTAACCATCTACCCTAAACATTATTTTTGCTGAATTCAATAAAAATAAATGGTTCATTTACTCACAATATTTTTGTACAAAACGATCCCAAACTTTTAACTTCTTTTCTGCAGCTTCTAATGCTATCTTAGCGAGTTCATATTCTCTAAATTCTCTCTTTAAATCTTCTTGTTCCCATTGGTCTAGTTCGTATGGAGAATCTCTATAACCATAAAATATCTCACGTTCATGTTCTAATTGTTTTTCATGCATTTTTCTAACTTCTTCTTCAAACAAATGTTTTGCATTCTCTACTGTATCTTCGAGTTCTTCTTCATCTAACTTCTCATGAACTTTCTTGTCTATGGAGTCCATAATATCTTTGACATAAAATGCATACTTTACAGAGCACCATTCAGCAACAAAATGAACGAGGTCAGGATGTATGTAAATACCTTTGAATTCATTTATAACACCCTTAGTAAGCTCATAAAATGCTTGTTTTGAGGTCGAGCCACTTTTGGCTCCACCGTATTCTTTCAACCAAAACTCAAGAATTTCCTGCATTTTAACACTATTGAGAAATCTGTTTAAATGGTTTAACCTTCCCGTTTCTCTTGCCATCTTTGTTGCATTAATGTAACTATCCTTGTCTCTACGTAAGACTTCAATACCGTTATAAGTGCCTTTTGTGAATGTTTCGCCATTAGATTTGTTCGTGAACGTTTTTGCTTCGACTGACATTACTGTTCTTACATACAAAATAAAAAAATAAATAAAAATAAAACTAACTTTATTTTTTCTGTCTTAAGGAAATTCATGAGGGTAGAAATGAGGGTAGATATCGGGTTAGATCTAACCATCTACCCTAAACATTATTTTTTGGTCCGGGAACAACTTTCTCTCAATTGGAGCTGTAGCATACTCTTTGCGTAAGCGGTTCAGACCTTCTTCGAAGTCTTGGTCTCTCTTCGATTGAGATTGGAATTGGAATTGCTGGGGTGGAGCTTGCTGGAACAACCAAGGGTTGGGGAAGTAAGGCATAGGCTGAGGAGGGTAGTTCGGGAAGCCTTGTGGTGGGTAGTAACCTTGAGGTGGAAATTGGTAGTAATTCGGAGGTACTTGCTGGAACTGAGGTTGCTGAGGAGACTGTTGTGGTTCTGCAGCTTTCGGTTCTTCTGGCTTTGGAAGGCATTCAGGAAGAGGAACGTCAGTCATCCGTTTGTGTCCTGTCGGAAGGAAAAACTTTTTCTGTCGGAAGGAAAAACATTTTCTGAAGTTCGACCACAAAGTTCTCAATTTTCGAAAATTTGAATGGTTTACGGACGGACAACTGGAAGAGTTCTTCCTGTTGTCGGGAAAAAATTTTCCTGTCGGATGGAAGAACTTGGAATGCAAGAAAGACTTGACGAGGCAATTTACCTCATTGAACTTAACGACTGCGTAAAAGACTTCCTCAGGCAGAATGTAAAAGGCAAGCTTGTTAACGGTTGGATAACGGGAAGGGCTGCCTTGAATCTCGAGATTTCGACTGGAATTCCAATTGAGGTACCAGAAGGCACTCCTTTCGACGGCATAAATGACGCCAAAAGAGAAGCTCTTGTTAAGTTCCTAAACAAACGTCCTTGGATACTACTTCCAAACAAGGAGAACCCCCTACCCCATATGAAATTGGCAATTCAGTCTCTCCTTCACTTCTCTGGTCAACCATTCTTTATAACTACAGAAGGCGACATTCAGCCAGTTCAGTAAACATCTCATTTTAACTCACTTTTTTTATGTTTTTTGTGAAAGTGTCAAAAATAAATTGTTTTCATGAGTTTTCTACGATGTTAGAAAAAATGTTATTTTCTAATATCTTCACATTCAATACTTTTTCAGCACTTTTCCGTAGTTATATATGAAAGACAATTCGAGATAAAAGTCATAGTACAATGGAATAATATGTTGCACACCATTTGTGTGAACCAAACTTGAAAGTCAGAGAAACTGTTACTAGGTGGTTCGTAGAATTTAGAAGCAAAGTCATAAAAGTCCTTACCAATACATAGAAAACTATTGTTGCTTGAACTGAAACTTGCATGACACATAACATTTTGAGGGTCAAACACGTTTCTATAAACTGTCAAATCTGCTGGTGGAAGTATAAAATTAAATGGACCATCTGGTGGTAATGTTCGTCTGGTTTAGTAACCGAAGAAATTGTGCCCAAGAACGTTTTTACTTCCAAAATAAAACTCTGTATCTCTTGGAGGGTTAATTTCAATCTTTTGAAATGAAACGGTGGAGTTCATCTTGTCATATTCTAGTTTCAGATAGTATGTTCCATTAGTAAAGAGTCGTATTTTTCTTGAAATTCCCAATAATATTTGTTCATTTGAGTTTGAAAGTCATCTAGAGTTTTCTCAAGACTTTCGTCTGAACGAACTGTAAAGATTCTCATTTCGTCAAATTTGTCTATTAGACCATCAGGACCTTTATACTGCCCATGAAAATATACTGCGAACATAAATGCTTAGTTCTATTGAAAACAAAACTCTTCTAAATCCTATTGCCTTTGCATCTGAAGGACTTTGAAGCCAACAAATTGGATAGTCAAACCTGTATGCTCGGGATGAAATTTCTTCATCTGAAATAGTCCTACCAGCATTTGTAAAGATATATCTAACGGTTTTGTATCTGCTACTTTTTGTTCTTTGTTTTTTCAACCTGAAGCATTTAATATATGTAAAAATATATTGTTTTAAAATGGTATGCCATAAGCTTCTTGAATTTGTTAAGAAGTATTTGAACGTATTTTCCATCTGTATCTCTAGTGTTTACATAAGCATAGCCCGCCTTAGTAAAATATACTTGTAATTTCCTATAGTTTACGCCGGTATAAAAGTAGAAAGAGTCTTGTTCTTCGCTATAGTAGTAAAACTTAAACGTATGCTTGCCATAGTCTGTAATTTCAATTGTTTCATCTTCTAGTTCGTCGACAAATTCGAATACAATATCTCCAAATTTGCCTTTGTTCTTATTGTTTTCAGAACGAGTGACCCAACGTAAGTTTTCAAGTCTATTGTCGTTTCTTATATGGTTTATATGGTCTACAAAAAGTAAATTGTTAGGATTCAGTATAAAATGAGTTGCAATGACAACATGTTTAAGATAGTGTTTTCCACCCATCTTCATAATAGCATATCCGTCATTTCGCTCCCATTCGCTTAAAACTCTTTTTGTCTTTTTGTTTCTGACTTCAAATGACTCACAACAGTGAATTTCATATTTCTCATCTAACAAACAAGTTTCCCAACGGTCTTCTCCAACAAACTCAGCGTACATTTCAAATAAAATAAAAAAATGTCACTTTTTTGAAAAACGTTTTTACTTCATGCAATGTTTTATTTCTGTGCCGTCTTCAAGTATGCCCCAATATTTCCTTTTCGATATTACATGAACTTCGGAAAATACCTTATCTAGCTTAAAACAGCCTATCTTTTCACCGACTAAACCCATTTCAATGAGTTTGTTGTATCCTTCTTCGTTCGTCATGAGTGCGTCAATGTTCTCATAGTAAACCTTCACTTTGGATTTGACTTCGGAGAAGAATTTGTTGTAGTTGTCAAGGACTGCCTTTGCGAACTGAGGGTAAGACCAATGTTCGACAATAGGTTTTAATGTGGTTACTAAGCCACTTTGACCTTGAGTGAATTCGTACTTCAAAACAAAAGGAGAAAACCTTTCAACAAAGTTGTCGACCTTCTCATAATGTTTACTCTTCATCTCTTGAGGTTTCTTAATGGAATATCCCCATGTCGAATTCATAAGCAATTTGAGTGTCATTGCAAGTTTGGGGTTTGAAGCTTTCCTAATATCAGTTAGTATACATATCATGGGTACTGAGGCACTGCGCGCCTCCTTACCCATTATATGTGAATTTGACACTTTACAAAACCGTTAACGTATATTTTACAACACAAACGACAACACTAACTTAACCTTAAATATTTACAAAGCCGCCAACCACTTCACCTCACTAATGTAAAAAATAAACGTTCTCACTTACAAAAGTATTGCAACTCCTCCCATTGCTGTGCTTCATATAACAGCTCATAATCTTCTGACTCACTTTCTTCTTCATATAGGTCAAAATCACTGTCAAAATAAATGTTAGTAAGTTTTGACAAAGCTAATGAAACACGCTTACCGTTTGTATCATATGCTTGTATAAACTTTCCATTATGCTTGTAGTCATAAACGCTCAAACTAACTTTACCCTTTCTCCCTCGTATCTGATAGAATGTATTTTCACGAGGAACGAAGAACAAATTCTTGAACTCATGACCGTTGTAGTTTGTTATCTCAATAGTTTTCGTCATTACATCCAAAATAAAATAAAAATTATTTAAAAAATAAACTTAAAAATTAATGATATCACCACCCTCACACGTATGAAAACATAGCGCAAAAATAAATTTAGGGTAGAAGGGTAGATCTAACCTCATTTCTACCCTCATTTCTACCCTGTTGAATTCATTGCTTTATAACTCTCTTCCTTTATCCAACTCTTCTAACTTCTTCCTAAGTTCAGCAATGTTGTCCTCATGAAGTTTAATCTTTCTCAAAATTCCTTCTCTATCTAATGGTTGCTTTATCTTTCTAAACTGAACTCTACCATCCTTCATAGTATGAACGTAAAAACCTTCTGGAATAGTTCCTGATTTAATGTATTCTACCAAAAACTTTTGTTTCATTGCTTCAGTGACTTTATTCATTTCAATCAAATAAAAATTTTAATATTAAATAAAAATAACGTTATTTTTTCAGTAAGGAAACGCAGGAGTTTTACGATTTATTTGAGGAGTAGGTTCTGGTTTAAATGTTGGAGTCGGTTTAGGAGTTGACTTTTGAACAGGAGTTTGTACTTCCATAGGTTCAGGAGTCATTGAAGGTTTTGCTTGTGAAGGCGTTGGTTTTGACGAAGGTGTTGGAGTTTGTTTAACTTCAGCTACTTCAGTATTATTTATAACATTTGCTTTATTTCTTTTCAACATCATAACTGCTCCTGCTGTAGCTAGCAAACCTAGTGGGAGACCATATCTTATATAAGGACTTGACCAAATGCTATTTTTGACAGGAGCTGGTGGAACACCTAACCTTGGTGAAACTGCTCTTTGCCATTGTGCAGCTCGTAAGAAATATTCAATAGGTGCTCCATAATCGTTTGGTAAAGTTTGTTTCACAGATGGTGAAGGTTCACGAGAGCTTGATGAAGAACTCATTTATAAGCTTTAAAAATAAACGTTCATCCTTTATTCCTCACTGTCGTCAGTGCTAAGTTATAGTCGTCAAGTCTTATTATTGGGATGCCTGACTGTCTTACTTGTATGCAAAGCAACAATCCCTCATAAATCCAATAAGTGGCTTTGGTACGTTTTCAGTTGCTAGTTCAATAGGTCCTTTAACAGACAATTTGTATGTTATTGGAGCAGTAGATGTTTGACCTTGCTGGAAGCAAAAGTCCACTTCTGTTGGAAAACCACATAAGAAATGTGTGTTGTCATAGCTATCCCATTTATGTTCCACACTACCATCATCCACCAATGACCTCATAACATCTTCATTAAATCCTATCATATCATTGTTTGTATTGCAAGCGTTCGCAACCATTTCATAAAATACAGGTCCATATGATTTTTCAGGTTCTGCAGGCATATTTCCATAAGCTCCCATGGAAAGCTGAAGATATTTAAACTTAGGGTTCTCAAAATTAACATAATAGTTGTCTTTCTTTCTAAATAGTGCCCAAATACTTTTAACATTAATAGGCGTATAAGCTGCTGTAAATGTTGCACTTGAACTATCTGTATTCTTTGAGAATGAACCGTCCATAGGAATCCAATCCATAACTTTAACAGGAAAACATAAAGCCTCGTTTGTATAATGTTCTACAAGTTCTGTATAAATGTTAGGGTCTAAAGAGAATGACTTTGGATGAATGAAACATTCATTAAAATCCATCTTTGTTCGAAATAGTTGCTGGTTACAGTTGTAATAGTAACTGTTCCACTAGCTTCTACTGCCTTCGTTATCATAGTGAATGGTTCATTCCATGGAACAAATTTATTTGTCGGTGGATTTGAATCTGAAGCAAATGCAACTTTAAGAGTTGGATTGAAAGCAATGATATCATTTACAGATATAGATGTGCATTGTAAGGCGTCGCTACTGAACTTTACTTTAAGCTGAATGTTTCCTGCAAAAGCTGGAATAAATCGAATAGCTTCTAATGGAAGGAATCTTCTAACAGGAATTCTTAAACGAAGCTTAAAATCAAATGATTTTCCTGCTGTAATTGGACCACTAACAATTTGTCCTGTTCTGCATGTTCCCGAATGACTCCATACATCTTCATGTCGAGTCTTTGAGAAAACATCTACTTTCTTTATTTGTTCGGTAGTTTGTGAGTTTGAAGTTATATATGCTTCTTCTCTTGCGTTGTCTTGAGAATATACGATACGACCATTTGCAAGGATTTGATATCCAGCAACTGCATAGAAAGCGTCATCGAAACCAATCCAAAATCCTGGTGGGTTTGTTTTATTGGAACCTGAACCAATTTCTTTATCTGCAATAAATTGACCTTCCATTTTATACGTAATGAATGTATTGTAAAGGTCCAACATATTTTCACCAGGAGGTGAGAGATTGAATGTTACCCATGTGTTATCTTTAGCAGTTCCAGGTTGTGATGGAATCTTTGCGTCAGAATATTTTCTATTAGTGTCACCAATTTGAACTGCATTGTCTATGATATCGAAATATGAGCGAATCTGATGAATATGCTCTGCTGGAGTAAA
This sequence comes from Trichomonas vaginalis G3, assembly GCF_026262505.1. Lineage (NCBI taxonomy): Eukaryota > Parabasalia > Trichomonadida > Trichomonadidae > Trichomonas > Trichomonas vaginalis. The sequence continues at coordinate 8,281,611 of NC_067205.1, forward strand.
TTCGTTTAACTGTTCGTTCTGCATGTATTTACTTCGATAAAAATATCTATTTACTTCATTATTCTCACTCTTCTTCTTGGCATTCGTGGTGGAAGTTGTTTCTTGACATTTTCAATGAACTGTACATTCTCTTTTGTCTCAACTTCTTTCACTGGCGGGTCAGGGTTCTTTGACTCGGTTTGTTTTTCAATGAAATTCACGAACTTTGCAATAAGCTCTTGGTTCGTTATTGAAAGTACATCTGGCTTCTTTTCTTCTTGTTCTATTGACTTTTCAGTTTGAACAGAAGGTTTTATATGGGCTTCGTGGACTTCACCCTTGCCATGCACCTTAATGTTGTCGCTCTCTGCATTCGCTAATGGAACCTTTCTTTTTCTTACGTATATTTTACCATCTTTACTCTGACTTACGTAATAGAAAGGATGTTGTATTCCTCTTGCGTCATTTAATATAATAGACTCTCGCTCTGATTTTGACAAGCTCATTTTACATCGGTTAAAGTTTTAATTTTGTTTTTTATCTGCAGTCAAATGACTCAGACAAGCCCTACGGACAAGACCCAAGGGGTCATAGATGTTGAAGCATTGAAGAAAGAAATTCGTGAGCAAATTTTATCCGAACTGAAGGAACAAAAACAAGAACAAAAGCCAGAGAGACCAAAGAGAAAACTTAGTGAAAAACAACTTGCTGCATTAGCTGCTGGAAGACAGAAGAACCCACGTTTGCTGGCGAAAAAAGCTAGAGAAGAAGCAAGCAAAAGCTAAAGAAGCTGAAGCAAAGAAAGAGTAAATGGTTTATTTTTATCCGAATTAAATGTATAGACAAATACCTTTATCTGTTGCGTTCAGTAGTGAAAACCCTGACGTCAAAATAAAGGGGAACAGAGTAACGTTTAAGTTTCCAACAGACTGGATTGTGAACATAAATGAAGAGAAGTACATTGGCATAACATCTATGTATATAACACGTGCTTTCAGAAAGGTTGACTTTATACTTCAAGTCGAGATAGAAAATGACGAACAGTCTTTAAGCGCCCAAAACATTCACATATACAAATACTTTAAAGACGATACAACATTGCAATGTATGATTTCATTTAATGAGATGTTCGAGAAAAAGTTCAACATTGAAGTACAAACTTTACAGCCTTTACGTGAGTTTCTTGCACAACTGAAAGAAGAAGGTAGTCAGCCACAACTTATAGACTTTCATTATGAATTTAATGAAAATGAAGATGGAACTCATGACTGTCAATTCATTGTATTCTCACCATTCAATGAAGTCGCTAAAAAGAAAGAAAATCCATTACGTATAAGATTTCAAATCTCCGAACCAAGTGATGATTTTAAGAATGTTTTCAATTATGATGCAATGCTTCCGAGGAAAAATGAATTTTCAAAGATTGTAACACCTGGCATTTGGGATAGAAAGCAAGCAATACTTTACTCTAATATAGCCAAAGGCGTTGAAAATGAGTTCATTGGTCATACAAGAACTTCACCACTTCCTAACCCTAAATACTATAAATTAACTGGCTTCAATCGTGAGTTTTGGATAGACATGTACTCCACTCATGACCATAAATGTCCAGTGTTCTTGCCTCCAGATGGGAAGGACTGTCTCTACATTGAAGCACAACTCTTAAACTCTACCATCGCAGTATTGTAAAATCTACGCTAGCTTTATTTTTATCACGAATGACCTCATTGCTGACAAAAATAAATGACCTCAGAACTTCAACTTACGAATAAAGCTTGTTTTAGTCGTTATTGAAAAGTTGAACTTTTCAGCAAAGCAAGGTTGACATGACTTACATAAGTCGAATGCAATCTCTTGACCATCATGAAGTGCTTTGTAAAGTTTCATTAAACTGAACTCAGAGTCTTTGTCATATGTTCCAACAGGTATGTGAATGTTCTTATCTTCATTGTAATAGCATTGTATAGCTTCAGGAAACATTTCATTAGCGGTTAAAGCAATAACATCTTGCTTCACGCCTTTCATTCTGCAGTGAAATGCAACTTCATTTAAATCGTTAGTGAGTAAGTCTATGTAGGTCTTCTTTCCACAGAAAATACTTTTATAAGCTAAACTTTGTTTTCCAGGTGTTATTTCTGCAAAGTCGCTATGAAATTGACCAAGGTTCTTTCCTATAAGTTCTACCATATCTCTTCTTAAACTCTGCTGCAAGCTTTGGGATGTCTTCATTATATAAGTGCATACTGTCGGTATCCTGGTAAAAGATTTGAAGTCCCATGTCCTCTGCAGTACAGAATACTTCATTCATAATACGTTTTGACATAGACAGAATATTAACACCAAGTGGACAGAAGTTAAAGTGTCTGCAAATGCTTTTCGTTAGCTTGAAAATAGTTTTATCTGAACCATCCAAACCTTCGAACTTCACTATATGGTTGTAATTTCTTATAGCATATCTTATAGCATCTTTGTCATCTACTATGGTTATTTTTGACTCAATAGGAGATAGAATAGTTTTGCCATAAATGCTGTTCAGAATGAGTTTTATAATTTCTTGTAAGGGGTTTTCTTCTTTCTTATACTTTAACCTTAACTCAAACAACTTCTTTACTTCATCTCTTATTCTCATATCTCTGTTTCCATCGTAATAGTATCCTTGCAACACTTCACATTTGACACCTTGATATTTTATGAGGTCTTGTAATGTTATATGGTCAACATACATGAGACAGCAAGTGTTTGAACTTCTTGGAACGTTAAGTTCTGGATTTAGTTCAGGGTCGCAAACTATTAAATGAAAGTGTCTGGGTATACCAATCTCTGTTATCTTAATGAGAACAAAGAAGCCAGACATAAACTTTTCACCAATGGGTTCCTTTTGGTCGTCATCGAATAAATGTCTCATGAGATACTCTGTGCTTAACATTTCTTCCTTCAATACTTTTGGAATACCTTCTAAAGTATAAAGTCTTGCTATAGCTGAAGGATATAATGAAACAGTGTCGAAGTCAGCAATGAGTTTCTTTTTGCTCTTTTGTTTCATGTTATCTGACAACATACATCTTCCACCTTGAATGCATCTCGAAATAAATTCTCTTGGTTTATTTGAGAGGTCATAAAGATTTCCATTCGGGAAGTATACTCTGTTCTCAAACAATTTGTTAGCAATAGAACAAATACTAACGTAGTCATAAACGTTTAAATCAAACTCTTTCAATAAGTCATTGCGGAACTTTACAAAACCTTCTCTTAAAATTCTTACATCTTGTTTGCAGTAAAACGTGCTATATTTTTCTAAGTCGAAGTGGTTTTCATCTATTCTGCAACCTTTGATGGAATCTATGTTCTTCATAAATGTATCTGCATCATGGATAAACTTACATGCTTCAGAAATGACACCAGTTCTGTTGTCATTTGCTAACAAAACACTGCTGTAGTAGTTATATGGAAATACTTCTTTCGGTCCTGTTTGTAAGTTAAACATAGCAGGAAATAGTTTAAGCTTCTTATTTATAACACTGTAAGAGTCTTTTATAATAATTGCCCGTCCTTTATATAAACCAGTTATTTGCATTGTTCGTGAACCTTTAATGATGGGAGTTCCTTTCACTTCTGTCATGTGTCTTAAGATGAAGTTTATGTCATAACTGAGGTTATGGAAATATATTAAACTCTTGTCAGGAAGTCTTTCCAAAAATTCTGTTGCACAGTTTTGACCCCAAATACTTTCACTAACTGAACCATCTTCACTGTCATAACAGATGTTAAAAGCTTTATGAAAGCCATCCGTACTACACTCAAAGTCAGCAAAGAAAACGTGCTCAGGTATGAATTTACATTTAGCTTTATTTACTTCTTTTGACTCTGCTTTCTTCTTCAGTTGTACACAATACTTTGGAGCATATGTCAAATCTTTAAATGGTGCAAGGTTCTGTTTATATAAGTCAGTAGTATATGTGAAAAGTTCTCCATAAGAAATAGGTTCGAAATATTTGCACTCCCACAATGTTTTCATAACATCCCATAACGGTGTTGTTCTATCATAACGAACTACATATTTATCTTCTCTCTTTGTATAAATCTTCATCTGTTTCTCAATGTTCATTCCACCACAAGCTTTGAGAATTTCTTTATAGTTTCGAATGAAATATGTTGTCATTGGAAGTCTTTCATTTAGCATGTAGTGGTCTTCAACAAGAAGTAAGTCAATAGTTCTAACAGTTTCGCATTCTTTTGGTATATATCTCTTTATTTCATTATGTCTTGAGTCATTGAAATAACCAATGGTAACATTAATGCTATACCTGTTGCGTCAGAAATTTCTTGTACTTTACTTTGAGGAAAGTCTCTAACACGAATGACTTCTCTCATGTGGTCAATAGTTTCTTCATTTACTCCAGCCTGAATGCAAGCATAAACGAAACAATTGTCCTCTGTCATAAGTGTTGCAGTTCTTTTGTTCAGTTCATTGAAGATTTGGTAGCGTTCAAGATTTATAGGTAATATGCAAAGATACTTCCAGAACTGACCGCTTCTCTTCTTATAAAACTTCTTTTCACCATTATCTTTCCAAAAGCTTTCTATAAGTGCTGGGTTTCCTGTTTGCTTAAGAGCTTCCAAAATGGCTTTCTGGTCATTTGTCAGTGTGCTTTCATCTCTATATGGTCTCTTTTTTGGTTTGCCTTTCTTTACATCTGACATCGTTAAGCCTTCATATTCTGTTAAATCATACATCTTTATTTCGTAAGATTCTTTATGTTTGTCAAGAAGAAGTCATAGTGCATTTCAACAATACCTGCAGCATTTGCTTCTATCTCTGATATAAAGTTCTCCTTCAAGAGCTGATGTAGTAATGTTCCAATATTATTGAGGTTTAACGTAGAACATTCATACTTTCCACCAAGTTTATAACATACCATCCATCTCTGTTGGGAGTTTATTTTAATTTTCTCTAAGAGTCTCATGAAAACCTTACCGAAATGTTTGTGTAAGTAGTCTCTGTTTGGTTCATCTAAAGCTTCGATGTTAAAGTCAATGAGTCTATTGCCTGACTTCACATTCCTCTTCCTATTTTCTTCATCTTTCTTTAACCATCTCTCACCTTCTTTTGGTTTGTCGTCAATGGAACGAATGACATTATTAGCTTTGCGAACTTGTTCTATAGCACTTTTAAACATCTCTCTTCTCTGTTGTTTCAGTGTGTCATCTCTCTTTCGTGTTTCACCAACGTTTGCATTTGTTATGTCAAACATTTCTCTTCTTACTTCATGTGGTACAGCTCTTCTTGTTTCACCAACGTTTGCATTTGTTATGTCAAACATCTCTTGACGAACGTCATGTGAAAGAGCTTTACGAGTATGACCAACGTTTGCATTTGTTATGTCAAACATTTCTCTTCTTACTTCATGAGGTATTGAACGTCTATGATATAAGTCAATAGCAACGTCATTTAAAGGAAATGCTCTTGCATGGACTTCGTCCTCGCCGCGTTGCGGCTTTATGAACTCATGAATTCTATCATAAGTTATTTCACCATTATAGTCATTGAGGATGTCAGCGAGTGCCTTTTTGTTTGTTGTGTAATGCTTTGCAACATCTATATTAGCTTCTGTAAGAAGTTGTTTTATTTCCGAGTGTTCTAACTTAGACAACTTCCGATACATCTTTAGTAGGAAATAAAAAAAATATTTTTGAAAAAATTAGATTAGATTTTTTTAAGTTATTTTTCAAAATAATTTAATATTTTTATTTTAATGAAACACATGCAAGATTGCAAGTTCTTTTCATACAATGCTCTCGCTACTGTCATCAAGAATGAGTTCAATAATGCTTCAAACGTCAATGTTATCTTTAACAAGAAGTTTGTGAAAGAATCTAAGTTTGGTCAGTATGTCAGACCATTAGCTATTGTCATTGACCGCAAACGTTATACTTCACAAGAGTTAGCAGTAGTTTTGAAACAAAAGGGTTTCTTCGTGAATGTCAAAGATACTCATTATACTATTATAAAGAACTCCAACATTGACTTCTTCAGTATTGCTATGAATCTTTCCGAACAGAAAGAATATAAGAAGGGTGAAACAAATGTGAAATATTATTCTTCATCTCTGAAAACAATAACGAACAAAGATGTTATACAAAAGTTCTTACCAAAGGTTGAAGAAGCTTCTATTGACATTGACGAAGGAAGTGAAATGGTTGAAGAAATTGACCCTGACGTCATTTAAGCAAAAATATATTTTTGGTTAGTCTTCATATCGATATTTTACAACAATTCCCCAATGTATAAACTTTTCATACGCTTTTTCATAAGCTTTATATACCTTCAGAAATTTTGCATAATCTTTAGAAGCATTTAGATATTGTTTAAATGCTTTGTATGTCTTCAGAAATTTTGCATAATCTTTTACATGTTGTTCGTTCTCTTCTTCTGTCATGAGTTCCGAATATTCTAAATTCATGTTCTTTCATATGAGATAAAATTTTATAAAAAAAAAAAATTAGCTTAGATTTTTTTATTCTTCCTCTTTGAAGTTATCGAAATATTCTGTTATTTTTTCCTTCAGTAATGTTAAGTCTTCTTTGAATGTAAGTATTGTGCAACCTTTGATGTCATAGTGTGTTTGAGGAAGAGTATTTTTGACAATTTCCTTTATTTGCTCATTCGGTGTCATTGAAATCGGTAAGTTTTCACGATAGAACCAGTTTCTGTCAGATTTGTAAATCTTAGCAAGGTCATAAAAGCTTTTGTTGTTTCTTCTGACTAAATGCAACATAACCATATCTCTATCTTCTTCTTTCTCCAACTCTTCAGTATATATCATATACTTATAACTCTTTTCCTTTCCTTTTGGTACCGAACGTGGTATTCTTTTCTGTATGCTTTTGTCTTTGGATTCAATGACTTCATCTTTTGCTTGAAGTTTCTTTTCCATCTCTCCACGTTCTTGTCTATGAATTTCGTCAAGAAGTCTGTAAACATGCCATGCATAACGAGGAGAAGCCCACATTGCAACTGCATTTACTAAAAGTCTATGAACATAATAACCTCTTAAATTTATTGGCAAATTTTTACGATTTTCATGTGTTTTATGCATGACCGAAAAAAGTCGGTCTAGAGAAATTTCACTCAAAAGTTCTTGTGTGCTTTGGTTTTTGAACCAGTCGTCTGCGTGTTTAGTGTCTGGAGCAAAACATGCTGTCAAAATACTTTGCATTTGGTACATATCGTCTTTGACCGAACGAATGAGACGGAGTTGTTTGTTAAACTGAACCCACTCGTATTCTTCATTTATGGCTTCATGACTATAACTGTTGTTGTGTTCTCTAATGTTGACATTCTGTCCTTACATACAAAATAAAAAAATAAATAAAAATAAAACTAACTTTATTTTTCTGTGTTAAAGAAATGTTAAAAATTCAGGGTTACATATGTGAAAAGAAGTCACGAACAAATGAAGGTCATAAGATTCAGCACATAATTCTGAATTGAATGGTGTGTCATACATGTCAAGCCGTCAAGAATTGAAGGAGATACGAGGCTATAAAGATTTTGGATATTTTCTGACACACACCCTGAGGGAAAAGTGACAAAACACGACGATAGAAAAAAGTGACAAAATGGGAGAAAGTTGTTCCCCGACCAAAATGCAATCATGTCGAAAAAGTGACATTTGTAAAGTTAGACGATAGGATTTCCTGAAAAAATACAAGACTTGTTCTGAATCAGGACAAGATTTGTCTTGAAAAAATACAAGACTTGTCTTGAATCAGGACAATTGTTCTCAAATTTGAGAACTTTACAAGAAAAACTGACTAAAAAGTGCAAGACTTGTTCTGAATCAGGACAAGATTTGTCTTGAAAAAATACAAGACTTGTTCTGAAAAAATACAAGACTTGTTCTGAAAAAATACAAGACTTGTCTTGAATCAGGACAAAACTTTACAAAATGTAAACTTTACATAACCGTTTCTATCGTACATGATATTTAGTTGACATTGTAAACTATCTTCATGTAAAGTATGGCGGTTTGAAACCGTCGGGAACCTTCACTTTTTTGACGAACTTTCCGCAGCAATTTTTAAAATTTGTGAAAACTCAACGGTTTGACACGTGCCATATGTCATTTTACTCAGAATTTTGTGCTGAATTCAGCAAAAATAATGTTTATGTTAGCATGTTAGATCTAACACGTTTTCTAACCTCTTTTCTAACATAACTATTTACAAGCGTTTTACATGGTATATGTTGCGATGGTTCATGACTTTAAACAGTTTTGTAGCTTCTATTTCTTCTTTTAGTACATCGAATGTTTTAACAATGCCGAAGGTTTCTTTATATTTCTTCTTGACGTCAGATAGAAGGAAATCGTCAGCAGTTGGATAATTTTTGTTCAGAAATGCTAACATGTCCATTTTATCTTCTGCTGGCTTCTCTACTTCTTTCTTTAAGTCAGCATAGTCGTTTCTCATTCTTTCTATCTCTTTGACGGAGTAGTTATATTTCCTCATCGCTGCCTTACATTTTGAACATTGCGGGTTCATTTTTGCGTTATACATTGAAATTTGACCTGCTAAAACAACTAAGGCGTCAATTGCTCTCTTCATCTCAAACATAGCGGGTCTTAGTTGTTCGTTCCATACTTTGCCTCTTCTATCTTTATCTCTTATTTCCCAAACACATTCAGCAACTAATGAAACAAAGTTATCGTAGGTCTTAAATTCTTCAGATTTATATATGTCAGAAACATTCTTATAAACCATGTCGCAATCTTTGTCCATAACTTTATGGTTGCAATGAAAACCAAGGAATTCATAATTTACTTTACGTATGAACTTCTTTATTTCTACTGAGTCAGTTGTTTTGACTTCAATTTCGTCGAATTCAGGAATAGTTAGTTTTTGTTGTTGGATTTCAGGCAATTTGGGTAAATGGTCAATAATGTCCTGCATTTCATAAAGATACTGTTCATTTGTTTCATCTTTCGCACTACAGTCTAAATTACTTGTTAAAAGTTCTTGCTTTATCTTCTGGATTTTTGTTTCGAAAGTATATGAAGAAGGAATGAAGCTTTTCATCTCTACTAACATAGATGTTGGATTCATGACTAACGAGTTTGGTGCTGTAGTTTGAATTGTTGTTGTGCCGATTGTTGAAATCATATCTTTACATACAAGATAAAAATTTTTCTTAGAAAAAAATTAGCGTTATTTTTCTTTCATAAGGAAATGTCAAAAATTCATGATTTTCGAGAGTTTTAGACCATGTTAGAAAAGTGGTTAGAAAACGTGTTAGATCTAACATTCTAACATAAACATTATTTTTGGTGTAAATATGAAAACATTAATATCATGACTGTTCTCATTCATGTCTGATTTACATCTAATGAAAAAGTTTAGAAGAATTTTCTTATTCTTTCTGGCATATTTTTGTCTTTCCAGTACTCCCGCTCTAATGGTCCCAGATGTGTTGGCTTTGACTCTCTCAAGTTCTTAGATGGTATAACATCTTCAACACCTCCTTCATATCTTACTTTATAAGTGTCATCGTTTGTGTTGTAGCCAAGTATTTCAATAACCACTCCTCGCTTTGCTTCGTCAATGGTTTCAGCAAGTTTGCCATTACTACTTTCAACTAATTTATGACGAGGGTAAAATGCTATGGAGTCGTCAGCAGCTTTTATAAGATATCCATTACCTTGCGTAGAGTCTACGATATAATAGTTTCTACTTAACCTTAAACGTTTCTTTGTCAACGGTTTGTCGTCAAGAACTACACGAACTTTTGTACCAGGAATGAGGGTAAATTGTGTTGAATTTCTGATATTTTGTGTTTGGCTTCGTTTCTTTTGTATATACTTTTCTTCTTGTTGTTGTGTCATTGAATTTGGTGTATGTCCTGTTGTAGAATGTGTTGAGGAATTATATACTTCGAGAAAATGTTTCATTGTTTCTTCGGTAAAGTCTCGCTCTTGATTTAAATCTCTGAGCGTTCTTATGAAGCGGTTTATGATGCCGAGTATGTTATGGTTATGGTCTTCAGTAGTGTAGTGAGTTATGTTATGCTTAATGAGAAAATTCTGTGATTTCATTGCTGAGGTATGCACTGTCTTGGTCTGATGTTAAAGTACTTGGGCTATGTTCTGCTACAAACTTTTGTAAAACTCTTAACACTTCACGAGTTCCTTTATTTTTCATTGGATATGCATATGCTTTACGAGTGTTAACATTAATGAAGATGAGGAATGGTTTATGTCCTCCTTTTCTGCTTTGAATGAGAGTGTCAAATTGGTATGCGTCAGGAGCGTTGGAGTAAATTGGTAAAAAGTAGTCGTAAGGGTTTATTTTTGTTTGATGTACAACATTTTTGTCAAAGAACCTTTTCACTTCAGCTCTGTTAGTAAATCCCCAACTCTTTGCAGCTTCATTGAATTTCTTAAATGACCTCCATGGATGTTGTTCGAATACTTCTTTCAAGCTCATTTATGTAAAAATAAAGATTTTATTCTAGGCTCAAGCGCGTTCATTGAACGCGGTACCATGCAAATACAGTCACAAATGGTGGCATGTAATCTGCACCCAAGCCTGTTGGATTTGTTGTGAAAGTATGGGCATGATTTCCTGCGGTTCCACAGAAAATACCTGCGCTTGAATCTACTGGGTCACTTGAAATATCATATCTATGCATTCCCTGTCTATCCGAACCTGCTGCAAGATTTGTATAACCTCTTTTTGTTATTGAATGTGAATGACTACCTGTTGTGTTTGTAGTTCCTGTATGAGTGTGCGGTGGAAGGTTTGCTTCAGTAATTTTCTTCGAACCTCCTGTTTGCTTTGAAGAGTTAGCACAGTATAAGAATTTGTCTACAATCTGCTGCCATGTACCAAAACCTAAAACTGTTGCTGGATTTGTTGAGTTCATTGAAGTATAAATAGAGCCTATAGGATATAATGTTTGAAGAATCTGAGTCTTTAATGTTTGAAGCTCTGTTTTGTCTGCTTTCTTGTCATATAAATCTTGAGCAGTGAATTTAATATTATGTTCATCCTTCATGACATAAACATCTTTACATCTAATGTTTTTCATCGTCGTTATGTTGTCATCCGATGTTAAACCTTGTGGAAAGTTAGGAGGTTTACAATATAATGCATCCCCACCAGTTCCTTCAACCGTTCCTTCAATACTTTCTATAGCAACAGTTGTAAAACTTGTATGTGTATGAGTCTTATTTGCTTTCTTCTCTAACATTGCTGGTAGTTCATGTGTTTCAAAGTTTCTGACATGACCTTCGATATTCATACATTTGTTATTTAAGGAGTTTAGTGTATCTTTTACGCTTGTACTTGGATTCTCTAAAGGTGCACTTGAACCAAGGGTATAGTTCAATATTATGTCGTCTGCTCTAACAGTAGTGAAGGATTTATGTGTATGGTTCTTGTCAGCTTTACTGTCTAATGTAGCTTGAAGTTCATTTATATCGGAGATGTTGTGTTTATGAGATTTCAAAACTTTGTTCATTGCTTCGAGTTCAACTTTGTCAGCTTTACTTTTAATAGCATCTTCAAACGTTATTTTTGCCTTAACTCTCAAAGTAAATCTTGGTTCAACTAATACACCGTTAACATTGAAAGTAGAGGCATAAATTTCACCGGTATAACCAAATGCTTCTGGTGCTTTAGCTACATCATACTGTACAGTACAGCTTATGTCATAACCTTTAGCACGAATGTATTTATATCTTCTTTCATTAACATTTTTTGTCTTCGCTTCATCACTTCGTGTTAAATATCCATGGTAGTCCGTTATAATCTGTTCGTCTGAAGTTATATAATGAACATGGTTCTTGTCCGCTTTACTATTTAATGTAGCTTGAAGTTCATTTATATCGGAGATATTGTGTTTATGAGATTTCAAAACTTTGTTCATTGCGTCAAGTTCATTTTTATCTGTTTTACTATTTAATGTAGCTTGAAGTTCATTTATATCGGAGATATTGTGTTTATGTTCTTTATCTGCTTTTTCGGCTAATTTCTCTTCTATCTCATTTATTTCAAGTTCATGCCTACCACCACCTCCCGAAGAAGTATTTTTCTTCAGCTCTTGAAGAACGTCCACTTCGCCATCTTTGGTGTCAATAATGAGACTTTGAGTTAAAACCTTTCCTGTCTTAATGGATGTTTGTAAAACTTCTTCTTCACCGTGTTCGGGGTCATGGTCGTCATCATATCTTGTGAAATCAGAGATGTTGTCATACATTAAGCATATCTGTCTCAAAAGTTCTGCTATTTGAAACTGGAACGAAAGATATACAGAACTTTCATCATCTCCTAAAGTCAAGTCTGCTTTCTTAAGTATTTCTTGAATGTATGCAATGAGAACAGAGTACCTTGGAAAATATTCGAACAATATTTCATTAGCTGTTGGTTTTGGTGGTTCTTTTGGAGTTTCTGTTGTTTCAGTTCCTTCTGTAGGTTCTGTTGGAGTTTCTGCATCTCTTGACTTCAATGCTCTTGCTCTCAAAGACCTAAATGTTAGAGCACCGGGTTTTACAAAGGACTTTATAAATGCTTTAATAGTTCCTGGTAAGTTATTGTTAGCATTAAGTAAGTTCCTTATGCTTCCATCATGTACGTCCATAGCACTATGTAAAAAATCTATACTTTTCTTGTAGTCAGCAATAGACTGACTGTGATTTTTTAAAGATTTGTCAATACCTTTAAGCCAATCTTCATGCATGTCTGATACTGAGCCAAGAATATCATTTGCTTCCTTTAGTGTATTTTGTGCTTGTCGTAAAGTATCCAATCCCGTACGTGCATTGTTTGCTATACGTCTTACAGTATCTATTTGACTCCTTGTTTCTTGCATCCAACCAGATAAAGTTTTAATAGTATCCGAACCATTTGAAATGAAGTTCAAAGCATTTTTAACGTCATTTAAAACTTCTTCACCAAGTACCGCCCATATCTTTCCGATTTGGTATTGAAGAACTCCATATGAAGCAGCTGTTAAACCAGTATTTATAAGGTCCCATATCCATGATTTAGCAGTTTTTCCATCCTTTCCATCCAAACCGTTCTCGCCTTGAGGTCCTTGTATTCCTTGTATTCCTTGTATTCCTTGTGGTCCTTGAGGTCCTTGAGGTCCTTGAGGTCCGGTGTCACCCTTCTCTCCTTTCAGTTCATCTTTATGTTCGTTATAATATTCTAATGTCATAAGGTGTACATCATTACTGCTACCAGCAACGCCAAGAATTTGTTTCTCATTCATGACTAAATTCTTTAGGCATTTAATGTTGTCGTCAAATCGAAAGCTCTTTAACAATTCAATGAGAACATTCAGTACTTTCACTAATGAGGCATCTACTGTAGAATTTATATATTGCACCGTTCCATCATTTATGATAGGAACCTTGCTTGTTGTAATGAATGGGTCATAAGTGTTAAAAGTATCGAAATCAATGACTTTTTTAGTTTTTCCATCGTCAATGACTAAATCATTGCCTTCAATGGTTAAAGTTGAGTTTTCGTTTACTAGTTCATGTGCTCTTCTTGCTTCATTTGTTTCATACGCATATGCAGCAATAGTCATATTTTAATGAGAATAAAATGTTGTTCTATTTGCAAAGTACAGACCCAAACGAATACGGGACAGTAAAGCTACAAACAAACTTAGGTCTTCAGAATGAAGCGCTTGCTTTCAGAGTTGTTGACTTCAATACTATCGCAACTTTTGTCATAACAGATGAAACAGATTTCATAGAGATTGAAATAGATGACAAAAGAAGTTTTATAACATTTCCTAACAGAGCAGAGTATAGAATAGATAAAATTGCTGGAGTCATAGGTACTCTCATAAATGAAGAAACTATTGACAACATAGATGTCGAACTCTCTTCTGAGGGAACATTGAAGTTCAGTAGCAAGAAAGAGTTCAAGATAACACGAATGAGTCATAGAGTACAACTTCTTTTGGGTGCATACCATATGACATTTCCTTTGAAAAGTGTTGACAAAACGATTGAGATGAAATCTGTTCCATACGTATGTTATGGTAATTGTTTATACATTGAGTCTAAAATAGCTAATGTCACAGGCATTTCAGGAGTTAATAGTAAAGGTTCAGTAGAGTATAAATCTTTCTGTTATGCAGTCAATTCAATGTTCATTCCAAACGTTCCTGTCATAGCAACTCATTTAGGTAAATGGGTTCGCATTAGTCCTCATAATTTGAAAGACATGCAATTCAGACTAGTTGACTTTCAGGGCGAGCCTGTAGAACTGAAGGCACCAGTGCGAATGACTGTTGAAGTTGACTTTTTAGAAAATATTAAATGCAACAGCTTACAAGAGAACTCAGAGCTAAAAATATAAAGTATGAATGTTATGTATTAGGTCATGAACTTTGGTTGTTGCTGTTTGATGAAACAAATGAGTTAGTTATGTCAGTCAAGAGAACAGAAAAAGGCGTCAAAGGCGCCGAGCGCAAAGCGCTATATTGTGTTAGTGAAAACTGCACCAAGTCAATAAGATTAGGTTTGCATTATGAAGATGAGTTCGATACTGTTGAAGAAGTTTTGGATAGATATTACAAATTGCTTTAATTTACTAAAACATATTTCAAGCAAAGTTTATATTCTGTTGAAAGTTTTGTATACTCGTTCGAATATTTATACTTAAACTCAACTCCTGTAGTTCCTGGTGTTTCAATGATGCGGATGTTACCTATTTTCATGAATAGTGGAGTTTGACCACAGCATTCGATTTCAGGGTCGAGATAGTCAATGACACATTGTTTCCCTGTTATTCGTGATATAACATTTTCAAGGTCCTCCTTTGTTAGAATTATTTGGTTCTTACTTATAAGATTTGTCAAAAGCTTCTTATCGTCTTTGAGTAAATTGTTTGGTATAACTGAAGAAGGTAATGGTCTACGTTATCTGAAGGATTTGTTTGAACATTTGTGTAAGGGTTGTCGTTGGCTTCTCTTGAAAGAATTTGGTCCAGTGGTGGATACTCTAACTTAACATCTGATGTAGCGTTAGCGTTTGAAGCTGAGTTTAAATTCACGGCGCCATGCTCCATGATGGGCTCTTTGAGCCCTCCCGACTTAAGTTCTGGTTCTTTTTCTTTCAAACACTCTGAACTATAGTTCTTTATGACAATATTGTTTGTCGTTCGTGAGTCAACATTTGATGTTGGTTCAATTGGAACATTAACGGCACCAGCTAAGATGGATTTGCTTCTCATTTCATATAGAATAAAAACCTTTTATATGTATGAAATGAACAATATACTCGACAAGGGTTTGAATGTAAAGCTAACGAATGAAAATATTGTTGAATTCACTGAGACAGGTGCTGTGTATAAAGATGTAGAACTACTGAACAAAAGAGCTAAGGGAAGAAGCAGGAACATGAACAAAGGGTGGAAGCCTATAAAAATTTATGTCAATGATGGCTCAGGAGGTTCAAACATAAAGTATGCAGAAAGTTATAGAGTTTATGCTCTCAAAGGTGAAAAGCCTTCATTTAAGAACAGCTATTCTAACGCATATCCTCAAAAGCTAACGGATGGGGAAGTGGATGATATGAATGACAGCAAAAATATTAACAGAAATGGCGACAGAGATGCATGGAATTTGTTTACCATCAGTCAATTGAAGGTTAAACTTTAAAACAATGTTGGTCGTTCCCATGGAATATTTTTGACTTTAATGGTATTAGTCATGATATGAATCTCAAGGTATGAACGAGGAGAGATGAGAGACTTATATGCTTCCCAAATTTCTTCAAAAGGTAATGTTATACCTGACTGTTTCCAAATGAGTTCAATATCATAGCGTGAGAAACCTTGAAAGATAACGAAGTCAGTTATGAGACGTTTTATGTTTAAAGCTAAAAACCTCCATGTTTGCATAAGTATTGCTACAGTTAAATGGTAATGTCTGACTTTAGTTATGATGTTAGCTAATGGTGAGTCAGGCTTTGAAACTAAACCTTTTCCGGCGAAGTCGTCGCAAACTAACAAAGTATTTGAAGGATATTTTTTGAAGGGGTATTTTGAAAGTTTTGACAGAATGTAGTTTGTAAGTCGTTTCATATCGTAAACTCCTGAGTACTGACGTAAGTGGTGTTTGTCAATAATTCTTTCCATCTCCTCAGAAGTCTTTTGCATTCCTGACTGTATAAATTCAACGATGGCATAATATTTCCTCTTACGTCGAATGTAACGTTGAAGAAATTCAATGAGTTCACTGTCTGGAACTTTAACGACAGAGGCTTGAACTTTTGACATAAATGTTTTCGCTGTTGAGTCCATAGAGTCTGAAGTTGCTGATATAATGATTTGGTCATAGTAAGAGTCGTTTCCTAAACGCTCTGTTATGAGTATATGACGAATGAGGTTAAATGTCTTACCTGAACCCATCTTTCCACAATAGAAATACACACCATTTGAACAGAACTCATAATCTTTGCTGAAAGGAAGAATAAGAGAACTGTTGAGCTTTTCACTGCTTTCATTCATGTCTTCATCTACGTCATGTATTAAATGCTTCATTTTATCTCCATTAAAAATGCAAGTCAGAAATATTCAGAACATAGCACCGAGTCTAACTGACAAGAGTATAAAGATATACTATGAACATTTATGATGAAACCAACCAAAATTCAAGAAAGTCAGTATACTTATGAATATCCAAGACACTGGGTAGAGTATGTAGGAGGTGAGAAAGCTATTGAAATCAGACAGGTTCGAAGTATTCCAGCAGGAAGAACAATATTATTGAAGAACTTTAATGTTTTGAGATATAATGATGAAACAAGAAGCAAGATAGTTTCCTCTGTTGCTGTGTATGTGAACTTAGATACAGGAGATGACATGAAAGTTTTTAACACAAAGCTTCAAACGGTAGTGAGAGAACAACTGACTGCGGAAGGGCATCCATTACCTTCAGAAGTTACCATAGCATATAATTTTGAAACAAACTCAATAGATTTTAAAGTCATCTCTGCAAAGAAGTCAGGTTTACATTTAATGAAGCAGATGTATATTCGAATGAAAACTTCAAAGCTATTGCATGGTTAGATAATGACGATTGCTTTAAGAAAATATTTAAATACAGTGACTCAAAGATGTCAATAGATGACCTTCGTGGAATGTTACCATCGACGTTTACAGTAGAAGGTTCAGCAGGATTGCTTACAAGATTGTCAATTGGTGGTATTTGGTCTCGTGAGAACATTGTTATAAAATCCAGTATAAGTGAATTTGCTGAAGAATCTATATTATGTCTTTCAAACTACATGTATTCGCCGCCGAAGCATTATAGTATAACAAACTTTGTCAGTAAGTTTAACATAAGACTTGTCGAACCTTCTTCAATGAAAGATGTTGTGCTACCTAAAGACGGAAAGGATGGACTCATTATTGAGATGATTTTAATAGCATATTAAATGAGCTTGTTCTTGAAGGTCATTCATGATGAAATAACTGTTGTAGAAGATGTTAGCAATTGTTCAGACATTTTATTGAGAATAGATGAATATAAGAAATAAGTTTAGTAGACCGCAAAGCGGTGAGGGCGAAGCCCGTGAGAACGCTTATGTTTCATTGACTTTCTCCAGTAACGAGAACTTTTATGAGATAATATTGAAGAGAGATGATTTTAATATGGTGTAAATGGTAGCTTGGGCAGCTTTAGGCGCAATGGGAACAAAAGCATTAGCATTTGGAGCAAAAGCACTTGGAGCTTATGACGCAGTAAATAAAATGAGTGGAGGAAGGGTTTCGAAGACATTAGATGCAAATAAAGGGAAGATTGGAGGCTGGGTTGCAAAGAAGTTAAGATTAAATAAAATAGGGCTCATAAATAAAGCATCCAATTTGGTTGCGACTGAGTCAGAAAATGCTTTAGGAAAGGACGATGAGTTTGCAAAACACGCAAAAGACTTTAATGACCAGATGAAAGGTGAAACAATGCATTTAAATAGAGTCGATGGAACTAAAGAAAATGTTTCTTCTCCACCAGCGGTTTATCCATACGGACCTTGGAATGTATGGAAACCCTTATGAAAGACCATTTGACCCATTGACTGGTGGAAGTAATGGTATCATTACGGACGAAGAAGAAAGACAGTCAAGTTGGAGACAGACGTGAAGAAAGCAACTAAAAAGAAACCAAGGAAGAGAGTTATAAAGCAATGAATTCAACAGGGTAGAAATGAGGGTAGAAATGAGGTTAGATCTACCCTTCTACCCTAAATTTATTTTTGCGCTATGTTTTCATACGTGTGAGGGTGGTGATATCATTAATTTTTAAGTTTATTTTTTAAATAATTTTTATTTTATTTTGGATGTAATGACGAAAACTATTGAGATAACAAACTACAACGGTCATGAGTTCAAGAATTTGTTCTTCGTTCCTCGTGAAAAACATTCTATCAGATACGAGGGAGAAAGGGTAAAGTTAGTTTGAGCGTTTATGACTACAAGCATAATGGAAAGTTTATACAAGCATATGATACAAACGGTAAAGCGTGTTTCATTAGCTTTGTCAAAACTTACTAACATTTATTTTGACAGTGATTTTGACCTATATGAAGAAGAAAGTGAGTCAGAAGATTATGAGCTGTTATATGAAGCACAGCAATGGGAGGAGTTGCAATACTTTTGTAAGTGAGAACGTTTATTTTTTACATTAGTGAGGTGAAGTGGTTGGCGGCTTTGTAAATATTTAAGGTTAAGTTAGTGTTGTCGTTTGTGTTGTAAAATATACGTTAACGGTTTTGTAAAGTGTCAAATTCACATATAATGGGTAAGGAGGCGCGCAGTGCCTCAGTACCCATGATATGTATACTAACTATATCATACAGTTGTTGTATGACTTTTCCAACTGTATAGTTCCTTCCCGGGAACTCACCATCTTCGTTTGGAATTCCAGTCGGAATATATTGGACAAACCTCATGTATGCAGCGTTAAGGTCGACATAGTATATCTTTTCATCTGAGTCGAACTTGTCGCAACCAATTGGTCCAGTTTGTGGAAATTCAAGTGAGTCTCTTATCTTCTGAGAAACTTCTCCTGTTATCTCATAAACATCGTCGAAGCAACCTGTTTCATATAAAACCTTCTGACCTAACTCAGATGCTCTCCAATACAATTTGACGTCAATTGGATGTCTCAATGGAAGTTTGTTTATAGCATCTTAAAGTTCTTGCAACCTCATTGGAAGTTCTTCTGGTTCAGGTTGGTATCCGAACATACCAACCCCTTGTGGAACTGTGTACTTCTTTTGTACTAGAACTTTGTCTGGAACAACTTTTGGTCTTGCTAACAATGAAAAGTTTGTTTCGTCTTTTGGTACAAAAGTTTCTGTCAGCTTGTCATCTGGAATTGGTTCCAACAAACCTTTCTCGAAAAGAATGTTTACAGCTCTGACAATGTTGCACTTACTTTTACCAAAGAATGGGTTTGTAAGACTTTCGTTCAACATGAAGTGGTTGTGGACAATTACAATCTTCAACCATGGTAAGTCTTTGTCAACAACATAGTCGTCATGTGAAGAACCTTTAGCTGTAGGTATGTTGACTCGGATATTGACGTTTGCCAACGGTGCAATTTTTGCCAATTGACCTCTGAGAATGTACCTTGTCTTCACACATGACTCAAGATACTTCATCTTCTCATCTGTAACAAGACCAGAGTTCCTGAGACATGTAAGAATACAAGGTTCATTGACAATTGTTTCAATTGAATTGTAAATTCCTTACATGGTCAAGTCAATGTCAGACTTATTTATGAAGGGGAAGTATCCAGCATGTTGTCTGACTGCTTGAGGTTAGGTTGGTACCATTCGAACTTGACACTTGCAATTCCTTCAATTGCATTCAAAATGTCTGAGTCGGAGTCAACCATTTGTTCTCTCTTTGTAGTCTTGAAAGCGTCAAGAAGTTTTGCGGCTGTTTGTTCATTGCCATGTGCATAGTAAATGTGACCATCCAAATCTGTTATGGTCAATCTGAGATTGTGTCCTTTCTTATTTCCGTCTTGAATTGCAGCAAGTACTCCCATGAAGCCTTCTTTGTTCTTTCCTTCGTCAAAGTTTACTGTAAAGGTTCGACAGATGTAATTTGACTTCTAACTTCACGATACTTTTCATATGCATATCTTGTTCTTTCCATGGGAGCATGTGCGTCTTCACCCTTTTCCTTTTTTCCTTCTCAAAGGATGCAATTGTTCGTCATGTTTCCAGTAGAATCTGGCAAAGCCGTCGTGTCCTTCAACTTGAGGTTCACTAACATCGAAAGGCATGTCCATAAGACGTTCTTCTTTTAACCTCTCTAGTCTGTTTGGATAATTGGCACGTGCTGTTTCCAAATCTAATTCGTAGGTCAGACCAGCCAGTTTGTCATAGACTTTTATGGGTCTTCCTTTCTTATATTTAAACTTCTTCGAAACTCTCCAACCATATCTTTGTAACTCTGCTTTTATTCTAGCAGACTTTCTGTCCATTCTATATGGGGACATTTTTATAAAAATAATTTTTTTTCTTTACTTTACATAACCGCCTGCTGCCATAAGTCTTTGACGCCAACCCATACCAGCTAATGAAGGTTGACTTGGTTTAGTTTGGAAACTAAAATTTGGTTTTGGTTTTCTTCAGTTTTTTCTTTTTTGGTTTTTCTTCTTCTATCGGTTTTTCGTCACTTTTCGGTTCCTCTGACTTTACTTTCACTTGCAGGAACAGTTGTGTCGTCAACATCTTCATAAATATCATATGCCATTTGCCATTTGTTTTTGTTTTCCTTTCAACTTTTTTGTGTTTGTTGTAAAGTTTAGAATATTTCGACTCTAAGTCAATGAGATGTTCTATAATGAACTGTTGGTCAGTGAAGTAAACTTTTCCATCTGTTGTCTCGAAAGCTCCTTCAGACTTCAATATTTTATTTGTGAGAGTCTGTTTCTTTTTTGAGATACTAGCCGTTCCATTTCTATGAAAAGTGACTTTATAGTTAGGGTTTGTATTTCCAGACCTGGCACGTTCTATTATTGAATTTTTCTCTTCATCTGTAAGTTCTTTGACAGGTTTTGACAATGGTTCTGAACTTTTTGTTTGTGGTGTCAAATCTACCGTTTCAACTTCTTCGGTCATTTCATCTCAGTAAAAATTTTTAGTTTGGTTTGTTTTTTCAACTGGTTGTTTGTTGTGGAGGTGGATGGTTCCTTTAATAATATCATTCAGTTTCACATGCTGAGCCTGACTATATGGTATCGGTTTAAATGCTGGAAGCCGACAAATCCATCTTGAACTCATTTGTCTCAATGCTGCATTGTTCATTTCATCTCAATAAAAAACCTTACATTTCCAAGTTTGAGGCGGTTGAGGTTGGTTATTGTTTACCACACGTGTTGTGCATGGTTATATCCTCTGTTAAAGAATCTTTCACCTTGGTCCATATAGTGTCCTGCTTGGTTATAGTAGTCATTTTGCTTTGTTATAATAGTTTCCTGCTTTGTCTTCCTACATTGTCCATCCATCCTTGAACTTTTCCCTCTTGTTTCAGGATTTGGAATAAGATTTGTTGCATCTCGTGCTACATCCCAACCTTTCTGTACAGTTTGTATAATAAGGTTTGTGCTTTCTCTTTAAGTATACCTTAATGTACTCAAAATCTTCCTTCCAACTCCAAATACACCTCTGGCTATTGTTCCCACTCGGGTAAAATCTAGATGCGACTCCTGCTAATGCGCCAAATAAACCAATTTCTTACAGGGTAAAAAAGGACGAATCCAAACAAGGACCCGTATGTTTCTAAAGCGACAAAGAAAGCACTCATGATAAAAATCTTTTAGTTCAACACCAAATGCTTGGTTTCATGGATATCTTGGAAAACATTCCGAGGTATAGAGAAGATGGACCACCATATTGGTTAATATTTGTTGGTCAAAACAAATACTGTGAAGCCATACCATTACAGTCCAAAGCTATTTTAGATATCTTAGCAGCTTTGACAATATTCGTTGACAAATACCATCCAACAAAACTGACATCTGACTGTGAAAGTTCTTTCAAATCAAATGATGTAAAAAAACTATCTGCGTTCAAAAAATGTAAACCAATATTTCATTGTCGACCAAAACCATTCTGCTCTTGGTGTCATTGACGGATGTATAAAAATGTTAAGAGACTTAAACCAACCAACAAGGTGGTGAAGCAAATGAAATGTCATATGACGACAAATATAGACACTTCTCCATGGCAAAGATGAGACAAGTTTTAAATATTTACAATAACCGTAAACAAAAAGGTTTGGGAAACCACTCCCCCGAAGAAATGAAAAACAACCCTGACTTAGAGAAAGACTATATATTTAATAATTTAGTCAAAAGAGACAAACAAGAAAGAATGCCGGGCTTCAAACTTCAGAAAGGTGACAAAGTAAAAATAGAAATACCTAAACGCGACCCATATGAAAATACTATTGACTATGACAACAATGGGAACCCGACAGGTACTCACATTCGTGTTCGTAAAAATAGAAGAAAGTATACAAGAGAATATTATGAAGTTTTAGGCAAACATGGCAAAATGTACACACTGCAAGCAGAAGATAAAACTACTATTGTCAGACCTCGTTTCAAACTTGTCAAAGTTCAAGGTGGTATACTTTCAAAGACAGTTCCTAACAAATATAAGACAACTCCTGACGAATATGCTAAAGAAGTTGAAAATGACGACTAAGCAATTCTATACCATGCGTAAACTGTCATGTAAGGTGGCATGTATTCTTTACTTTGTCCCGTTGTTTGCGTATATCCTGAAACGAAATGTGTATGGTTTCCTTCTCCCTGCGTGTTATTCCAGTAACAATTTATAGCAAACTTAACGTCGTCTTTAACATCATATCCTTTACCTTTTGTCATTCCTGACCAATCCCAATATCTATGACTATGCCAACCTGCTTGAGATGTACTTAAATCTATGTAATGACTGTGTGCAGGTAAATTTTCACCTGAAATCGTTTTACTTCCACCTGTTTCCTTTGAAGAGTTTGCACAATACAAAAACCTGTCGACTATTTGTTCCCATGCACCAACACCAAACATTACTTGAGGACCTCTTGCATCCATAGATGTATAAATAGAACCTACTGGGTTCATTAAATCAAACATATGAGATATTATAGGATTGTCTCTTTTGAACTTAAAATATAGTGCAACTATTTCAGGTTTCTTCTGGTTTGTGTCAGAATATTTTTTATAATATAATCTTATGTTTTCAGGGTAGGTAAAATCTTGACTATAATATTTATTTCTGTCATCTGTATAATAATATACTATTCTCGTTTTTTCTATTGCATTATATCTTTTATATCTATAATAATCTAAATATAATGTTAGCTTTTGTTCATCTACATGTGGTGTTCTGTCGTCATCTCCATAGTCATAATAATGTGGTGCCGGAGCTGGGTCAGGTAATATCATATCCACCATTTCATAAACTCTTAAATATTTCTTTTGTTCGTCTCCATATAAGTTTAAGTAGCAGTTGTTGTCTAATGGAACTTTAACTTGTGTACCATCATTCTTTTTATAGCTTACATACATTTCATTGTTATTTTTCGGAATGAGTTTATACCGTGTACCATTTTCTAAGGACTGTACCAACTGCCATCTAAAATATTTATTTTCTTCATTGACAGAAAAGTCACCAACAATAGTTTCAATATTTTTTGTTCCTATCAAACTTTGGTATATTTCATTGACATATGTTTTATCTGCTTTATTTTCAAGGCTAACGTTTAAGTCTGTTATTTCAGAAGATGTATGTGTATGTCCAACGTCACTTTTCCTGTTTAAGGTTTCTTGTAAGTTTGTAATATTTGCAATGGTATGTGTATGTCCAACGTCACTTTTCCTGTTTAAGGTTTCTTGTAAGTTTGTAATATTTGCAATGGTATGTGTATGTCCAACGTCACTTTTCCTGTTTAAGGTTTCTTGTAAGTTTGTAATATTTGCAATGGTATGTGTATGTCCAACGTCACTTTTCCTGTTTAAGGTTTCTTGTAAGTTTGTAATATTTGCAATGGTATGTGTATGTCCAACGTCACTTTTCCTGTTTAAGGTTTCTTGTAAGTTTGTAATATTTGCAATGGTATGTGTATGTCCAACGTCACTTTTCCTGTTTAAGGTTTCTTGTAAGTTTGTAATATTTGCAATGGTATGTGTATGTCCAACGTCACTTTTCCTGTTTAAGGTTTCTTGTAAGTTTGTAATATTTGCAATGGTATGTGTATGTCCAACGTCACTTTTCCTGTTTAAGGTTTCTTGTAAGTTTGTAATATCAGATATAGAATGTGTATGAGTCTTATCTGCTTTTGTCTCTAATGTTTCCTTAAGACTTGGTATTTGGTTAATATAATGTATATGAGTCTTTTTAGAATATTCGTTTTCAGCTCTTGTCACTTCACTTGACATTTTATTGTCAACATATGTTTTGTCTGCTAGTTCAGGATGAGTATGTTCTTTTGTTGCATAAGCATTGTTAGCTCTTTCTTCTTCTTTTGCTAGTAGCCCATCTTGTCAAGCTCAACGTGTATTTTTGGAGCTACCAAGTCGGCTAATGTAATGATTTCATCCCTTATCTCGTCTCTTCTATATGGGATCTTGAGTTGAAAATTGATTACTCCCTTGAAGGTGGAGTAGACATGTCGAGCGAAATCTTCTAGTACACCTGAAGCGGCCATATTGATTGACATGTTGGTATCCACAACAAATTTTACAACATAAAGTAATTTTCTATCTTGTTTTATTAAATCTCTTCTCGTATATGGATTATTTTCACATTGTATTTGATATATATGCTGATGATCTTCATCAAATTCTGATGGTTTTCGATGATAAATGCAGCGCATATATGTTTTTGTTAGTAAATTGTAATGTATCGCTAAACAATAACAATAAAGTCTTTTTCGTTCTTTCGATTTTTCGCTTGTATCTGGAAGATAAGCAATATTGAAACATACTCGACATTTATTATTAGTTGAGAATTTAGTATCCTCGAATTTTGGTAAGGGAGTACTTTTCGAGGGATATTTTTGGGAGGAAGTTTGCAATCAATCCATCCCTCAAATTTGGATTCATATTCATCTTGTGTTTCAGTCATTAATTCTTAAAAATAAAAAGGGTAAAAACTAAATAAAATGGGTAAAATTCAATAGTGTCTGTGCTATCGTTCAATTTGAAGGTGTCTTTTGAAACCGCAAGACACATTGAATTTTTGAATAGTGTATTATGGTTTGACAGACACCAATGAAAAAAATAAAATGATATTTATTTTAAATATATAAGATCCTTATATAAAATATAAATATTTTATCGTTTTATTTTCTTGTTTTAGAAATGTTTTTTATTGAAAAATCAATAAAACTAACTCCAAAATAAAATTTTTGATTTAAAGACACTATGATGACACCAGGCAAATCTTCCAAGACACCTATCGTCGGGAATCTAACAACCCTATATCTCAATTCCTTCAAAAAAATTGAAAAACTATTTAATTTTAAAAATATAATACTTTTAATTAGTTAATTAATTGGAGATATTTTTAAAAAATCACTTTTGATAATACTTTTGAGAGTAGGGGTAATTTTAGCTAAAAGTGACACACCCGTGAAGGGTGTGATTACCGATCG
This sequence comes from Trichomonas vaginalis G3, assembly GCF_026262505.1. Taxonomy (NCBI): domain Eukaryota; phylum Parabasalia; order Trichomonadida; family Trichomonadidae; genus Trichomonas; species Trichomonas vaginalis. The sequence goes on from NC_067205.1 coordinate 8,307,288, forward strand.
GTAATTTCGACAGTTTAGAATTTAAAATTTTTTATGGAACGGTTGCGAGTTTCATAAAGAATTTAAGAAATATAAGCAAAGATTTGAATCAAAATCTTAGACCTAAGCCGCTCGATTCGCTCGCGGCTTCCGCGAATTACAGATCAGCAAAGATTTGAATCAAAATCTTCGAACTAAGCCGATCGCTTCGCTCGCGGCTTTCTTTATTATTTTAAATTTGCATATTTCCATCAAAAGTTCATAAGGTAAAAAATTTCGTTTATATTATTGCAAAATAAAATCTTCATTATCAAAATAATATTAAATGATAATATAATATAATTTGCCCAGCCAGTAAAGTATTCAATTGTTTTTTTTTTGCATTTTTTTAAAGCTTCTTAACTTAAATCATGGAATGTCTCAAAGACAAAAGTAGCATACAGCATGTAAAGCTAAAGAAAGATAATCATAATTAATACCCTAATTTTTAATATTACGCATTTTTAGGTGCAAAATTTAAAAACATTCTAATACAATAGAGCAGTTTCCAAAAGTAGCATACAGCATGTAAAGCTAAAGAAAGATAATCATAATTAATACCTTAATTTTTAATATTACGCATTTTTAGGTGCAAAATTTAAAAACATTCTAATACAATAGAGCAGTTTCCAAAAGTAGCATACAGCATGTAAAGCTAAAGAAAGATAATCATAATTAATACCTTTAAAGTTTAAAATCTTGATTTTTTTTAAAATCAAATATTTATAACTTTAATACATACAGCTTAAACCTTATACTTGTTTTCTCTTGTGAGAAAGCAATCTTACAAAGCTAACAATCCTAAAAAATAAAGAATTAAAATTTAATAATTTAATCTAACAAAATTTCTCTCTTTATCCTTTTGCACTCTTTATATGCAACTCAAATCCATCATATAATATTCCTAAAATACTCTTGCCTCAAACAATGACGAACAAACTGCTATTCTCATTTAATTACAGACCAAATATAGGGTGTCCAAAGGTGTGTTTAGCACAAACCTGAATACTGCGAATAGAAATAAACAAGTTACATATATATAAAGTTTATTTAAATATAATCACCATTGGATTCAATCACGCGTTCGCAGCGATCGATCCAGGCTTGAAAGACACGCTTTAAATCATCATGAGAAAATTGCTCAAATTGCTCTCTTACAAAATTTTCAAGATCATCTGGACTCGCGAATTCGCGTCCTTCAGCTCTCTTTTTTAGCGTGCCGAATAAATAAAAGTCAGAGGGTGCAATATCAGGTGAATAAATTGGGTTTGGAACAACTTTGACATTGTTTTCCACCAAGTAATTCATTACCTTATGACTTTTGTGAACTCTTGAATTATCAAAATGAATTGCAAACTTTTGTTTTTGTTGTTTGGATTTCTCAAACTCATCAGAATTGATAATTTGAGTAAGAACATTGTCAATTAGATACTGAGCATTCATCGTATTAGGTTTTTGAAGAATATCAATTGCGATGATGCCATTCACGCCCAAAAAAACCGACAACATCATCATTGGTGTGTCAATTTTTTTCTTCGGGAATGTTTGCGGATTTTCATCCTTCGGGATCCACATGATTTTGGCTTCTGTTGCATATTGAAACCAAGACTCGTCCCCTGTTACTAAAAAGCGAAACTTCTTGGATTGATACGCACCCAATATAGAGAGGAGCTCTTTCGAAGATTGGACTCTAGATTTTTTTTGAACTGAATTAAGGTTGTGCGGAACCCAACGTGTATACGCTAGTTTGTAGTTTAAATAATTGTGCAGATAATAACTGACTGTTGTACGTGGTATCTTTGTCATCTCCTCTATCCTTCTGAGTGATGCTCTTGGGTCTTCATCTAGCGCTTGAAGAATTGCTTTGATTTTTCTTTGATCCGGCGATTTTTTGTCAATTTTTATGATGGGCGCCTTTTTGTTCATGAAGTGATACATCCTAACATGATACGTTACAGTGGAATAGCTAGGAGCATCCATACCGAAGCATTTTACCAATGTCTCGTAGATTTTTTTACAGTCTTTGCATTTTTTTGCAAGAGCGAGGATGTTTTCTTTATGATTCATTAAAAAAATGAAAAAAATCCCGCCAAAATTTCCCGCGAAACCGCCTCTTGTCTCAAAATTCATTTTATATTCCGGCATGGCGCCAAAATACAACATACTCATCATATACATATATTCATATTTTTTATTATATATTTATAATCAGCATATATCTCCTTTAATAGTCTCATATAGAGCGCTGTGCTAAACGCACCTTTGGACACCCTATATATTCAAATTTCTGAATTTTTAATTTTCATTTCAATTTCAAATGGAATTAGAAGAAGAAACTATCTTTACTGTTATGGATCTTTGTAAATTTGGAGTTAAACAAGAAATACAAGCACAGTATGGATATGGTGAACGTGTCAGGAAAGATCTCAGATTTCATTCCACTGCAAATATCCAAAATGTCCTGCACATTTTAATGTTGCAATCTTGGATCAAAATAAATACAAACTAATCAAAATAGTTGAAGAACATGATCATTCCGCCCCAAATGACAAAAGTCAATATTCGTCTGTCTTTTATCGCAAATATTTAGAACATTACTTCCAAACAGATGACAATCAAAGAGCGATAGCACAGCTAAATGCATTCAAAGATCTTGAAATTCCTCTTACAGGTCCGTCCATTCCAGAGATGTACGCTCAAAAACCACGTGCAATCAAACGATTTGCAGAGAGAATACATGCTCTTCAAACTAGATATTCTCCTGACGATGTTGTGTCATTGCAAATCTTTGTTCAGACAGTACAAGAAGAATCTCCAGATGATCTCATTGCATTTGAAGTCTCAGACAATAATATGTGTTTCTATTACGCGCCTTTTGAAGGCAAAGCTTATGCGCATAGTATCAAGACATTTCATATAGACAGCACCTATAAATTGTTGCGATCAAACATTCCATTGTATGCATTTACTGGCAAAATCAAAGATTTTCACATTTTCCCTTTTTTATATTTCTTTTGTCAACCAGACACTTATCAAAACATTCAAGTTTGCGTGTGCGCCTATCTCAGATGGGTAACAATTGAGCCAGAATACATTAGCATGGACTGTGCTCCACAGATAGCTCAAGCAATAGAAGAAAGCATTCCACAAGCTCAAATACTTTGGTGCGGAGTACATGTTCTTCGTGCAATTCTTCGCAAATCAAATAAGTTTTCTTCTCAAGAAAAATTTGAACAATTCTATAATTTGATGAAGGATTTAGTCTTCAAATTAGATGCAGAACATGAGGAAGAAGCAAATGCTGCCTATGATCAAGTTCTGGAGTTGCTCGACACAGATCCAACAGCATCTCAATACTTTAACAGACAATGGCGTTACAACATATCAAGATGGATTGCTCGTGACAGGCGTGAAGGCGACGCAACTAACAATATTGCCGAAGCTCATTTTAGAACACTCAAACATGACTATTTTCCTGATCGAAAAAATCTCAGAATTGATGATGTTATTATAGAAATTTATACAAAAGTGATACCATCTTTCGTTATCAAACTCAAAATTGATCAAAATCCAGCAGATGACCGTGTTATTAGGATCATGGAAAAAGCAACTAACGCAGAAATTGATGTAAAAAGACAAAGAAAAATCGAGAGTATTTCAATGCTCAATAGATTGCTCAATGCTGTTAGTAATGACTCAATAGATCCCACTAAAATATATCCTACCTTGAAAATATTATTACAAAGAACTCATTTTATTTAATTTTGATTTTAATTTTAGATTAAATTATTAAATTTTAATTCTTTATTTTTTAGGATTGTTAGCTTTGTAAGATTGCTTTCTCACAAGAGAAAACAAGTATAAGGTTTAAGCTGTATGTATTAAAGTTATAAATATTTGATTTTAAAAAAAATCAAGATTTTAAACTTTAAAGGTATTAATTATGATTATCTTTCTTTAGCTTTACATGCTGTATGCTACTTTTGGAAACTGCTCTATTGTATTAGAATGTTTTTAAATTTTGCACCTAAAAATGCGTAATATTAAAAATTAAGGTATTAATTATGATTATCTTTCTTTAGCTTTACATGCTGTATGCTACTTTTGGAAACTGCTCTATTGTATTAGAATGTTTTTAAATTTTGCACCTAAAAATGCGTAATATTAAAAATTAAGGTATTAATTATGATTATCTTTCTTTAGCTTTACATGCTGTATGCTACTTTTGTCTTTGAGACATTCCATGATTTAAGTTAAGAAGCTTTAAAAAAAAGCAAAAAAAAATGTAATAAAATAAAAAAATTTTTAGTATCGATAATCTGAAATATGTTGTTTACTTAAACCGCGAGCGAAGCGAGGGGCTTAGTTTCGTAATTTCGTACAATCTTTTTTCGAATCTGTTCTTTTCGTCAGCCGCGAGCGAAGCGAGTGGCTTTTTATTTTTAAAAAATTTTTTTCTTTCTTACTTTTTTCCCTTACTTACAAATTTGATAGTAACTTACCAAATCTCTCTATCATATAATAATAAATTAATCCATTTTTTGTTTCAAATCTGACACTTTACATTTCTGACACGTAAACATGTCACTTTTCACTTCACCTCATTGGGCAAGTTTGTGCCCCCCTCAATTTCGTTTATATTATTGCAAAATAAAATCTTCATTATCAAAATAATATTAAATGATAATATAATATAATTTATAAACAACTATTATTTAATAAAGTTTAATTGCCAAGGTTCATCTAATTTTTGATTTTTAATGTTTTATGAATTTTATTTATCATGTATATATCTAATGAAGATTATATATGTAGAAGATAAGTACCTTAATATGTACGTAAATTTTAATGAAATAGTAGTAGGATATGACGGGTTTAGTGACTTTTTTTGTTACATCTATATATAGACGATGCATTAAAATATATTTATTTATAAATCATTAAAAAATTAACATTAATTTTAAAATAATTTATTTTTTTATCTTTTATAAAAGAAGCTATATATAGATGATGTCAGATATTCCGCGATTAATTAAACATTGTTTAAATCCTGAATGGGTTAAACTTCAATTTAAAAATGAAGATTGTGAATTATTAAATGAATATGAAAGCCAAAATAAGCTAATGAGGTATAAATATAATGATAAAGAATATTTAATTTCATGGAATCAATGGAGTCATAATCAAAGACCTCATAAACGAGAAGAAGAAATTGAAAATAATGAAATGGAAATCATTGATGACATTAAAGAGGATGGAATTCCTAAATTTTGTAAAAAACCTTTAGAACTAAGTTAGGAGCATATAAACGTAGAGTATTAAATCCTGAATATCTTAAACATCAATTTAAAAAGGAAGACTGTGAATTATTAAACGCTAATGAATATGAAAATGCTAATCAAAACTGAGATATAAATATATTGGAAGTGATGAAAGGTGTAAAGATAAAGATAAGTTTATTCAGTTTTCATATAATAACTGGCACACGTTCGGGATAAGAAAACATTTAGGAGATTATGGGAAATGTTCTGAATTCTTTTAATCTAGTATATACGAGAGAGTAAAAGAAATTAGAAATAATTATTTTCATGAATAAAAAATAAACTTTAAAAATTCATGTCTTACATTTTTGAATAATTTATTTTTTTAATTCGTAAGAAATGAGTGAATCAAAATTCGTGACTGTGAATCAATTAATGGATAAAACTTTCACCAATTCTCACCCAGGTTAAACAAGTAGACGTTTATTTTTGATGATACATACAAAGTTTATTTATTAAAGGTAAGTTTAATATTAAACCTATTGCTTTTGCATTTGATGGTAAATTAATCGAAAATTCAAAAATTTGGGAATTAATTCCGGATATTGAATTTATAACAAATATTAAGGATAAATGGTTTAAACAACAAAACCACCTCACTAAAGTTCTTTGTAGATTAATGATTAAAACTGAGGAAAAGAATTTAACGGGTTTAAATATCATCCGTGTAAAATTTTAGAACTTGGTAACGAAAAACTTCAGAAAAAATTAAACGATAGACTATCAAAAGATAAAGTTGAAAGAGTAAATAAACTTGCTAAAGGTAATGGTAATGGTAATGATGAAGAAGAATTTGATGAGTTCAACATAGAACTTTAAGAAACTAATGATTATTTGAATTTATGAAATCAATTATTTGATTCATTCTTTCTTCAATCTCTTCTATTCTTTTTGTTAAATCATCTATTTTCATTAATGAGGTGATTCTTGATTGAGGAATAGATTTCAAACTAACCACTCCTTTTATTTTTGAAATTTTGAATCCATCAACTTTAAACATTTTATTCAATTTACACGTTGTCAATTCTTTAAATAATTTTTATTATTAGCATAATAGTCATTAAATTCTTCAACAGATGAAAAAATTTTTATTTCAGTAATTGGTTTAACAACGTTTATTTTTTGTTGAACATTTTCACTTTCATTTATTTCTTCCTCCTCTGTTTCATTTATTTTTAAAATCGGTTTCATTTATCATTAAATAAAAATTAGAATATAAGTGATGAAATATATTTTTTAATTAATATTAAATCAGAAATGGCGGCAGGATTCTTTAAAAAATTATGGGATGGAATTAAGAAAGCTGCGGGTTGGGTTTATAAAAAGATTATTAAACCCGTTGCAAACTTTTTGGCACCAGTAGCGAAAACGGCAGGAACTATCATAGGTGGAGTATTAGGTACTAAAGCAGGTAATCCGACGATGGGAGCACAAGCAGGTAACGCAGTTGGTGGAATTGCTGAAGGAATACTTAATAAAATAGGAGGTAGATAGTGGAAAAATAAATATGAGATCCTATGGATCATCTCGCCGCTTAGCGGCTTAAAATTATTTTTATCTTAGTATCGGTTGTAGTCTTTGATAAACTTTTTCTTCTTTATTTAAAACTTCTCTTATTGGGGCAGCTTTTGGTGTTATTGATTCAGCAACGTCACTAATTGCTTCTTTATTCTTAAATATCCAATTTGCCCCTTCTTCAATGTTTCCCAAACTTTACTCCCCTCTTTTTACTCTATCCCACAGTTTCTTAAATATACCTGCAGCCATAGTTGATTATTTCATTAAAATTAAAAATCATTTTCATCTTTTAATTTTGATTTTTTATTTATTAATAAATGACGACTAACTATTTGGTGCCAAACACTAAACCGATTAATGGAAATGTGTTTCATTCATTCGAAAAGATAAATGAAATATTCGCAAAGAATGACGGTAGAAGATATTATAGAGAACTTGAAAGTTCATGCTATGACTCTGATGCTCCATATTTTGATGATAAACAAACTCATTTAAGAATTACAAATCCGGCTCATGATGTGAACCAATTAGGTGACACATATATTAAACGCAAAGTTAAAGCAACTCTAGTTTCAAATAAAGCTTTCACATGTGATGCCGCTTTTAAATGCATGCGTTTATTCGTTGGTTACAAATCATCAAATCAAAGCTTTAAACAATTAGAAGTAGAAACCGAAAGAGGTGATGCCGGTTATCTTCAGATGGATTGCGCCCGTGAATCTTTCGCATTTGCAACATATAAACCAAAATCAGAAAGGAAAGTTAAAAAGTTTGTTCATTCGTTATATAATAATGTTCAAAAATATGATAACTCAGTATGTGGTAAATATATTGACCCTTCAGAAGTTTTCAAGAAAGCAAATGAAGAAGTTGATGTCACTTTTGATATGATTATTCCGGTAAATGATTTGTTAGCATTTCAGGCGTTCGATGATTATCCTAAATCATTTGGTGATATCATTCTTAAATATTATGTTTTCAGGATACTTTAGTATTTTGTCAGGTTGACCCGTTAAGAGTTGCTGATTTACAAAATTACGTTTATGAAAAGATAACTGATGAAAATTATGAAAAGATTATGAATCATGTTTATAAATATGATCGCAAATTCCAACAAATCGGACTTCCTGCCAAATTAATTACAAGCTTAGCCGCTACATCTGCTGACGCAACAGTTGATGACGTTATTATTTCATGCACAAAGATGGAAGTTTTAGAGGATAAATGCATTACACCAGGATACGGTTTAATTGAAGAATCAGTTAAAGCAATACCACGTTTATTCAGTAAGGAAGATCCATTCATGATTCCAGCTCAACATATTGACGTTCGTTCACTAAATGGAGGTTGCATCACTCCTGAAGGTATTAGCTCAGATTTCTCATACGCTCTTCATAATGTTACAGATGTTGTGTTAAGCATTTCCGAAGAATGCAATGCAAAGAACGGTTTTAGAAAATCCAATGCTTCGAGGTCTTCAGGTCACTATAGATTCCAGAAACTTCCCCGATCAAGCGATGACCACAGTGGGCGACATATTCTTTACACGTATGCTTCAAGCTTCTGATTTAGATGGAGTGAATGAATGCACAGAAGAATACGAGGACTCATTAACTAGACCACTGAATGCAGATGATGGCACGCCATTAGCTAGAACATGGAAAGACCAAACTTCATTCTTATGCACTATTCCAGTTCAACGTGATGGAGCGGGTATATTCTTTGATGGATTAGAAACTTTCAACTCACAAGTTACAGTACAAGTGAAAGCTTATCCAATCATTCAGGGTGAAAATGACACTTACTGTTCAAAGGTGACAAATCCTCCTCAGGTTTGGTTTACTAGGACTACATATTGGACATGGACACCGGATGAAGGTTTGAAATATCATCCAACAGGTACACCACCACAGTATAGAAGTTCATATGATGAAATATTGATGAATAGAAATGTTTAAAATTATAAATTTATTTTTGATTAAATGGATTTAAATTCATACACTCCTTATGAAGAATTAGCAGGAGTATATAATACATACGTAGATGATATGATTAATGAAGCATTGAGTGATAATAGAAATGCTCTATCTAAGGAAAAATTAATGAAAATTCCATATTCTGAATGTTACTTAAATTCAATCACTGCAGCAATTGGTAAACAGAATAAAGGTAAAACATTAACGATATTAAAACAAATTATCATTATTGCTAACACTTCCCCCTATTCACATGTGTTAATTTATATCAACCGTTCAGGTTCACCTTCAGATGATACATTTGAATCTTTAAAGCATTTAATCAAAATTCCAATTATTTATTTATCACAAGAAGAAGCAGAAGATTATTTAAAAAACTTTTTAATGTATAAAGAATTATATAATACAATCAAGAAGCAAGGATTAGAGGATAAAATTATTGATAAACAACGGGATGAATTATTTGAAACACTTTCTATTTCAAATTTTGATAGAGAATTTTTGCATTCACTCATTTTTCTAGATGATGCAGTGAAATCAAAACTAATAACAAATGAGAAATCATATTTTAATCAGTTATTAACTCAATGTCGACACATTCAGTGTTCATTCTTTATGGCTGTTCAATACTTCAAAGCATTAAGCACAAACATTAAATCAAATCTATCAACCTTTTCATTTTCAGTGGGTTTAGTCGTCAACAGTTGAACGTTATGCTTTATCAAGTGAATTTACCAATGAGCATTAATGAACTTTACACACAATATCAGCAATTAGGTGAACATGGAAAAATAATAGTTGATTTAAATAAAGGAGTGTTAAATTTGATTAACTTTTATAATTAATTTTTATTTTTTATTTATAATTAAACATGACAGAAATAGCAAATCTTCTACAGGTTCCATTAAAACAAGGAACAAACAAAAAGGGTGCATATAATAGAACTATGAAAGTTCCTGATGGAATGAAAGAATTAGTTCATATTGTTGCTGGTCTTCAAAAAGATGTTAAACAAATGAGAAACGTTTTAACATTACCAGAAGCTCAAGCATATGCCAAACGTCAAGGTCCAAATTGGGAAGCACACGAAGCAGACATTACGGGTCCAAATGGAAAACCTGATGGTATAAATGAAGTTTTCGTTACTGATGGTCAAGGTAATATTAAAGTCATAAATGGTTATAAATTAACTATAACTGATTATCCTAAACGTAAAGCATATAATGAACGTTATCCTATGCAATTTGATGAAAATGGAAAAGCTGTTAAACAATACATTGGAGAAGGTGAAAATGGTCCAATTAATTCATACCGTTATAATCCATATTCTTATTTCAATGAAGAATTAAATGCTATTGAAGAGGGACCGGATGGATTACCACGATATTCTAACCAGTTTGATGGTCAATATGCAAATATTAGACCTGAAATTTCAGCTAAGAAATTCTTTAAAGTTGCTTTATTCGATCCAGTTTTCGCAAATGTTAAAGATGAACTTAAACATCAATTCCAACCAATTATAGTAGCAAGAATTGCATCAGGTGCTTTATCTCAAGCATTCAAAGATTTAATTAAGAAACCATTATATCAGCAACGTGGTTTAACTTATGATTTAGTTAAGGAATCAGATAAAAGAAAATTTGAGAAATCAGATGATTATAAGAATGCAATTAATGAATATATTAGGTCTTTAATTACAATGAACCAGCTAAAAATCAACTTCAAGAACAAATACAGGGAATAATAGATTCAAAACTTCCAGCAAAATAAAAGTTTAAATATATTTTTTTATTCGAATATAAATGAGAAGACGTTTCACTAGTCAAAAGAACACTAACGCAAAAGCAGAGATTACGGTTGGTTATAACGTAAATGATGATAAATCACGAATTATTCAAAATGTTAAAGTTAATGTTAGCCCTGAATTAACAAGGTCAGCAACTCAACAAATTTATTAACTCGTGACTTACCGAAAAAGGAGGAGGAGCAAAATAAAGAAGATGGAGACCCAATCATTTTATCTGAACCCGGTAAAGAACCTGTTGAAATTCCCACTTATCCAACATACCCCCACCTCTTTCATCAAACATCGAGAACCCATATAAAATAGACATTAATTCTGAATTAATGAAAATTTACCGTGATATAATAATTAATAATTATGATTCAATAATAAATTTAATTGATCAATCCGGTTTAATTATTTTACCTTATGAATCATTAATTCACATTATCGCCATTCTTTGTGATGTTCAAGATTCAGACGTTAAGATTCAATTTTTCATAATGATGAGGTTTCATGCTGCGGAACAGTTGCAAAAATAAATCCTATAAAGGATATTAGCACAATTAAGATATCAAAGAACGGAACAACAACTGAACTTCATTTAACATATAATGATATTTATAATAAAATAGTTGATGAATATAAAATATCACTTGAAAAATTCTTTGTTAAGGCTATTTATAATCAAGCATTAACATTATCGAATAATAATCCTTTGAATCATAATCAATAATAATTGACCTTTCACCAGTTTCTATCGTTTGTTTTATTTCTTTTGTTCCCCACTATCCGGATCGGTCATTGTAATTGTTTTTGTTATAGTATCAGCTTTATCTTTAACTTCAATCTTTTTTCCATCGGGATATTTAAACCAAAATTCCAAAAATTCGATATTGTCAATCTGTTCATATTTTAATCTATCAATTACATTTTTAATACCATCTGAAAATCTTATGAAATGGTCATTATATGGGTTTGATTGAACTAAATTTGAATGAAGTGAAATATAACCTGTTTGATGAATATGACACTGACTCATATTTTCTGAAAACACTAAAATTTATAACATGAATGAATTCTTATTTGTTGAATTTATGAATTCTTGAGGTAATCTTATTCTAGTTTTATTTATCACTGGAAAATAACGCTTTACCATATTTTTAATCGTAATAAAAAATGTCAATTATCAATATTATTTCGAATAATAACTGTGAATTAAATTTAACAGTTAGCGGAATTTATAATGTTACTCTCGTTTCTGTGAGTGGTAAATTTAATCCCATTCTTTTAGACCCTTCAGATTATATATCATTTATTAAAGATGACCTTGAAAAAACGTATGATATGTATATAAATAATGTGATAGCGAAATGGGATATTAACATGATTTTAAGTTATTTAAATGAATCATTTATCGTATGGTATGAAGAAAATTTTAAATCAAAACCTGATAAACTTTTTGAACTTGATGAAATAAATAACCTTATTAAATTTCCGCTGAAAATTAAATTTTGTACTCCTCATCTTCGTTCATTGTTGGGGATATTAAATTTTGAAAAAGATGTTGGGGATGTTTTGTATTCTGACACTGGTTCCAATTTCATTTTAATCAAATGTGATAAAGTTAATACCCCAATGAGATTTTCACATCAAACATTAGACCCTAACTCTTACCCATCAATACAAAACATTTTATCCATCAACTTAAACACATTTTCTTTATCATATCCGTTTCAATTATCCGGGAATTCATTTATTCTTCATTCAAAAGATTTATCAAATATTAAATTTAGAATAACTGACCTATTTGATTGTGATTTAGAATTTATGAATGAAATATTATGGCAATTTCAAATAGAGAAAATAGCTGATGAGATAACGGATTAAATATTTATTTTTAAATCGTAATAAATGATTAAACAACAGCAAACACAACTTAAGGCGCAAAGCGCCCAGGTCCTTCAGACCATTACATACGCCATATATGCATATAATTCAAAGACGGCAGAACAAACGCAAAGGTTGAAATATGGAGATTTGGAGATAGTATTGAAAAATGACCATTTCGAATTCGTTTGCAAAGGTGGTGCAGTGATATCAAATATAAAAGAAATTTTATTTATGAATTCAAAAATTAAAGGAATAACGGATGATATAACATCAATTCCACCAGAAGAACAGAGATATTACGCATTAAATGCATTTCCTAAAGTTTTGAAGATTGGAAGATTTAATTTAAATGAGGAATTCATAGAAGGTTTCCTAAATGACATAATGAAGAAGGTGGATAAGGAATATGTGGATAGTGAGTTAATGAAGAAGCAGATAAGGAATATGTTAATACTGAATTAAATAAGAAGGCAAATTTGGTTTATGTTGATGAAAAGATAATGAAATTAAAGAAAAGGTTGAATGGTATCATGAATGGACATTGGAGACTTTTAAAGTTAAAGCTGATACAGAATGGGTTTCAGGATGTTTAGACCTTAAAGCAGATAAAACTTATGTTGATGAAAAAGATAATGAAATTAAAGAAAAGGTTGAATGGTATCATGAATGGACATTGGAGACTTTTAAAGTTAAAGCTGATACAGAATGGGTTTCAGGATGTTTAGACCTTAAAGCAGATAAAACTTATGTTAACAATGAGTTAGAGAAGAAAGCAGATAAGGAAAAAGTTATTTCATTCATTAATACTGAGTTAGCAAAGAAAGCTGATATATCATTTGTTAATGAAGAAATAAAACAATCAGAGGTCTATTTTACTCCACCATTTTTAAATTTTATGAAATCATCAGATAAAACCTTTGATATAGATTCTTTTGAATGGTTATGTTTCGATGGAGTGACCATGTATTTATTTTATACAGCTGGGGTGCTTTATTATTTTAAAACAAATGATTTTAAAAACTATGAATCATTTACTCCATCTGTTTTGAATCCTGATACACGAGAGCCAATCATTAATCCAAGAATTTTATATGTTGAATATAATAACGGTAAATTTATGGGAATGATAACGGTTGGAGATGATTTTTGCCCTTGTTATTCATTCGATTGTATCCAATGGTTCAAATGTAATTTAAATCAAGATGCTAAATTTAAATATCCAAATAATCCTATTAGATGCGTTAATAATAAATGGGTACTAATTTATGAAGTCAATCAAATTTTCATTAGTGAGGATGGGATAAATTATTATATGTTTAGTATGATGTCATCAGAATTGGAAATTGATTATACAAGTAAGTGGTATTACACTAACGGTATGTATTTTATCCTACAAAATGATAAAATTTATAGATCATCTTCAATACCACAAGGTCAATTTGAACAAATTTTTCAAGCTGATGGAGACATTGAAGCTTTATGTTATGGATCAAATGTTTATGTTCTCGTTTCAGGTGGAATGGTCTATTCATATCCTGTAAGTTATAACAGACATATTTATTTATCACAGGATTTATCAAATTGGGAATTGGTTTATTCATTCACTCCAAAACTTACTCGAAATTATAGATTTACTAATTTATTTTATATTGATGGGTATTTCATTGCTTTAGGATGTGTGGTGATTTAGTAAATATCAGTAGTGATGGAAGAACTTGGTCTGAAATCACAAAATTTCAAGATGTTAGAAAAGCAATTTTCAAAAATAATACGTTAATATTGATAACAAGACCAGTTTTAAATACTCACCCAGTTTCAATATTATATAATAAATTCAATATTCATAATGGATTAAATACAATTCTTGAGATGATTTACCCCATTGGTTCAATATATACATCAATGAATTCAACAAATCCAGCTGATGTATTCGGTTTCGGTACATGGCAACAAATAACTGATCGTTTCCTCTACTGTGCTAATAGTTCAAAACAAACCGGTGGTTCAAAGAAAATTAAAGAAGCAAACCTTCCGCCGCATAAGCATACAGGAACTACAAACTTTTCTGGCGACCATATACACTCATTAAGAGACCACCCATTATACAACTCAGACTATGAAGCCGGTCATGATGTTTTATCTTCAGCTTATAACGATTCAACAAAAAAGACTTTTCGACCAACTGAACCAGGAGGTAATCATACACATACATTTACAACAAATCCAACAGGCTCGGGTGAAGATTATATGCCACCTTATATGACAGTTTATGCATGGGTTAGAACGGACTGAAAGTCCTGAGCTCCAAAAGAGCGAACAGCATGACATTTAGACAACAGGTACGAAAGGAGGAAGGCATTTATGAATTATTTTTGAATAACTGAAGGTGTCACTACGTCACCATGTGTCACCGGGTTAATTAACTTCTCTTAAAATTACTGACAGCATGACATTTAGACAACAGTCCAGGAAATAAATTTTATCGTTTATGTTTACGTTAATGTTTCGTAAATGTTTTCATGAATGTTTTCAGTGTCACCACGTCACCATGTGTCACCTGGTTAATTAACTTCTTTTAAAAATGATGACAACATGACATTTAGACAACAGTCCTGGAAATTTGATGCAGCCCAAAAATAAAGTTAGTTTTAAAATTATTTTTATTTTTTTATTCCTATATAAATGACAGCAACAAACAACAACAGCAACTATATCGTTTCTGATGAAAAAGTTATTGATTCATTAGCTGAGGAATTAGTTACGGCAGAAACTAAAACCCTCAACGAAAGAATTGGTGAAAACAAGATTTATTTACATAACTACCTCAAACACGATGGAGGAAGAGGAAGGAAAACTGGTATGGCTTTATTAGTAAATAAAATTTCAAATTTAACGATTATAGATGTTGATATCAATAAATCATACAATGATGAACTTAAAGAAACAGTTAGAAAAGATATTTTATCAAAACTTTCGGATAAAGATGTTATCGTTAAAACCGCTTCAGGAGGTCTTCACATTTATTGTAACACTAATTTCTTCTATTCAGTTTCGAACAGAATGATTAAATGCTATTCCTGCAATGATTACGATATTGACATAATGACTTCTATGGATGATTCAAAGCGTTCATTAGTAGTTATGGCTGATTCAAGAGTTCGCAAGAATGCAACAGAACCAATCAATACATACTCATTCATTCGTGGAAGTTACGACTCATCAAAACAGAAGAAATCAAAAGGTGCGAATTTGAAAATGTTTTTATCATAAAATTTTTTATCAGTTACAATCGCCTGAAATGCTTGAGTGTTAAGAAGATTTGGGTCGCCAGTAATAGCCCAATAAGATGAATCAGTATCACCTTCAATGAAATGAAAACGATTAACATCCATGCATTTATACATAAAATCATAAATGAAAACTAAATACCAGTATTTTGCGTTATCTAAAGTGAAGAATGCCTCTTGTAAACATGTATCACATCTATAAAATCTATCTTTAAGCATCACTTGATATGTATCCTCACCTATTTCTCTTATGTTTTTAAACTTATTTGACATACATGCAACGCGTGCCTTCTGTGCATTCATTATTTTAGTCTTTGCGTAATTTTGTGTATTCATTGCATCGTAACCATATGATCCATTAAGCGAAATCTTGCAAAATAAACTTTTTCCTTTATTTCCTTCTAATTCAGCCTTTTGTCTTTCGTTCATAAATTCGTTCGCAAATTCATTAAAACAAGTGTTTTTCGTAAATGTTAAAATTGATTGAATATCATCGATGATAAAATGAAATCTGTCTATTAGATACCAAAGATAATAAGAAGAAAATGGTTGATATTGGTTGTGTGTTGATGCTAACTGAGTTAATTTCCTCTGTTTCTGGTCAACTGGTAGATTGTTTGATTTCATGTAATTATACATAAAACTGCCAATTGTTTTTTCATCTGTGATAATATCTAAGTTTCTTATTATCGGTAAAAAGTTTATGTAATCATTAATGTATTTTTCATCAATGTGACCCTTTACTTCAGCCACGAATAAAGTATTTTTCTTCTTAATTATTCCCAGTGCTTTTGCTTTCTTTGTTGCTGTATCACAAATGATAACACCATTCAATCTTCCCGGCATATACATTTTATGGTCAGTATATTGAATGAAATCATGAGGATTAGATGAAAATGATGAAGGATATAATGAATTAAAATCAACACCAACGAAATGAGTCATAATGTTGGTGGTGTCCTCATTTGATACAGTTTTAGTTTCTGGATTATATGAAAGTTTATTAATGTGCGTGATTCCTTTAAGATTTACTCTATGTTGAACATTTGATAAACCACCAGTAATTCCATTACGGAGAATGTGATAAGCTTCAACTGAATCTAAAGTCATTGGTAAATTATTTTTTAATGCATAATTTCTTAAATTGATTCTTAAACGTTGAACATCTTCATCTTTATTTGATTTTACGACATTGCAATAACAACACATTAACTGACAATTTTCTTTAGTATGTGGTTTTTCATTATCTATTCTATCTAATGTTGGTTTATTAGCATATGTAAACGCTTTACCACACATTTTGCATTTAGATGAAAGGATTAAATCGTGATAGTATTGAAAATCATCCATTGAAACATTATTTTTAGTATCCCTTTCTGCTTTTTCATCTTGTTTCTTATATGATTCAATTTTATATTTCCAATACTTTTTCGTTAATTCAAAACTTGATTCTATCTCTTCCTCAGGATATTTTTCATTAGGATTAAAGTCTTTATATGCTAAAGCGTAACGAATCATTGAAGCATTCGATGATAAAGAAAGATTATGAAGCATGTCAATTTTATAAACAAATGTTTCTTCAATAATTTTATCGATTGGTCAATCATAATTTCAACATCTTTATTGCAATAATGAATAAAATATTCTAATCTATTCTTAAAGTTTTTAGCATCATTGAGATATATTTGATAATCACTCTCTGATATAGTTTTTTGAGTTAATGCTGAATAAAATGAATCTTTCGTGAATGGTTCCTCTTTATATAATTCTTCTTCGTAATTTTCCCACGTGATGAATTGATAAGGGAAAAAGGATTTAACGCGTGATTTATTGTTTCCGAAATCTTGAGTGAATTGGTCTAATGTCCCACCCGCTATATAATTTCTGATGTCAATAAATCTCAATTCATATGGAACGTTTGTTTTCTTTACAATGATTTGCTTAAATTGAGAAGAAGAACCCAGCATTGATTTTATTTTCCATTTTGCAGTGTTTAAATCACGAAGAATTAAATTTAAATCAAACTTTCCCGAATTAAAACCTATGATATTCACTTTATTGAATTCCTCATCTAGAAGTTCTTTAAATGCTTCCTTCTGTTTTTCATTTAATGTATGGGACAAAGTCCCTGCCGTTTGCGGCTTCATTAATTCTTCATATTGTTCAATATTTGATTCAACAACTAATGAACAGGTTGAAAATAAAAACTCAATCCAATCAGAAATAAAAGAATCACTCGAAGTTAAGCAAAAATTCCTCGTATACGTTTTATCATTTAATTTAACCGTTGATGATACCATGAATGGTTTTAAGTAAGCGTTCAAAGTTGCACACTCAGAAAGTTGTAATTCTTCTTTAGTCTCTAATGTTTCAAAGTCAAAAGTAATATAATATCTTGTCGGTTTATAATATTCCTGCAAATTGTGAGCTAATAACCACTGATATATCTTCTGTTTCGTAATATGTGGTGCATATGGTTGCTGGGTCTTTTGCAATTGAACGTCTTGAATTAATCTTCCATTATTTTCTTTACATTTCTCACAATGCTTTAAAAATCTTCTTTGGTTTTTCCTTTCTGGATCATCACGGATAGAATAAACTTCTTCTTTACAATATGGACAAACTTTATAGCCGGTGAGTGCTTCAACGTCTGTTATTCTGTCGACGTGAAGTTTTCCACATGGACTCTGTGTTAATAAAATATTTACTGTTTCAAATTCTGGATCTATCATTATTGATTCCACTAATGGAAAGTCTACCTTATTTATGTCCACGTCTTCTGGTTGAGGATCACAATAATAGAAATCAATATTAACATTTAACATTCTCGCTAATCTCTCACTTTCTGATGAAATGTCAAACCCTTCATATGCATCTATTGCTTCATTTAAATAGCTTCTACGAGTTTTAGGATTAACACCATCAGGAATGTTATAGAAGCGTTTAAATAACCTTCTACCTTCTGCTCTAATTTGATTATCATTCATTTTAGCTGTTCCGTTTTTGTTCATTTATGTAAGAATAAAAAATTAAAAATAAATAAAAATAAAGTTTATTTTTTAAAGCCCATAAAATGAATTAAGAACACATAAATTTTTATCATCTGCGACGTGACGAATACATTTTAATTTACTCAAGAATGCGTACCCTGATACATTAAATTTAATTCCTGTCTTATTTAATTTCACAACTTTGAAAAGGAATGTATGAATAGCTATAAAATGATGAGAAGATGTTTTATGGGTTGCTTCCATTTTTTCTGAAATAAATGAATAAATATAATGTTTATAAGTTTTCATATCTTTTATGTTCTTAATAACGAATGGTATAGACCTTTCAACTTCGTCTTCCTTCGGTGCTGTTCTTTCATATGAAACATTATTGGTATCTTCAACAATGAAACCACAATCACATAAAATTTTATATGTTCCAATGGTTTCTTTTGATATAGGGTGTCCAAAGGTGTGTTTAGCACAAACCTGAATACTGCGAATAGAAATAAACAAGTTACATATATATAAAGTTTATTTAAATATAATCACCATTGGATTCAATCACGCGTTCGCAGCGATCGATCCAGGCTTCAAAGACACGCTTTAAATCATCATGAGAAAATTGCTCAAATTGCTCTCTTACAAAATTTTCAAGATCATCTGGACTCGCGAATTCTTCATATACTTTTGAAACAGAAATCCAGAAGATAAAGCAAGAACTTTTAACATGTAATTTAGACTGTAGTGCGAAAGATGAAACAAATGAACAGTATCTTTATGAAATGCAGGACCTCATCGACCATTTACCCAAATTGCCTGAAATCCAACAACAAAAACTCACTATTCCTGAATTCGACGAAATAGAAGTCAAAGCAACTGACTCAGTAGAAATAAAGAAGTTCATACGAAAGGTAAACTATGAGTTTCTAGGATTTCATTGCAACCATAAGGTTATGGACAAAGATTGCGACATGGTATATAAGAATGTTTCTGACATATATAAATCTGAAGAATTTAAGACCTACGACAACTTTGTTTCGTTAGTTGCTGAATGTGTATGGCAGATAAGAGATAAAGATAGAAGAGGCAAAGTATGGAACAAACAAATAAGACCCGCTATGTTTGAGATGAAGAGAGCAATTGACGCTTTAGTTGTTTTAGCTGGTAAGGTTTCAGAATATAACGCAAAAATGAACCCGCAATGTTCTAAATGTAAAGCAGCAATGAGGAAATATAACTACTCCGTCAAAGAGATAGAACGTATGAGAAACGACTATGCAGACTTAAAGAAAGAAGCAGAGAAGCCGGTAGAAAATAAAATGGACATGTTAGCATTTCTGAACAAAAACTATCCAACAGCAGAAGATTTCCTTCTATCTGACGTCAAGAAGAAATATAAAGAAACCTTCGGCATAGTTAAAACATTCGATGTACTAAAAGAAGAAATAGAGGCTACAAAACTGTTTAGGATTTCAAATATACATCGTACAATTCATGTAAAACGCTTGTGAAAAAACAGGTGAAAAAAGAGGTGAGAAAACGGGTGAGATCTCACCTCTTCACCTAAACATTATTTTTGCTGAATTCAGCACAAAATTCTGAGTAAAATAATTTTTAGGGCTTGTGTCAAACCGTTGAGTTTTCACAAAATTCCAAAAATAACGTTTACCATGTAAAACGGTTGTGAAAAAAAGAGGTGAAAAAACAGGTGAGAAAACGGGTGAGATCTCACCTCTTCACCTAAACATTATTTTTGCTGAAAAATGACCAAATTTCATGAATTTCCTCATATGCTTGCTTCCCTCGGAAAACCGAGAGAAGAGATTCCGTATGAAAACAGTGAAGAACAGCGAGTAAGTAAAAAACCGCAGTCGCCAAAACTCTATGAAAATCGTGAAGAACAGCGAGACCGACTTTTTTCTGGGTCGCCTAAAACTCTATGAAAACAGTGAAGAACAGCGAGTAAGTAAAAAACCCCAGTCGCCAAAACTCTATGAAAACAGTGAAAAATAACAGAGTATTTTGACAACTTCAAACAAGTAGGGTAGATGACACTTTTTCTATTAAACCGTTTTGACATTTCTCATGAGTGAGTATAGTTCTGCCGAACCATTGGAAGAGAAGAAGTACCCTTGCTGGCAAAAGACAAAAATAGTTGCCTTAGTTGTCATTGCAATTGTACTCGTAATTGAATTCATTGTACTTCTCTTCACGTACCTAAAACTCAAGGACGGCATATGCTTTAAGAAGCTACCATCTTACTAAGACTAAACACTTAGATTTTTCAAGCTTGACTTTTTACAATTTGAACTTTGTTCGCGTAGATATGAATTCTGAAAGAAGTATGAGGGTCTTGTATGACTTTATACTTCTCCCATAGTTCATATCTGTCAAACTTACCTGCCATGGACTCTTTCATAAGTTCCATGAAATCGTCTTCGGACAATCCGGGGAAAAGTACAATGTCAGTAAGTATTCTTTTAACATCCTTACTTAAACTCTTTGCTGTCTGTACACAAATGACAACTGAGATGTTAAAGTGTCTGAGCTTCTTAAGAATTCGACACATGTCTTGTTCTCTGTTCTTTAACAAAGGATGAGAAGCAAAGTCATCTAAGATAAGAAGACATCTATGAGGGTAAGTCTTCCAATCGTAAGATTGCAATTTCTTCGAAATGTATTCTATCTCTTTCTGTTTGTTTCTGAAGTGTTTCTTCTCTAATATTCTCTGCATTTCCTCATTAGGGTCTTTAAACTTAGAATTTATATACTCATTTATAGCATTGTACTTCAAAACTCTTCTTTGGTACTTCTTTATCCAATCTAACAACTCAGTATCCTTTATACATACTAACTTAGACTTCTTTATAATATCTTTGAACGAATTGACGGTTTGGTCAAATTGACCAGAAGTACTACAAATGACAACTAACTCATAGAATGGGTTCTTCTCATCTAGTTCTTGTTGTTGTGCAGCCATTTTAAGATAAGTGAAAGTCTTACCCGACCCAGGTGGTGCAATTAGACCTGTTATACCATTCTGAGCAAATAAGAACTTGTCATGTATAGGTTTTATCTGAGCATTTTCTAACTTCCTCTTGTTCTTGTTTAAAACATTCTCAAATTTCTTGTCAATGTCAGCAAACTTTTTTTCTAACATATTTTTAGAAAAATTAAAATTTTTATCTTTTAGAAAATGTCTAGCGATTTCGCTATCTATATTCGAGACAAGCTTTTCGACAGCAAAACATCTGTCGACCATAAAATCTTACATAGTGTAAACAAGAAAGGGGAATTTGTTCTAAAGTTCTGTTTCTGGGAATATGACAAGAACCATAAAACATTAAGCAGAGAAGTCTTAAAATTTGTCAATGACAGACTTGTTGACAGAGATGACGCCTCTTGGAGAGATGAAGTCCAACAAAACTTCTTAGAATGCAAAGAAGACACATGCGCTGTTCTTGAAGATGAAATAGAAAACAGAATAGATGAGCTATTAAAGGACAAAGAACTTTTACATAAATATAGTTGCGCCAAATTTGACATAACTCCACCAGAAAAGAAGAAGAAAGAAAAGAAAGAAAAGAAAGTAGAAGAAGAGAAGAAAGAACCTGAACCAGTTCCAGAGAAAAAGAAATTTGACATGTAAAAATAAAATTTTATTTTTAGAACATTTCTGGGTCAATGTCAATGTTCTCTTCCTCTTTAGGAGCAAACACTGGCTTAGACTCTAAAATCTTTTTACCCAATTTACCTTGAACTTCTACAACTTTAGACTCATAATATTCATAGTCGTCTGCTTTCTTTGGTTCATAAGGTATAACAAGTTTGTATGCTTTGCCTTCTTTAAGGTTTGAGAACCTTCTGTCAAAACTTTCTTTGACTGTTAACAAACCTTCTATGTCTAAGTCTTCAAATTTCGCACCATTTTTAGTCACAATAGCAAACTTAACTGGTTCGATGTTCCAAACTTTGCTGAATGAAGACTTTTCAAAATGGTAGAAGTAAACATTCAAATATGTGAATGGGTCTAGTTCTTCTTTAAGTCCTGACATGTACTTGTTTACTGAGATGAATTTTGCCATCTTTTTCTATCGGATAAAAAAATATTTTTTTTTATTCTTGACTTTGTTGTTGCATTTGTTGCATTTGTTGTTCTTGAGCTATTTGTTGTTGAAGTTGTTCTTGTAATACAATACTTTCACCAGTTGCATCTTCCAATTCGAAACTTTCTGCCGTCATTGACAAATACATAGGACATAAAAGTTTTACAAGAACAAAGTTTGCGTCAACTAATGTCAACGTTATACTTGCCAAAGTGTTTGAGTTCACTAAGGTTGAAAATTCTGCATTCGAATGAACAATAGGCAAACCAGCAGAGAAAGTATTGTTTATACGCATAAGTATCTTTTGGTCATAATAGTTTCTGTCGACATTCGAATAACACTTTGAACCTAAGTTTGAAACAATATATAAGATTGGTGTGCTTAATGTCAATGGAATAGACATTCCTTGTATGACACCTTTTCCTGTTATAGGAAACTGTTGGTAGTAAAAACCAGAAATAAGTTTTGTATTATAGCTCATATCGTTTATAGTAAACTCAGTCGGACATCCAAACATAATGAAACCTGCTCTAGTTGCAGCACATGTTACACCCGTACTTAAAGTATTAAATAAGTCAACAAAACCTGTTGGTGGTATATCTGAGTAAGTATCTTCAAAGGAGTATTTTTTACCATTCACAACAATAAAGTCTTCTGGTGTCAAAAGAGCAAAACAGGCTTTAGTCGTCATTGTGTTTAAAGTTAGTTTACAATACCGTCCTTGAGGACTTTGTAAGTTTGTTGTTATAGAATTATATGACTCAGGGTTTTTAGTCGTAATAGTATAAACCATTATGTCTTCTACCATTTACTTAGCAAATAAATTTTAATGAAATGTTGTGGTCGTCAAATATTTTTATGACGTCTGGGAAACTATACTTTAAGTTCAACGTTTCACCTCCTTTCATAACGTATATCTTGTCAATGACATTATATGAAACACCACAGCAACGAATGTCGGGTTCTATTTCTTTGATGTTTATATCGTCTGCCTCTGTCAAAAGTTTCAATAGTTCTTTCAAAACTTCATGAGGTGCAATGACATATGAGTTCACTTTTACAGGGTTGTGTTCGACCAAGTTTAACATTATACCTAAAGCTTGACAAATCTTCTCCTGAGTTTGAAGTTTGTCTTTCAGTTGTTGGTAGTCGTTTCGAATATCTGCAACAGAACTTAAGTCTCTGCTAACTTCAGGATATGTTGGTTGTTCTTTTACAGGAACAATTGTTATACCATCTTCGTCCTCGTATGGTTTCCCCACTTCAACATCTCTGTCTTTGACATTGACAATAACACTTTGACTGTTTGTTTGAGTTGGTGAATTTAACTTCACATCTGCCACCGCCATTAAACCTTTTGAAACACTCACGCTTCTATTTTTCGGAAATGACATTTTACTTAGAATAAAAAGATGGACGTATTCGAGTATCTCTTCGAATTGAAGCAGAACAAAGTTTACACACACAAACAATACAAATACATTGACAGAATAGTTCTTTATACAAACAATGGTAAATGTTATAGAATAGCAGTCTTTGCTGAACCTAAATATTTTCATAAAGCAAAGAAAGTTGGTATAACTGAAATGGTGAAAGTTCTTGACGTTGACAAAAATATAACAACAAAACTTACAGATATTTCTAAAGGAAAGTTTATAATACAATATTATGTCAAAACTGGCGTACTGTCAATATTTGACGGAGAGAAGTCAGTTCAAGAACAACTTACTGACCTGCTGCCAAAATCTGCTCGATGGAAGCTGTCGTTATGCCAATCTGAGGAGCCCCAGCAGGTTTCATCGAACGAATCTTCAAAAGAGCATCTTCCGTGAAAAGTGCTATTGGTTTTGTAAACTTCTTTGCTCTCAGTTCATCTGGACCGTCTCTGTCACCAGTATATTGTATTTGTACAGTACCAACAGTTGAAATACCACCCATAAAGTCTTCTGAGTCAGCAAATGGAATGCCAAGCCAAAAGTTGAACGTCTCCATTTGTATATTGGGTTTTTTGACCTCCTGTATGAGTCCATACTTTCACATATGGCATAATAGAACTTTGCATTTCAGGGTTAATGGTTGTTGTGAAATTGTTGTTAAAGTTCATAGCATCTAATGTCAAGTTGTATGACCTCATATCCTCAACTGTAGAATATTCTTCTCTTGGATAATATTTGCCATCTATGTTTATATGATATTTAATACCGGGGTTGTAGAAACAAGAATAGTCATTTATAGTTCGTCTGAACAGTACAAACATAGTATCTGCATGTTTCATTGCAGTTGTTAAAGCAATATCTGTTCTTGCACCTGGGTCAGCACTTTGGTTTCCAACTTCACCTGCAAAGTCTTTGACAGATATTTGGTGTATAGGGAACATAAGTGGAACTGCAATATATTTGGCAGCTAAAGCATTTGAAATATCTGGGTCCAACATATAGACTGCAAGTCTGCTTTCTATTCTCTTGCATTCAAACTTTTCGCATGTAAACTTAACTGGGTCCCAAGCAGTTCCAGCAGCATTGAAATAATAGTTTACTTCATTGTTGAAGTTTGAGAAACCAAAGTCTAAGTCAACTTTGTCTTTGCAAAATTCGGCGAATGACGTTTGATTTGTTCCCTTTACGTCTGTAATAGTGAATGGGTCTTGTGTTGGTGCAATGACTAAGTTATTTTTGCTTGGAAGTAAGTTCGATAGAAATTTTTCCTGCCCAGTTTGGCAAGTATCTTTTAAAAACCTGAAGATGAGGAAAGATGACAAAGGAACTCTAAGTTTCAGTTTTACTTTAGTGGCAGCAGTTCCATCTGAACCAGAAAGGTTAACATAAACTCCTGGAACGTTAGGGTCAAGTCTTCTTATTTTCTCAATATTTGCATACTGGTCTGTTTGTTCTCTAGCTTGTGGTTGTACTGAGTTTCTCAAAGCGAACCATTCATAGTTTGCCCATGTTACTGTTTGAACTAAGTCAGAGTTAGAATATATCTTATATCCCATGAAAACTTCTGGAGCATATTGGTATCCGACATAGAAAATTCCATTGCAACCTTTCTTGTCAGACAACTTGGCAGAAGGTTTTATTTCAATGTCTTGTTCCACGTATAAGAATGAGTTGTCAATAGAAATAATATGAAACCTGTCGCAAGCAATATCTACTGTTGTTGAAGAACCTTCTCCAAACTTACCTACGTTTCCATAAGAAACAGCAGTTGTATATTCGTAAGTTCCAGGAACTATTCTGACCTTCTAATGGCATTGTCGCATTCGTTTACCATTCGGAAACATTTCCGTTCATGGCATCCAAAACTGTTGGCGTTATATTCTGAGCGGCGTACATTTCATATGGGTAAAAATATAGAATAGTTGGATTTATGTGTCATAATAGAACCCACTCGTACCAAGCTTTACTTTCTTCCTGACTGAGTTTTTAACTCTTCTTTTTCCTTCATTGCCACTACTTTCACTAGATGAAGTTACTTCTTCACTACTTTCACTTTGTTCTACTCTTCTTCTTTGGTGTCGCTTTTGGTACTTGCCCTCTGCTTCAAGTTGTTGCATCTTTGCCTCATGTTCACCTAGTATGTTGTAAATTTCCCATGTCCTTTTTGCCTTTGGGCTCTGGTCGCCCATCTCAGGTAACCTATATCCTAGAAAGATTTTGTCATAGTTTGTATTTGAGTTCTTCGCGTATTGTTTGCATGACTCTTTCCTGAGTTTCCGGTTCAAGCTCTTCAAACAGAGCTTGTCCATATGGAATAAGCTCGTTTCCAAATATATGTTTTTGTAGCCATTCTGGTTTTCTTTCCATGTTACCAATAATATCTTTTGTGAATGGGAAAGCTTTTACCCAATGTTTCAGTCTTGCGTCATTTATTTCTGTAGTTGGTTTTATTTTGTCAAGGAACATGTTTTTCAATACTAACATTTCATTTGGTACTTGTCCATTTGAGTTTTCTTAAATATTCATCCCTTCTCAGTTCATTGTCTGCAAAGTAAGTTTTTATGACATTTTGCAAACTTTCGTTTGCAAGGTCATGTACAATAGGTTCTCTTCCTTCTCTCTCCCTAACTTTCTTTCTAAACTCTTCACCAAATATACCATCTCTATGGTTCTGTGTAGTTCTTTGAGATAAATGTTCTAGAACGTCAGGTGTTATATTTCCCTCAGCCATGTTCATTTCATACTGGTCCAAAATATCTGCATGTTTCATATCTTTCAATGGCATTAAAGCCGCGCTGAAATACCAGCTATATCTGGTTCACCATTCACTTCCATTGCGTCTACAACTTCTTGGAATTGTGGTTGTAAGTTTATGAACCACCTATCCGGATTAGCTTTATGACCCCATCTCATTGTAGTTCCATAGTCTGCAGAAACAAAGTAGGTTTGTTTCCATATTGGTTAGGTTCTGAATGAACTTTAAACAATGTTTCATTTCTATATGTTTTGTTGAAATTTAACCTTTTATTTTCACCGAGTTCAGCAAAAGATTGAACGTTATATGGTCGTAAGTAAAAAGGATTGTTGTATTTGCGTACATTTTCTTTCAGTTCTTCCATTCTATGCTGAATATTTTCATCTGATGTTGGAGTCTTTTGTATGTCGGCGAACATTTTTCGATATTCTTCTACTATGTCAGCTGAATTTTTCTTAGACTCTTGGAAAGATTCCATATTCCCCGCATACACTTGTTGAGGGTCAAGATTTTTCGGCTGTTCCAAATCTTCATCTAGTTCTGTGAAGTTAGTTTCCAAAGGAGGGACTTGTTCGTTTCCTTCAGGCTCTTCTAGCTGTTGTTGCTGAACTATTTCTTCCATGTCTGGTTGTATCTGAACTTCTTCCTGTGGAGTTTCTTGTACCTCATCTGCTGGCATTTCATATATTCCGAGACCGTTTTTAAAAAGTTCCCTATCTAAGTCATCCGGACTCATAAACCTTTCTTTTTTCGTTCCGTCTCTATTTTTTACGCGTTTCATGAAGAGAGTTGAATTATCATTTAGCTCTGACACCAAATATCTCGGAGTAAATTCATCCATGTCATTTGGATGATATGCTATTAAATCATATCCCTTAGCGAGCTTGTATTTTCCAGGTTTGAAATTATATCCCATTTGGTGCTGAACCATAAAGCTAAATAGGTTCGGGTCAGTATTTCCTTCCTTGAACTTTCTAATAGCTTCTTTATATCTGTCACTAAAGTCAAGAGTATCTGGGTAACCATAGTCTTCCTTAAGCATTTTTAAGAATTCTTGGTTTCCTTGTTCTCTACTTCTTTTATGTCCTTGCTCTGTTTGTGGTTGTTGTTGTGCAGGGTTTTGAACTGTTGGTTGTTGTGCAGTGTTTTGAACTGTTGGTTGCTGTGCAGTGTTTTGAACTGTTGGTTGTGGTGCTGGATTTTGAACTGTTGGTTGTGGTGCAGTGTTTTGAACTGTTGGTTTTGGTGCATGCCTGTGTCTGTGTCCATGTGACGATGTAAATGTTTTAGGTAGTCCTGGTGCAGGTGCTTCTCTTGGAGGGTTTGGTGGTATATAAGTTCCACCAGCTGGCACATATGTTCCATCTGCAGCATAATGTCCTACCTGACTTTTCGTTCTTAAGAAAGCATTTACTAGGTCTGTTTTGGTCTGTTGTAACTCTTTTTCTTGACTTTCCACAACAGTTGCTCTAACGGAGTCATAGGCACTTTGAACTGCCTGTCTCGTTGCTGCATCTGTTATTTTCGTCATATTTTGTGCTACTTCTCTTAACTCGTTGTCGAAACCTTCAGACTTCAGTTTCTTTCCAGATGAGAAGTCGTTCACTAGTTTCACCTTACTATGAAGAGCTTCGAAGGCGTTCTTAAAGTCAGCATTCATTAAAGCTTCATTTGAACTGTCTTCATCCGCTTGTATTTTTGTCCTTATTGACCCTATAAGTTGGGCTGCTTTGGCGTTGGCTTGGGCATCTAACCAGTCATTATTAGCTTTTATATATTCTGCGCTTTTCATTGCCTTTTGCATGGCTGCGTCGTTATTTTTACTTTCTTGTGCTAAGTTTTCATACTGTACGGTTTGGTTTTGCAACTGTAAAAGTTTTTCTGCCTTTACATTTGCTTCAACTTCTTTTTTATACTCATCGCTATCCATATATGTCTTCAGGGCTTTTTGTTTTATTTCTTCATCTTTCAGTACTTTATATTGAGTAGTATGGTTTTTCAAATTTATAACATCTTGTTCCATTTTTGCTACTTCTGCTGCTTTTTCTGACACTTTTTTCGCATATTCCTCTGTACTTAGTTCTTTCAGTTGTTCTTCTTTCTTCTTTTTCTCTACGTTTAACTCATTGAGTTTTCTTTGTGTGTCTGTCATATTCTAGTTTCTTTTCGTTTTCACTTATTTGTTTCTGTATGTCTATGTTTGACTTTTTGACATCTGTTATTTGATTTTTGAGTGAACTCAAATTCATTTGACTTTGAGGGTTATAAGCTGTTCCGTCTGCAGCTCCACCATAGCCTGCCATTTTCGCTAAAAGTGCCGCTCTTAAACCTCCACTCTGTGCACCAATAACTCGGTTTAAAAGCATAGGGTTGCTTGACATTTGTTGCAACATAGTGGGGTCATTCATCATTTGTTGTTGCAACTGTTGTTGTGGTGTCAGTTTTACTATTGGATGTTTCAATGCTCCCTTCCTCTTACGTATATTCTTACGTAGCTTACGTGGCATTTTAAGTGAAGTAAAAAACGGTTTTTGACAGATGTTTATATGACACTTTTTGTTCAGCACAAAAAACTACTCGGTCAAAGTGTTGTCAGTTTTGTAAAATAACCGTCCTATCTCATTCTATAAGGGGGAAAAGGCTTCTCAAAGTATACTTCCTTGGAACGCCTGTAACTTTTCCTGTAGCGACGATAGACCCTTACTTGTCCGGGCAAAGTTATACTATTTTGAGTGCTCTACAAAAAAGTCAACGGCTGGTCGGCTGGGGTTCGGTCCTCCTCTTGGGTCTTGGGCAAAATTTCTTAGGGGCTAGAGGGCGCAACGCGCCTGGAAGCCCCACTACCTTTTTTTTTTAAATATCTTTAATTTAGCAAATACAAGATGGCGGGACGTAAAATTTTGACGCAAAAAATTGAATAGATTCAATAATACGTTTCAAATTTATACCGTCCCATTCAAATTTGATTTTGAATGTATTTGATGACGCTCTCAAATCAGTAAACGAAGCTCTCTGATGATTTTTATTTAATAGAATACTATCTTCAGCTAAATTGATCATTTTAAGTTTAAAAAACTTCTTGAAAACAATTATTTCTGATGTTTTTTATTTTTTACAATAGGAAAACATAATGTATATTATTAGACAAATCATTTAAACTATTTTTTATTCTTAATTACTCTTATACGTTATTTTCTCAAAGATGAATTACTCGTACGAGTTAATAATGAATTAAATCTATAAAATAATATAAAACAATATTTAAAATTGTTATCTCCTTTAGGGATAAATCTAATTTTTTGCCAGCGATGAGAATAAGAATTGTTACTTGATTAATGTATTTAGATATTTTATTTGAATCAAATAATAATATCATTTATAAGAGAAAATGAAATAAGTTTAATAAATAATCCTCTTTATTTGAAATAGTGCATTTATCTAATTCATACTATATGTTAATTTTAATAACAACAAAATTATCACTTTTTAGTCTGACTATAATTCAAACATATTTCCAAAATCAAATGAAAATAAGTTCATTTTTAATTTTAAAACCAAATTCTGAATTAATTAAAATTTAAAGACCGTAAATCTGGAGCTTAATAGATATTTAATGAAACTAATTCTTTCATCAATCGTTTTTCTTTCGGGATAAAGATTCAAATTTTTTCTACTAAATATATTTTGTTATTAATGATGAAATCTATAATCCGTCTCATTTCATCAAATTCTAGTTACTTTGATTTATGAGAATTTAACTTTGGTTTATCGATTGAGATAAAATTACTAAACAACTTCAGGAATTAATAGATAAATTATTCCAAGTATTGTTAGAGAAGAAATATGATCATAAGCAAATTCGAAATAACAAAAATTTCTTTCGGCAAAATTATTGAATGAATCGTAAGCTTTGTTATTATTCATGGTCTCTAACAATTGTGGTTCTTCTTAAACAAATCAACTAAAAATTGATGTGATTGGTTAAATAATTAATGTTTACTAACATATTCCCGTAAAATTACACAAGATCGGATTCATGCAACAATTGGAGAAGGTGGTGTTTCAGCTATAATAGCTGGCTCTGAATAAACAGGCTTAATCTCACCTTCTGTATTAGCATTAGAATTATCTTTGAGTTTTTTAGCCCATTCAGCTGAATCAAAGAACTTCTGTCCATAACGCTTTTGCCCTTTGCCAAAATCAAGGAATTCTCTGTTTTTCTGCTCACTTGGAGATGATGACATGAAATAAAAATAATATAAAATTCTGAAATTTTTCTGTGCAAACCTCATCTTTTTTTATTCATGCATTGTAGATGCTTTGTTGCAAGATATGAAAGTTGGCTGATTGAGATTTTGAGAGGTAATATTCAATTATTTTACCGAATATCAAAATTTGATGCTCTTTCAAAATGAAAAATATTTGAAAATTCAATGTGTAGGATAGTTTAAATAGCCAAATTAACCTTATCGATTTATCGTTAAATTTAAATTCAAATTAAATATTAGATGATATTTATATTAATTATCATTGTATGAGTAGATTTGGTTCGGAGATGGAAAAATTTTGACACATGATCAAAATCTTTGTAAATCATTGCTAACTACAATGTATATAATTCGATTTTCGTTTTAAGTATTTGAAATTATCAAGGTTAAATTTTTTACCGGCGATTAATTTATCAGAAAATCTTTAAACAATGAAATATCATTTACATATAATATGTATATTTCATATTTCTGATTTATTCTATTTGTAATTTTATTATCACAAATCCTGAAATTGATGCTAAGTGAAGTTAATTCAATGAATGAGTGCACATGTAATATATCATTTCAAAGTAATTTGTAAAATATTTTGATAAAATTAAATATTTTTGAAATTACACCATACAACATTGTTTAATAATACATTCTTATATTCTCCAAAACCCGAATCATTTTATACTTTAATTACAACAAAATTGATAATAGTTTTAATTCTTCAAATCCTTCATTATTCCTGCATCCGTTGATCTGTTCCGTCAACCCATAATAAAACCTTGGAATGATTTTTTCAATGAAAATACATAAGAATTGATTTAAGTAGATCAATAATAATGTTGGTTTGAACATTACCATTTGCAAACGATTCCATTTCCATTTTGTATTTCATCAATTTCGAACTAATTTTTATCGTAAAATTCGAAATTGATACAAAATATTTTCTATTAATAGTAAATTCATATTTCGATAACTTTAATTTCAGAGTTCACAATTTTCTTCTCAATTTATAATTTAACACAAATATTCAATACTGTTTTCGATTAAAGTAAAATTAACTGTTGCGTCATATCAATGTGCTTTATATTTTATCATAAAAATCGAATTTCATCATAGATTTTAATGTCACCTCACATGCTATCAAAAAATTATTCAATTTTTCTGATAAGAAAAAAAATCATATTAGAAGTGATGTCTTCTCCTTCTGTCGTTTTAGATCTCGGTACATTTATGTGCAATATTGGCTTTGCAGGTGAAGAGGAGCCAAAAATTTCATTCCACACCGAAGATGTTGCAGACGGTGCTTTCAAGAATAGAGTCATTGTAGACTTAGAAAAGTGGAAGCAACTTGTATCGTATTGTTACAAGGCTCTTAATGTTGAGCCATCTGCACAACCACTTTTCCTTGTTGACTCTACGACCTTTAATTTGGAGAAAAGAAAAGCAGTGGCCAAATACTTATTCGAAGATCTTAAAATCCCATCATTGTTCATTGCATCTTCATTCACATATGCAGGATTCTTAATCCAAAAGACAAACTGCCTTATCGTTGATATGGGTGAGGCAGCCACTGAGATCTGTGCATTCTGTGAGGACAATGTTAATAGAGCCACATTGTTAAGATCAGCTGTAACAGGCCGCACCATTTCTGAATACCTTGCAAGGATCTTAAACTGCAATGATCACAAGACAATTTGGAATGTCAAATCGAACCTCCTCGAGTGCCCACACTTCGCAGAAATTGATGCTAAAATGGAAGAAGCAGTCACCAACAGAGTCAATTACAATGGCATCAATTTCGGACCTGAAAGAGTAATCGCAAGTACAGCATACTTGCGCCCATTCTTCCTTGAGATCGATAGCGACGGATTGGCTGTTGATATCAAAGAAGTCATTGTTAAATGCCCGATCAATTTCAGAAAAGATATGTGGACACACGTTGTCTTAATCGGAGGATCAGCACAAATCAAGGGATTCGCTACTGCATTACAAGAGGCCCTTGTTGAGCTTGCTCCCGAAGCAGTCAAACCAGAAGTTCACGTATCTGTAGCAGAGAAGCCACAAATTGCAAGCTGGATCGGTGCTTCTGCATATGCTGCTGCTAAGCCAAATGCTGCTGTCTTGAAGTCCGATTATGATACTGAAGGAGAAAAAATCGTCCAGGATCATTTAATGAATTAATCAATTTATTACTTCACTAGTCTTTTTTCATTTTAAAATATCCTTCTTCCTTTGAGTTGAAGTTTTTTGTATCTTTTTTTCTTCATCTTTCACTATCGAATTGAATTCCTTTGATTTTGAAACGAATCTGTTTAAACATATTCTAATTTTGTCCTTTGGCATGATATGTTTTTGCATAAATCGAAATTGGATGATTCAATATTTGAACATTAAATTATTAAGCAAATAAACCAAAAAATACAAATTAATATTATTTAGCCTTATACTGTTGCTATAAAAATGTATTTAATTATGAGCTAAAACTATTTTTTATTCATACAATTTATCAACCGAATACGTTCAATTTTTCTGCTATTTTCTGTAATTCCGCGGAATAATTAATAAACAAAAATTAAATAAGCATATCATTATTTCTATATCCAATTGTTACAATAAAAATTTTAACTGGTCATATCCAATTCAAAAAATTTAATACAATTCAAAGAAATAAATCCACATCAAGAATTAAGATTGTTCAATATCATAATTTGGAAGATTAATAGTAATTAAGGATGTCAATTTGGAAGAAAAGTGAGAAAATTCCTAAAATGTTAAAAATGAATTTTCCAAACGTGCTTTTTTATCTCATTTTTTTGATTTTGAAAAAAATTTGGAGAGAAGAACTCTTCGTTTTTGAATTTTGTCACGATGGGTTTAAAGTATATTAGACACATGTATTGATATTACTATTTTTGTATATTTTGAGAGAAAATGCCTAAAAAGTGAGAAAATCTGAGACGGTTTGAGAAAATATATAAACTATTGAAAATTTGAATTAAACTTCTAATTTGGAAAAAAGAAATTTGGAAAGAAGAAAATTCAAAAATCGAGATTTAGACTCAGCATCAAATGGAGAACAAAATGTTTCTTCATATGAAGGAAAAAAATTTTCTTGTGAAGAAATAGAGTTTTTAAAATTTTATTGTATGTAATGAAATAAACAAATATTAAAATTATTTTTTGATAACAAGAAAATTCCCAATAGAAAATATTTGAGAGAAAGAAAAAAAGAAAATTGAAAAATATTACTCTCCTTTATATTTCATGAGATTTTAAATTTATTCTCATAAAATTGACAAT
This sequence comes from Trichomonas vaginalis G3, assembly GCF_026262505.1. Classification (NCBI taxonomy): domain Eukaryota; phylum Parabasalia; order Trichomonadida; family Trichomonadidae; genus Trichomonas; species Trichomonas vaginalis. Next base: position 8,341,936 of record NC_067205.1, read on the forward strand.
TTTATACGTTTAGATGAAAATAAGTGATTTTGGTTGAAATAGAAATTATTATTTGCTTACAGCTATCAAATAGATTTTTGCTATTTTGATTAAAATTTGTTAATCAAATTAATAAATTTTTTCTAAATATCTTAAATATCTGGATCACTCACATATACAATGAATTGAACGATAAAAATAATACAAACTCAACTAAGTTTCCTGTCTTTCAACTAAAAAAAATTATGCAAATTAAATTAAATTGTTTAATCAAATATAAAACAAAGATGAAGTAATTACAGTTATCATAAACTTTATGAATAACTCTGTAATTGGTTCAGATTTTCGTAAAAATATTTTTATTAATATCGATAAGAATACGTTTACCTACTATCACAACATATCGATAAACAAGAGTAGAGTGATTTTTATCATCGAAATTTTTTAAAAGCTGTAAGCTGGAAGGAAAAATCTTGTTTTTTCTGAGTTAGTTGTAGAACTATTGATGCACGAGTTATCATTGTGATGTAGAAGGATGTCAATGTACTGACTGAAGGATATGAAGTGAATTGAATTTCATTGAATTTCAATTTGATCAAAATTTGTTGAAATGATATGAATGTGTCAACATCTGTATCACTCTCTTTCACTCCTTCCCTATTCTTTCGAGAACGAAGCTAGCTCAGCTTTCGCTGAGCGAATTGACACTTTTGATGCCCTAAACGTACATGCTCTCAAATTTATCGAAAAAAATTATACCACCTAAACTAGTATATTCTTATTTTAAATATGATATTATCCTTAGAATCCACACTAGAATATATTTAAATCAACTTTTAAAAAAGTTCGAATCCTGCGCGTCTCACTTTTTAAATTTTCCAAAAGGAAAATTATATTCTCCTAAAATGAAAACAATTTTCCGAATTGACATCCTTATAGTAATACATAAAACTCATTGAAATTTAGCCCGTGAAATTGGTGTTTCAATTTTTCATTGTTGACAAAAATTTGAAAGAATTTCAGAAGAAATTTTAACAGTACCACTTTTCTTCGAACGATTTTTTTTCACATAATGGTTAATTTCTGTCGCAAAGAGATTATATATGGATTAATCATTATGACCGGATCGATGAATTTTGGATACACGGTAGGTTTTCCCTCGCCAATGATTCCATTTTTCAACGAAGTCTGGGGAATAAAAAAATTAGCCACAACTTGGTTCAACGCAATACTTCCATTACTTGCAATAATTGGTCCTTTCATTACAACCTTCATGCTTTCATATATGGGAAGGAGATTAGTTTTCTGCATTTTACAGATTTTATCCGCAATTTTATATTTAGTTATGCTAGCCTCAAATAAGAAAAATTTTTGGATTATGATATTTATGAGAGCCTTGTTAGGCCTTGTTATTGGCGGAGTTACTTCGATTGCCCCGACAATGTTGATTGAAACTGCTCCTGAAGGGCTTACTGGATTTTTCGGTAACTTAAATCAAGTCGGTTGCGTTATTGGTATCGTTATCATGTATTTACAAGGAAATTGGACCGTAAACGTTACGAAAGGATTTTCGAAATGGTGGTCACTAGAAATTACATGCGCAACTCTTAATATTATTGGAGCAGCATTGATATGGCTTTGTCCGGAGACATCTTCTCTTTCAAAAAACGACGTTAAAAAAGATAAACCTCGAGAAAGCATTTGCCAAAAGAAATACATAGGTAAAATCTTTGTAGGCATAGGAATGATGTTTATACAGCAGTTTTCTGGTATCAACGCCATTCTTACAAATCTTGATGATAATTTTCGAGAAGTTGGAGTTCCTCTTGACTCAGGAGTTGCATCAGCAATATCTGTAGCTGCCCAATTCATTGCTGTTTTTGTCTCAGGATTTCTTGTTGACAAACTTGGTCGTCGACCATTATTTTGTTTATCTTGCTTCGGTTGTGGAGCAACACTTGTTATATTTGCACTTAATTACAAATACAATTGGGCAAATTGGATCTCAATTGTTGTAATTTTTATTTATATGTTCTTCTTTGGTGCTGCATTAGGTCCAGTTCCATGGTTTATAATCCCTGAGCTATTTCCTATTACTGTACGATCGATTGGTGCATCAATTATATCAATGGCCAATCAATTATTTTCTTTTACCGTTATTTTTATATTTCCATGGCTGAAAGGAACAACAGATGATCAAGGAAATATCACATCAGGAATAGGATTAACATGGACATCAATTGTCTTCGCAATTATCACGTTTCTCGGTGGAATTTTTGGATTCTTCTTTATAATTGAACCAAAAATCACTGCAGAACCACTTGATAACGAAGATAATCAAGAAGGCCAAAATGGAGAAGAGACCTCTACCCAAATTAATGTGCAAAATGTTCCAGAACACGAAGATCCTTAATTTACTTTATATTATTGTTTGTATGTATAATTATAGTAAATCTGCTAATTGTTATAGCATAACCTTTCAGCTTTTTATGCAGAAACAACTAAATCTTTAGGCTTTTTAGATTCAAATTTGTGTCTTCAAGCTCCAAAGTGCATAATTTCATCAGTAAACTGCTAGCATTACTATGTAAATGATTGTTATCATTTCCTTTTTTATTGTTATCGGTTAAAAAAATCATTGGATTGATATCGGGTCACAAATAGCTGACCAAGCTTTTGCCAATATATAATATAATGATAAACCAAGCAATAGCGCTCATCTTGTAAACTGATTGAATGAAGTGATCTAATTTGAGAAAAATTCTCGAGATCATCATGTTATTCTCTGTTAAAGATTCATTCTAATAAATACAAAAGTAATTTAGTGTATTCAAGGTATTTTCAGCGCGAGCGTTTTTATGCATTCAAAAATTTGAAATAATTTTGATTCTTTTCAATTCCAACCGTTTACAATTGAAAATATTCCGACTGCTTATTCCATATTATGAATGGGTAAAACTATGTTTCTAACTCGACTTTTAAAAATAAAAGTGACAAGATTTTGCACTTTTTTGGAGGATGTGCGCAATTTATTACACTGATTCACAAAAAGATCCATGCATTGGTGACTGCATAGGAAACTATGTTCTAGATAGTTTAATCGAAAATACAATGAATTCTATCATTTATTCGTGTACTAATATTACGACAAAAAAATCCTACGCGATCAAAATGGTAAAGATATGGGAAAGTGCATTAAAACGTGTCGAGGAAGAAACTTAAGTTTTAAAGTCGATCGATTGTACTTATATTGCTGCTCCTTCAGAAATATTCAATTATCCTCCATATAGATGCATTGTATTACCACTTGCGAAATCTGATGCTTGGAAATTATATGTAAATTCACCATATAAGCGTTTGGATGAACAAACGTGCCGTGGAATTTGCAAAACGATTCTTCTTGCATTACAGTACTTGCATACAAGAAATATTATACATCTTGATATCAAACCAGATAATTTTCTGATATTTGATGAAAATGCAAAAGATGTATTATTAGCAGACTTCGGGTTCGCCCATAAGGTCGAAGAGAGAAAGCTTTCAACAGAATTCAATGGAACCCTCACGTTTGCGGCTCCAGAAATCATTACTGGAACTCAATACGAAAAAAGTGTCGATATCTGGTCACTTGGAGTGTCCATGTACGTTTTATTGAGTGGAATGTTTCCATTTCCGGTTACTCCTGAAATAGTTCTCCGTGATTCCATCAAAAATGGAAGATATTTCTTCCCAGCTAGCAGATGGGCGTCAGTATCGAGGGATGCAAGAGATCTGATAAGCCATATGATCGTTGTCAAGCCTGGAAATCGATTTACCGTTGAACAGTGTCTTGAGCACAAATGGTTCAAAATTGATGGTGTTGAACGTTCGCATACATGGCATAGTTTACCAAGTATCGTTCCAAAGTCAATGATCCCTAATACACAATAATTTTATTTTTATATATAACTATTTTCATTTCAATATCAATTCAATTTATTCGACTTGTATTGTTACATATAATTATTTTGTTATTTTGAACTTCTAAATAAATTAATTTCAGAATATTTTTAAATTTTAAGTTTGCTTTGTTAATACACCGAGTAAACTTATGTCTTCATCCTTTATGTTCTTTCTATCCATTTGTTAGCAGATTAAAATTATATTCATACATTCAATTTCTTAACATTAGCTCTAATATTTGCATAAATCCAAATTTAGGCTAATTGAAATAAGTTATACTGTGAATATATTATAATTAAATGTATGTAATAAGGTGTTGGGTAAAAAATTAAATTGAGAGGAATTTTTTGAATTCATTTTTTTGATTGGTCATCTCAAACACTCTAATTTTTTGAGAAATGAATGAATTCATGGAAATTAGGATCGGATGTTGGAGATTTAAACCAATATTCCAGCAATGGCACAGTTGCCACCTTTAATTATCCTTGCAGTACTACCTACTCTTGCACTTATTACCACACAACTCTTCCACCCGGTTATTATAAAGTTGAAGTATGGGGTGCAGAATGTGGTAGCACAATCTATGAAAGCAATCCTTACACCCATGCAAACAAGAAGGGTGGATATTCCGTCGGTGTCCTAAAACTAAACAAAACATCCGAGGTTTACGTTTTCATTGGCGGCAAAGGCCAAGACGCAATACATTCGTTCAATGGAAATGCTCGAGGTGGCTACAATGGTGGTGGTGATGCCATTCCAGAGACCACTGATAATGATCACGGAGGTGCTGGTGGTGGTGCCACTGACATCAGAGTTGACGGAATCGAAATCGGAAACAGAAAGATTGTTGCAGGCGGTGCGGGTGGACTTGGCCCTGATCTAAAATATAGTGGTGGCTTAACTCCAGAATCATGGGGAGGAGGCCTCGAAGCTGGTCGTCCAATTGCAAACGGACCAGCATATGGATCTCCTGCCACCCAATCTCAAGGAAATTCCAACGGAATAGGTTCAGCAGGTGTATTTCATACTTATGGAATCACAGGTGGTGGTGGTGGCTATTTCGGCGGAACTCTACCACCACATGTATTTAATGGGCGGGCAGGTTGTGCAGGAGGTGGCTCAGGATACATCGGAAAAGTTATTTCATTCAATGGAATTGTTGCAAAGTCAATTCCAGGAAACCAACAGATGCCATCTCCAGACAGCGACACTCAAACTATCGGCCGATCAGGTAATGGTGCCGCACGAATCACCATCCTTGGTTATTTTCTCCAAAAGACGAACTCCCTCAAAGACACATACGACCCTAACTCCACAATTTCTATCGATTTCACACTTAATACATTAGGAACAGAAGAAGTTGCCACCATCAAACGATCATTAAACAACACAAACCTCGAAGAAACAATTCTCACCCATATCGATGATGGTAATGAATACAGTTTCACAGATTCATTTCGATTACCAGAAGAAACAGGATTTCTGAAAATTTCATACACAGTTACTTCCAAATCAGGAACAACCACATCTACATTTTTCGACATTCTTGTTAATAAAAAACCAGAAATCAATGTAATAGGAAGACCTAAGGAAAGATATATTCCAAGCGAGAAAACATTTGTAGAAATTGAAGTAATAGATGATACTTATGTCAATGTTTCGATCAAAGATAAATCGAATATTCTTTATTCAACGAAAATAATAAGTTGTTATAATACTAAAACTCGAACAAGGTTAGAATTTAATGTAGGTCCATTTGCCATCGGTTCTAAACATAATATATCTATCTCAGGTGTTGACGAGTATGGATTTAATTCGGTAATATCATATTTCGAATATGTTATTGTTGATAACGTCGCACCAGATTTGAGAGTTGATTCACAATTAACATATCATTTTTCAGGTAAAGACAAAGTTAAAATCAATGGTGAATTCCATGACAAAGACGGCAGTGCCACAATCACAATATATTCTAAGATCGATAACTCTCTTCAAGTCAAACATGGTGTTCACACCATTTCAGACATTAACTGGCATGTTTTCAATATCACACGTGATATGTTTGATGTTCGCAAAGGAATTCACACATTAACAGTTTTTGCCGTTGATGACAATTATGCAGAATCAAACCCATATGTTCATACATTTGCCTTATTCAGTGGATACTACATATTGAACAGGCCGTCATGCTATTGTGTTTTTAGAGGCACATGGATTCTTTCCATGTATTCTCCATTATCTACTGAATTAACCTGATATAAATAAAAAAAAAATAATCAATCCAAAATTTTTCGAAACTTTTTCAATATGTTTAATATTAAAACACTCTCAAAACTTGTAGAAAATAGATGTTATATGTGATTTTGAGCATGGTTGATCATAATTTGGCACAAATTCAATAATTAAATGTGAAAATGTTTTGATTAAATGATTATATAGTTTTATACAGTATGTTATTGAGTTGTCTATCGAATATAGAAATGGATGGCAAGAAATATATTAAATGAAGATAATTTCTCTTTATTGATGGTTTTTGATGTAATGATTAGAAACGTTTGATTATGTCTGTGAATTGTTCCATACGTATACAAGAATGTATAATAACTTCATCCACATTTTTATTCAATTGTAAATTGCATAATTTCTAAGTATCTGAAATTCCAAAATTTGTGTGATGTGCATATGTTTTGGATTAGTCTCTTCAATTTGAAAAAATCATAAAAAATATATTTTATCATTTCTTGTATTAATAATATTAATAATATATTAAGGTTTACTTGCTGTAAGTATTATGAAATGAATACGGAGATAAACGAATAGATATATGAATTTGAATTATAAAGAATATTATTAGGGCATGAAGGATCTGTAAAGTAATTTTTACCTAATTTAACCCAAAGACTAACATAATTAACTCCTTGCCTAATAGCAGGAATGGTAGTCCAGCCCTCCATTTCTTTGGTCTGGCCAAGTGCATAAAACCAAGATCCGCTACCAGGACAGCCATCTAAGAGTACATTGGAGTGATTAGATCTTACGAGCCCTCCCCAATCTGAGTTTTTGGCTTGGCAATCGCTACAATTGTAACCAGATACAAAATAGTGACCTCCTGGCTTTTCTATTTCAAAAAGGGGGTTATTGTTCTGTTGCCATATATTATATAAATTTAACTCTTCATATACAAGTGCAAAAGTAAATTTTCCTTCCGAATCGCGATGCTTTCTACCAAGTTGTTTGATTATAGAATATCTTCCTGGTAAATCACATGATTCAGCTTGTTTAAGGTCATCGAAGAAATTTCGATTTGAAATATTGTGAAAAAAGACTAGTTGAAACAGTTCATTTTTAATAAATCCAAACTTATACCTGTATACTTGATATTGGTTCTGGACAATCATAACAAACTACATTCAATCTCAAGAAAAAATTCCATAATTTCTTTTTTCCACTTTTTTCATGTGACCGAAAAGACTAATTATCTATTCAAAATTGAATGAATTCAATAATTAAGGCAATGAGAATCAAAAAAAGACCTGGTGTAACCATAGCAAACATTTTCTGCAATTTTTTATGATATGTTCAGGGGATCATTCATTCAATTCTTGGAGATCATTTTTCTTTCAAAAATCTTTATTTTGATGTTCCTCTTCCTTTTAGTTGCATCAATATTCGCTCTCGGATCATCAACTAATAGCGTCCCTACACGTTCCCCATATCCAACAGCAAAGTCAGGTTCTCCAAGTTTAGCACTTGTTTGCTTCTCAGTATTTGGAGCTATATTATTCATTGTTATCTCGGTTCTCTTCCTTTGCTTTAAGAAGAGTGATGACAACATCCCAGAAAAAATGTCTCAGCCATTAATTCAAAATGAAAATACCCAAAATAATAACTAACGGAGCTCCTTCGGTATAGAGATAATAGAACATTTGTGCAATAAATTGTAATACTTTTAATATTATGAAACTGATTTTATTTCCAAAAAAAGTGTCACTTTATTTATTAGTTCCTGGTTTAACTAACTGTTAAACCAGAACTACTTTTATAAGTGGCAAGATATAGTAATAAATTTTTATAATTGTTGCCTCCTTCAAATCTTCATTTTTCCGCTTAATTTACAGATATATCTTCCTTCGCAACTGATCCATGAATTCTTTTTTCGAAATATTAAAGAATTAGCAAAATGTCTTAATACTGCTAAGGCATATAGTACCAAATTGATGAAATTTATTTCAAAGTAAAATCAAAACAGAAAAGTCAAGTAGAAACCTCATAATTGATGATTGTTCTACCAAAAATCATTACAACCATAGCTGTCATAGATTCGACCAAACCTGATATTTTCGACAGGTGTTGACCGCCTTCTATCACTATTCATAAACCGAATATGCTTTAACCTTTAGAAAGCATTTCTTTACGAACTAATTGTCCTCTTTACTGCATTTTTCTCTCTTTTGTACTTCAGGAAGAGATAGTAGAAACACATTGTTGAGTAAAGATATTATTCTTTGCGATTAAAACACGGCCCACTTCAATATAATTGTAATTTGTTGATATAAATCCTTAATATTTTTATAATGATTGAATTATTACATAAACTCTATGAAGCACTTAATTTATATTGATATTGAATTGTATATTTCATGTATTACATGTTTATTTTTTGATTTCTTTTATGATTTTCAAATATATTGTATTTTTTTACTGTAAATATCTTAATCACAAAGTATAAATTGTAATAAATTAAAATTTGAATATTTTTGTCGTTTTAAAATCTTTTGATTATGCGTTATTCAATCAAAAATTAAAAATAAAGAAAATTTTTAACCTCAATTTTCCAAAAAAAATTACAAAATACAAAAAATGAAAGTTAAAATAACAAGTTTCCATTAACATTTCGAGAAACCAAAAAAAATTTGGAAAACTCAAGCAAGGATAGTTGACATCTATGACCTCAACGCAACAGTTACCTATCGAAAAAATCGCTAAATTCAGATTTTCAAATATCGCGTTGCTTCATTTTCTCAACAAAGGTTACCCATAGTCAACTTTTTTCATTTTACATTGTAAGTACTGTTTATAAGCAATGAATAATAGTTTAGCCATTTTATATTGAATATTTAGGTCCAAAGGAGCCATAGAATTAACATATACAAGATAAAGAATCTAACCTTACAATTTTTAGAAGAAATCATTAATTCAAATCTAGTTATGTCGATTTAATTTTTGATTTCGAAAATTAATTTGACAGTACTCTAACGAAAAAGAGATATCACAATGACACCAAAGCATACAGACAGAAACTAAAAACGTTACAGAAAACTACCTATAAAATAAACTTCTTTTATTAAATAGTACAATCCAGCTCTTTTAGAGAAATTGTATTATCTTATTTCATGATTATATCAATTTTTATTACTCAGAATATCATACTCTGTTTTAACTTAGTTCGAATTGTATATAACTCAAAATCAAACGGAAGTTATTCTATAATACCATATACAAAATTACTTCTGTTCCTATAATGAATCGATTGAGAAGCGCTATGGCCGGCTCTGCTGTAAGAGTCAATGTTTCTCCAATCTTTATGACTGAAAAAAAAATATTTTTTTTTCAAATTATTCCTTCATTTGTCTGACTAATTTGAATAGATCAGGGTCGAGAAGCTCCAACTTTACACGACATTGGGAGGCCAAATGGCTAATTAATATTATTGCTTGTTCGTAAGATGCTCATATTTTAAAATATGCCGAAATAGATCTAAAAATTTCATTACAATTCAGCTCACACCCAACGACTAATCGATTGTCTATCGGTCTTTTTCATTACTTTTGTTTGTTGTCTTTTTCCTACGCGATCTAATTCATATCACTTTAAAGAATCTCCATCCAGACCAAGCAAGTTTTTTGAATCAGATATCAAATAATTGAATGAGTGATTTTTGATCTGAATATTCTTACTTTCAAAAAAATGATTTAATTTATGCTAATAATATAATCAATTCTAAGAGACAATCATTGAGAAAAAAGTTCAGTGCAACAACTATTCTACAAACACAACTTTTTAGAGTATTTTTGAAAAACATTTTGATAATTCTACTTACAACCAGCTTGAGAAAGAAAAATTACGATGTATAACTGAATGAAATTACAATCACATAAGAGAACTTTTTTTCCTTTCTCAATAATTTCAAAAGAATTTGTAAATGAGCATCTATACATTGATATTAGAAAGTTAAGTACTCATATGTGAATAATCACAAAACTGTTGAAAAGCAATAAAATGTAATAAATTTGTGTTCATTGTGAGTAAGACATAATGATACAGACCTACTCAAATATCATATTTAGATATTATGAGATCAATATTAAGATTGATTTTCTGATGTTATCTAACATTTTGCGTTTATGTATTAAAATTAGTAACATTCTAAATATTTAGGTCTTTCTCAGGCAATTCGCCAAGAGTTTTTTGAAATTTAAATTAAAATTACACATTGTCATGTTTTTATTTTGTAATCTGATTAAACTAGATCCATTTTAAGAGTAGATCAGTCCCAATAAAATATTCAGAAAGTAAACAATATCAAATATTTCAATTATTTTTCAATAGAAGATAATTCTGAAAGTATTTTTGACGGTTATTTTTTCCTCCAAAAAATTCAAAAACATTATATTAAATTATATGATGAATAAAACTAAGTCAATCAAATCTGTTTATTGCGTAAAATCAGCAAAACCTATTTCATTGTGTAACTATGATCAGTCCAATAATTATTCAATTCTCAGATGATAAAACTAAACAAACGTGCTTTTTTTTATCAAAGTTCTTTCAAATTCTTAAAAGTCATTTTTACTTCACGCAAAAACTTGAGAAAATTATTCTAAAAATAGGATTTGCATACCCAATGAATAATAATAAAGAGCCAAACCGCTGGCGTTTCAAAATTGTTAAAGTAAATTCGATAACCTCACAAATAAATTCTATTAAAACGCGCGCCATGTTGTTTCATTGTATCATATATTTACTCTACAAATAATAAAATTACATAGTTTATTTTCATTGTCCGAATTTGAATAGATTGGTTTATTTTCATTTTACTCCAACCAGAATGAGCCGCGTATACATTAACATACAAGGATTTACCTTCACTGATAAGAAATATGATACTAACTGCACAATGGTCCTCAATGTTATTGATAGCAAGCAAGGAGCCACAAAAAAGTTTACATTTAACGGCTCTGAATCTTCTAAGATAAAGAAGTCATACAATATTGGCGTAAGAGATCCAAATGGTGATCAGACTTTCACAATTGAACTTTACCGCAAGAAGTTTTTTGCCGAGGAATTGATTGGCAAAGTTGAAATCCCTATTTCATTCCTTGAAGTTGATAAACTTACTTACAATATGCTTGAACTCATAAGCGAAAATAATTTCAAGCATCCCGTTGTTCTCCGTGTTGTTCTTCACTTGGCTTCCCAGTGCCATGCTTTCAAATGCCCAGTTGCTATTCCAAAGCTTAAGCAGTTCGATATTACCGGATTTGCTAGGCAGCATGTCAAGAAGCATGAAAACAGAATGAGCATGGAAACAAAACTCCTTAAGTATTCTTACTCATTCTAATTTGTACTATTTTCGCGTTTTTTTGTTTGTTATCATGCAAAATGCTTTTTAAAGAATCTAGATATTTTTGTAGAACTCAGTTCAAAATCAAAATAATGCGTCATATGAAAAGTAATCTGTAGGTTCTAATTTTATTAGCCATGAATGTTTTTGATGATTCTACAAGTCCGGTTATATTTCACTGTATATGCTTATTTATTGAATACAAATGGATCATCGATTTTAGCATATGCCGCATACATGGATTTTACACACTGTTTAGAATTACTCTATAAAGTCATTTTATCATTTTTTCATATTTTTGTCATGGCTATATTTGATATTGTACTTAATTTTATAGTTTCAATGCAAACTCATTGGTAGATTTAATACACGAAATGGGAGAATTCGTTTACATAAAAACAGTGGTCAAAAACGATTTCTGAATAAATTCGATGATACATAATTTATTAAACAAATAAAAATCCAAACATGAATAAGAAAACAAATATCTAATTAATTAAAAGAAGATAGGTTGTGATCCTGAAAGTCTAGTATTCATTGTTGCTGTTAAGGCAATTCTCTCGGACTTAAGCTGCTGTGACTTATTGAGATCATACTGTGGGAGCTTAGGCAAGGCCTTAGGGCAATTGTAAGCAAGGGATTTATCGCTTGACAAATGGATTACGCATCTTAAAAGGATTGGAGATTCTGATTTATCGTTCTTGTTTGTAAGTTCAAGAACGTTTAAGGACTTTGTATTGGCCTCAATTTCACAAACTGGGATTGTTAATGTTCCAATCAATTCGTTTGAGAAGATATGCTTCTTATATAAGTTGATTGTAAGTGTTTCATTCTCACCAGTTATTTTCATATTGAAAGACTTTTTAATATTGGCACAATCTGCTCCTCTGAAGCTGAATTGCTTCATGGCGCCATTACGGTCATGGGTAATTGTGAAAAACATGCTGCTAGAAGTATCATTCTTCTTGTCTGGGATAACAAAACCATTGATATGGATGTACAAGACACTCATTAGGAATAATGCAAATTTTTGATAAGATTCAATTTTACTTCTTTGAATTTGTTTTGTTGCAGACATAATATTATAAACAATATGAACATAATTTATCATTCATATTACATTTGTGAAGTTTCACAATTTATTGAATCCTAATTTAAATCAATGGGAATTTCGAGTTAAAAATGTTTAATTAGAAAATCTGAAACAGCAACTAATTTTACTTTCCAGAAGTATTCAAAAGTTGATTTGTTTTTTTCAAATAAGGATGTAATACCTAATAGGAATTGATGATTAAAATTTGACTGAGCTATCAATTTGTTAATTTTCACAATCACATTGAATTTATTGAGTGAATAATTCCTATTGTAAATGTTGTTTTGAATAATCTCTCAAACCTCTCTGTTGTTTTTATAGGAAATAGAATTATTTACATAATCAATAATTATTCACTAACAATAAAAATTTTTCACAAAAAATTATTTTTCTGATGATTTATAGTTCGAAATACTTTAATAACATCATTTACTTACACTGAATTTACAAAAATAAACTCTTAACTTTTAGATCATAACTGTAATTTTTGATCGCAATTTTTCAAATCAGCATCCAGACCTCTTAAATAAAAATATTAAAATTTTGGAAACATTTGTTACTATTTTTCTTAATATAACCTATATTAACACATTTTTATATCCATTGGCATAGTTGTTACGGGCATCTTCTAAATGATTGGTATTTTAATACCAGCAAATAATGATACATTCTTTGCGCTTATATAGTCGTTTCTATTCATAAAATTCTCATACTTTTCCATATTTTTGACATCTAAATAGTAATATAGAGGACAATAATACTTAGAATAAATCGTTTATATGTATACGAGATCAACTATCTATACAACATTCTACCATTTCAATATAAAACTATATATGAGATTGTTTCTGCATATTAGAAGAAGTTTTAGCGATCAAAAATAAACAATTTGCTTAAAAATATTTATTAGAAAAATATCGTTCATTAATCAACTCCAAAAGAAAAACAGAACTATTGATTTTAGATCAAAAAGTTTTCAAGTTCTCATAAAAAGTGACAATTTTTAAAGAGTTTCATTTCCTAGTTCAAGTACTTATTCGATTCAAGAATTTGCAAACGGAATCACTCGTCTAGATACATTGACACCTTTTCACGTTTAGTTTTCAAGAAAAAACTAACTTTATAAGATGAATTCTACAAAACTGCAAAACAGACATATGAAATTGTAAAACTGGAGTTACCACAAACACTGGTGATACATGTTTTACAATTTCATCCAAATGAAAAATAATCTACAAAAAATTTAAGTTTTTTTCAGCTCTGACCAGTTTTAGACATCATAACTACACATTCACATTCCAAAGTAATACAATTTATCAGCAAAAAATAATTATACTTTCCTTATTTTCTTATTTTTAAAATATATCATGACTTAACTCGTTCAAGACTCCAAATAATCAGCGAATATGATTTTTATGACTAAGATCATTCAGTTCAGTCTTTGTCCATAGAATTTACAAAATATTCAAAGACTTTTTTAAAATAAATTTGAAATTTAATCAATCAACATACCACCAACAGTACGAAAATAGAAATAATTAGAAATTCAACTGATTCTAACGTTAGAGAACTACTACTATGTCCCAAGTGAAGATGCCTTTTACTATTTCATGGGAACTCAATACAGACGAATGAATGTCTTAAGACAGTATAACAAAGATTATATAAACATTACAGATGTAGAAGGAAGAAGAACAAAGCTGTCTATTGCAAAGTTTAAGAGAGACAATGGTTATACATAAATGACAAAAATATATGACCTCATTATTTTTATCACGAATGACCTCATTGCTGACAAAAATAAATGACCTCAGAACTTCAACTTACGAATAAAGCTTGTTTTAGTCGTTATTGAGAAGTTAAACTTCTCTTCAAATGCAGGTGTAGCAGACTTACATAAGTCAAATCCAATCTCTTGACCGTCATAAAGTGCTTTGTAAAGTTTCATTAAACTGAACTCAGAGTCTTTGTCATATGTTCCAACAGGTATGTGAATGTTCTTATCTTCATTGTAATAGCATTGTATAGCTTCAGGAAACATTTCATTAGCTGTTAAAGCAAGAACGTCTTGTTTTACACCTTTACAACGTGCATGAAATGCAACTTCATTTAAATCGTTAGTGAGTAAGTCTATGTAGGTCTTCTTTCCACAAAATATTGACTTGTATGCTAAACTTTGTTTTCCAGGTGTTATTTCTGCGAAGTCAGAATAGAACTGACCTAATGTTTTACCAATAAGTTCTCTACCGTATCTCTTCTTAAACTCTGCTGCAAGCTTTAGTATGTCTTCATTGAAAATATGCATGCTATCACAGTCCTGGTAAAATATTTGAAGTCCCATATCTTCAGCAGTACAGAATACTTCACACATTATTCTCTTCGACATAGATAGAATGTTAACACCAAGTGGACAGAAGTTAAAGTGTCTGCAAATGCTTTTCGTTAGCTTGAAAATAGTTTTATCTGAGCCATCCAAACCTTCGAACTTCACTATATGGTTGTAGTTTCTGATGGCATATCTTATAGCATCTTTGTCATTTACTATGGTTATTTTTGACTCAATAGGAGATAGAATAGTTTTGCCATAAATACTGTTCAGAATGAGCTTTATATTTTCTTGTAGCGGATTTTCTTCCTTCTTATACTTTAATCTCAATTCAAATAATTTCTTTACTTCATCTCTTATTCTAATATCTCTGTTTCCATCGTAATAGTATCCTTGCAACACTTCACATTTGACACCTTGATATTTTATGAGGTCTTGTAATGTTATATGGTCAACATACATGAGACAGCAAGTGTTTGAACTTCTGGGAACATTAAGCTCTGGATTTAGTTCAGGGTCGCAAACTATTAAAGGAAAGTGTCTATGTATTCCAATCTCTGTTATCTTAATGAGAACAAAGAAGCCAGACATAAACTTTTCACCAATGGGTTCCTTTTGGTCGTCATCGAATAAATGTCTCATGAGATACTCTGTGCTTAACATTTCTTTCTTCATAACCTTTAGAATACCTTCTAAAGTATAAAGTCTTGCTATAGCTGATGGATATAATGAAACAGCGTCGAAATCAGCAATGAGTTTCTCTTTACTCTTTTGTTTAATGTTATCTGACAACATACATCTTCCACCTTGAATGCATCTCGAAATAAACTCTCTTGGTTTATTTGAGAGGTCATATAAATTTCCATTCGGGAAGTACACTCTGTTCTCAAATAATTTGTTAGCAATTGAACAAATACTAACGTAGTCATAAACGTTTAAATCAAATTCTTTCAATATGTCATTGCGGAACTTAACAAAACCTTCTCTTAAAATTCTTACATCTTGTTTGCAATAAAATGTGCTATACTTTTCTAAGTCGAAGTGGTTTTCATCTATTCTGCAACCTTTGATGGAATCTATGTTTTTCATGAACGTATCCGCATCCCGGATAAACTTACATGCTTCAGAAATGACACCAGTTCTGTTGTCATTTGCTAACAAAACACTGCTGTAGTAGTTGTATGGAAATACTTCTTTCGGTCCTGTTTGTAAGTTAAACATAGCAGGAAATAGTTTAAGCTTCTTATTTATAACACAGTAAGAGTCTTTTATAATAATTGCCCTTCCTTTATATAAGCCAGTTATTTGCATTGTTCGTGAACCTTTAATGATGGGAGTTCCTTTCACTTCTGTCATGTGTCTTAAGATGAAGTTTATGTCATAACTGAGGTTATGGAAATATATTAAACTCTTGTCAGGAAGTCGTTCCAAAAATTCTGTTGCACAGTTCTGACCCCAAATGCTTTCACTCACTGAACCATCTTCACTGTCATAACAGATGTTAAAAGCTTTATGAAAGCCGTCTGTGCTACACTCAAAGTCAGCAAAGAAAACGTGCTCAGGAATGAACTTGCACTTATTTTTATTTACTTCTTTTGACTCGGCTTTCTTCTTCAGTTGTACACAATACTTTGGAGCATATGTCAAATCTTTAAATGGTGCAAGGTTCTGTTTATATAAGTCAGTCGTATATGTGAAAAGTTCTCCATAAGAAATAGGTTCGAAATATTTGCACTCCCACAATGTTTTCATAACATCCCATAACGGTGTTGTTCTATCATAACGAACTACATATTTGTTCTCTCTCTTTGTATAAATCTTCATCTGTTTCTCAATGTTCATTCCACCACACTCCTTCAAGATTTCTATATAGTTGCGAATGAAATATGTTGTCATTGGTAATCTTTCATTTAGCATGTAGTGGTCTTCAACAAGAAGTAAGTCAATAGTTCGAATAGTTTTACATTCTTTTGGTATGTATCTCTTTATTTCATTATGTCTTGAGTCATTGAAGTAACCAATGGTAACATTAAATGCTATACATGTTGCATCAGAAATTTCTTGTACTTTACTTTGAGGAAAGTCTCTAACACGAATGACTTCTCTCATGTGGTCAATAGTCTCTCCATCTACTCCAGCCTGAATGCAAGCATAAACGAAACAATTGTCTTCTGTCATAAGTGCTGCAGTTCTTTTGTTCAATTCATTGAAGATTTGGTAGCGCTCAAGATTTATAGGTAATGTGCAAAGATACTTCCAGAACTGCCCGCTTCTCTTCTTATAAAACTTCTTTTCACCATTATCTTTCCAAAAGCTTTCTATAAGTGCTGGGTTTCCTGTTTGCTTAAGAGCTTCCAAAATGGCTTTCTGGTCATTGTCAGTGTGCTTTCATCTCTATATGGTCTCTTTTTTGGTTTGCCTTTCTTTACATCTGACATCGTTAAGCCTTCATATTCTGTTAAATCATACATCTTTATTTCGGTAAGATTCTTTATGTTTGTCAAGAAGAAGTCATAGTGCATTTCAACAATACCTGCAGCATTTGCTTCTATCTCTGATATAAAGTTCTCCTTCAAGAGCTGATGTAGTAATGTTCCAATATTATTGAGGTTTAACGTAGAACATTCATACTTTCCACCAAGTTTATAACATACCATCCATCTCTGTTGTGAGTTTATTTTTAATTTTCTCTAAGAGTCTCATGAAAACCTTACCGAAATGTTTGTGTAAGTAGTCTCTGTTTGGTCATCTAAAGCTTCGATGTTAAAGTCAATGAGTTATTGCCTGACTTCACATTTCTCTTCCTATTCTCTTCATCTTTCTTTAACCATCTCTCACCTTCTTTTGGTTTGTCGTCAATGGAACGAATGACATCGTTAGCTTTGCGAACTTGTTCTATAGCACTTTTAAACATCTCTCTTCTCTGTTGTTTCAGTGTGTCGTCTCTCTTTCGTGTTTTACAACGTTTGCATTTGTTATGTCATACATTTCTCTTCTTACTTCATGAGGTACAGCTCTTCTTGTTTCACCAACGTTTGAGTTCGTAAGTTCAAACATCTCTGACGAACGTCATGAAAAGAGCTTTACGAGTATGACCAACGTTCGCATTTGTTATGTCAAACATTTCTCTTCTTACTTCATGAGGTACTGAACGTCTATGATATAAGTCAATAGCAACGTCATTTAAAGGAAATGCTCTTGCATGGACTTCGTCCTCGCCGCGTTGCGGCTTTATGAACTCATGAATTCTATCATAACTTATTGCACCATTATAGTCATTGAGGATGTCAGCGAGTGCTTTTTTGTTTGTTGCGTAATGCTTTGCAACATCTATATTAGCTTCTGTAAGAAGTTGTTTTATTTCCGAGTGTTCTAAACTTAGACAACTTCCGATACATCTTTAGGAAATAAAAAATATTTTTTGAAAAAATTAGATTAGATTTTTTAAGTTATGTTTCAAAATAATTTAATATTTTTATTTTAATGAAACACATGCAAGATTGCAAGTTCTTTTTCATACAATGCTCTCGCTACTGCCATCAAGAATGAGTTCAATGGTGCTGCAAACGTTAATGTTATCTTTAACAAGAAGTTTGTGAAAGAATCTAAGTTTGGTCAGTATGTCAGACCATTAGCTATCGTCATTGACCGCAAACGTTATACTTCACAAGAGTTAGCAGTAGTTTTGAAACAAAAGAGTTTCTTCGTGAATGTCAAAGATACTCATTATACTGTCATAAAGAACTCTAACATTGACTTCTTCAGTATTGCTTTAAATCTTTCCGAACAGAAAGAATATAAGAAGGGTGAACAAATGTGAAATATTATCCTTCATCTCTGAAGACAATAACGAACAAAGATGTTATACAGAAATTCTTACCAAAGGTTGAAAAAGCTTCTATTGACATTGACGAAGGAAGTGAAATGGTTGAAGAAATAGACCCTGACGTTATTTAAGCAAAAATATATTTTTTGTTAGTCTCATATCGATATTTTACAACAATTCCCCAATGTATAAACTTTTCATACGCTTTTTCATAAGCTTTATATACCTTCAGAAATTTTGCATAATCTTTAAGAAGCATTTAGATATTGTTTAAATGCTTTGTATGTCTTCAGAAATTTTGCATAATCTTTTACATGTTGTTCGTTCTCTTCTTCTGTCATGAGTTCCGAATATTCTAAATTCATGTTCTTTCATATGAGATAAAATTTTATAAAAAAAATAAAATTAGCTTAGATTTTTTTATTCTTCCTCTTTGAAGTTATCGAAATATTCTGTTATTTTTTCCTTCAGTAATGTTAAGTCTTCTTTGAATGTAAGTATTGTGCAACCTTTGATGTCATATGTGTTTGAGGAAGAGTATTTTGACAATTTCCTTTATTTGCTCATTCCGGTGTCATTGAAATCGGTAAGTTTTCACGATAGAACCAGTTTCTGTCAGATTTATATATCTTAGCTAAGTCATAAAAGCTCTTGTTGTTTCTTCTCACTAAATGCAACATAACCATATCTTTATCTTCTTCATTTCCATCTCAGTATATATCATATACTTATAACTCTTTTCCTTTCCTTTTGGTACTGAACACGGTATTCTTTTCTGTATGCTTTTGTCTTTGGATTCAATGACTTCATCTTTTGCTTGAAGTTTCTTTTCCATCTCTCCACGTTCTGCTTTATATAGTTCATCTAACATCATGAAAATATAACAAGCATAACGAGGTGAAGCCCACATTGCTACAGCGTTTACTAAAAGTCTATGAACATAATAACCTTTCAAACCAGGAGCCAAATTCTTGCGATTTTCGTACGGAATCTCTTCTCTCGGTTTTCCGAGGGAAGCAATCATATGAGGAAATTCTTCTAAAAGTTCTTTTGTCTGTTGGTTTTCAAACCAATGATATGCTTGCTTTGTAGAACGAAGAGCATTCATTATACTTTGCATTTGATACATGTCATCTTTGACTGAACGAATGAGTCTCAATTGTTTGTTATACTGTATGTATTCATATTCTTCATTAATGGCTTCATGAACGATAGCAGTTGTTGTGTTCTCTAATGTTGACATTTCTGTTCTTACATACAAAATAAAAAAATAAATAAAAATAAAACTAACTTTATTTTTTCTATCTTAAGGAAATTCATGAAAATTCATGAGGGTAGAAATGAGGGTAGAAATGAGGGTAGAAATGAGGTTAGATATACCCATCTACCCTAAACATTATTTTTTGGTCATGGGCTATGCCCCGCCGCTTTGCGTCTTTATGACAAAAATAAATGGTTCATTTACTCACAATATTTTTGTACAAAATGACCCCAAACTTTTAACTTCTTTTCTGCAGCTTCTAATGCTATCTTAGCGAGTTCATATTCTCTAAATTCTCTCTTTAAATCTTCTTGTTCCCATTGGTCTAGTTCGTATGGAGAATCTCTATAACCATAACATATCTCACGTTCATGTTCTAATTGTTTTTCATGCATTTTTCTAACTTCTTCTTCAAACAAATGTTTAGCATTCTCTACTGTATCTTCAAGTTCTTCTTCATCTAATTTCTCATGAACTTTCTTGTCTATGGAGTCCATAATTTTTCCAACTGCTATGCAATATTTTGGAGAAGCCCACATTGCTATATAGTTTATAAGTCTTGGGTCTACATACGTTCCTCTAACCTGTTTGATTTCATCAGGAATTCCTGCATGAATTTTGTATAAAAAGCAACCGCCGGAATTCGGACTGTTGCTATATTCTTCACAAAATGCCTTATAATACTCTTCCCAGGACTTATTTTCCAACAACTTTCTAAAGTCTTTCCTAAACTGCTGACACATATTTGTTGCATTAATGTAACCATCCTTGTCTCTACGTAAGACTTCAATACCGTTATAAGTGCCTTTTGTGAATGTTTCGCCATTATATTTGTTAGTGAATGTTTTTGCTTCGACTGACATTTCTGTTCTTACATACAAAATAAAAAAAAATAAATAAAAATAAAACTAACTTTATTTTTTCTATCTTAAGGAAATTCATGAAAATTCATGAGGGTAGAAATGAGGGTAGAAATGAGGTTAGATATACCCATCTACCCTAAACATTATTTTTTGGTCATGGGCTATGCCCCGCCGCTTTGCGTCTTTATGACAAAAATAAATGGTACCATTAATGATATCATGACTGTTCTCGTTCATGTCTGATTTACATCTAATGAAAAAGTTTAGAAGAATTTTCTTATTCTTTCTGGCATATTTTTGTCTTTCCAGTACTCCCGCTCTAATGGTCCCAGATGTGTTGGCTTCGACTCTCTCAAGTTCTTAGATGGTATAACATCTTCAACACCTCCTTCATATCTTACTTTATAAGTGTCATCGTTTATGTTGTAGCCAAGTATTTCAATAACCACTCCTCGCTTTGCTTCGTCAATGGT
This sequence comes from Trichomonas vaginalis G3, assembly GCF_026262505.1. Lineage (NCBI taxonomy): Eukaryota > Parabasalia > Trichomonadida > Trichomonadidae > Trichomonas > Trichomonas vaginalis. The sequence goes on from NC_067205.1 coordinate 8,363,323, forward strand.
TTCAGCAAGTTTGCCATTACTACTTTCAACTAATTTATGACGAGGGTAAAATGCTATGGAGTCGTCAACAGCTTTTATAAGATATCCATTACCTTGCGTAGAGTCTACGATATAATAATTTCGACTTAACCTTAAACGTTTCTTTGTCAACGGTTTGTCGTCAAGAACTACACGAACTTTTGTTCCAGGAATGAGAGTAAATGGTGTTGAATTTCTGATATTTTGTGTTTGGCTTCGTTTCTTTTGTATATACTTTTCTTCTTGTTGTTGTGTCATTGAATTTGGTGTATGTCCTGTTGTAGAATGTGTTGAGGAATTATATACTTCGAGAAAATGTTTCATTGTTTCTTCGGTAAAGTCTCGCTCTTGGTTTAAATCTCTGAGCGTTCTTATGAAGCGGTTTATGATGCCGAGTATGTTATGGTTATGGTCTTCAGTAGTGTAGTGAGTTATGTTATGCTTAATGAGAAAATCTGTGATTTCATTGCTGAGGTATGCACTGTCTTGGTCTGATGTTAAAGTACTTGGGCTATGTTCTGCTACAAACTTTTGTAAAACTCTTAACACTTCACGAGTTCCTTTATTCCTCATTGGATATGCATATGCTTTGCGAGTGTTAACATTAATGAAGATGAGGAATGGTTTATGTCCTCCTTTTCTGCTTTGAATGAGAGTGTCAAATTGGTATGCGTCAGGAGTGTTGGAGTAAATTGGTAAAAAGTAGTCGTAAGGGTTTATTTTTGTTTGATGTACAACATTTTTGTCAAAGAACTTTTTAACTTCAGCTCTGTTAGTAAATCCCCAACTTTTTGCTGCTTCATTGAACTTCTTAAATGACCTCCATGGATGTTGTTCGAATACTTCTTTCAAGCTCATTTATGTAAAGTTAAAGATTTTATTCAAGACGGTACCATGCGAATACAGTCATAAATGGTGGCATATAATCTTCACCCGAGCCTGTTGGATTTGTTGTGAAAGTATGGACATGATTTCCTCCTGGTTCAGTTGGTCGAAAAGTCTTTTTTGCTGAATTGTTATAAGATGGAGATAAAACATCATTGCCAGCTTTATAGTCTGAGTTGTATAATGGGTGGTCTCTTAATGAGTGGCTATGGTCGCCAGAAAAGTTTGTAGTTCCTGTATGAGTGTGCGCAGGTAAGTTTGCTTCTTTAATTTTCTTTGAGCCTCCTGTTTGCTTTGAAGAGTTAGCACAGTATAAGAATTTGTCTACAATCTGTTCCCAAGTACCAAAACCTAAAACACTTGCTGGATTTGTTGAGTTCATTGACGTATAAATAGAGCCTATAGGATATAATGTTTGAAGTATTTCAGTCTTTAATGTTTGAAGCTCTGTTTTGTCAGCTTTGTCCTCCATTATATCTTCATAGTTTTTAACTTCAACGATTTGAATGAAAAACTCCGGATTTAAAATCATATCCATTTCTGCAGTTGCTGACCATATTTCTTCATTCCATTCAAAACTTTCACGAATATCTTCTCTATGAACTTCATAATGTACTTCTGTCTTAGTTCTGTTGAAACGTGTATATGTTATACCGTCAATGACTTTAGTTTCATTTGTTCTTTCAAGATATTCAGAATAATCTGAACCAACTCGCACTCCCTTACCTCCTTTTACTGTATAATGCCAATGTTTTTTGTCAGCCTTTTTGTCAATACTTTTCTGAATTATTGCTATATCTTCTGCTCTAGTATACGAACTAAGTTCATCTCTGCTTGCTTTCTTTTCAAGTTCTTCATCCACATAAGTTTTGTCAGCTTTCTTATCTAACATTGCTGGTAGTTCATATGTTTCAAAGTTTCTGACATGTCCTTCAATGTTCATACATTTACTATTTAAACTATTAAGAGTATCTTTTACGCTTGTACTTGGATTCTCTAAAGGTGCACTTGAACCAAGGGTATAGTTCAATATTATGTCGTCTGCTCTAACAGTAGTGAAGGATTCATGTGTATGGTTCTTGTCAGCTTTACTATTTAATGTAGCTTGAAGTTCATTTATATCGGAGATATTGTGTTTATGAGATTTCAAAACTTTGTTCGTTGCGTCAAGTTCATCTTTGTCAGCTTTACTTTTAATAGCATCTTCAAAAGTTATTTTTGCCTTAACTCTCAATGTAAATCTTGGTTCAACTAATACACCGTTAACAAAGAAGTATGAAGCATAAATTTCATTGTTATAACCAAATGCTTCTGGTGCTTTACCTGTGTCATACTGTACAGTACAGCGTATGTCATAACCTTCAGCACGAATGAATTTATATCTTCTTTCATTAACATCTTCCGTCTTCACTTCTTCATCCTGTGTTAAATATCCATGGTAGTCCGTTATAATCTGTTCATCTGAACTTATATAATGAACATGGTTTTTATCTGCTTTTTCGGCTAATTTCTCTTCTATCTCATTTATTTCAAGTTCATGCCTACCACCACCTCCTTCAGAAGTATTTTTCTTCAGCTCTTGAAGAACATCCACTTCACCATCTTCGGTGTCAATAATGAGACTTTGTGTTAAAACCTTTCCTGTCTTAATGGATGTTTGTAAAACTTCTTCTTCACCGTGTTCGGGGTCATGGTCGTCATCATATCTTGTGAAATCAGAGATGTTGTCATACATTAAGCATATCTGTCTCAAAAGTTCTGCTATTTGAAACTGGAACGAAAGATATACAGACCTTTCATCATCTCCTAAAGTCAAGTCTGCTTTCTTAAGTATTTCTTGAATGTATGCAATGAGAACAGAGTACCTTGGAAAATATTCGAACAATATTTCATTAGCTGTTGGTTTTGGTGGTTCTTCTGGAGTTTCTGTTGTTTCAGTTCCTTCTGTTGGAGTTTCTGCATCTCTTGACTTCAATGCTCTTGCTCTCAAAGACCTAAATGTTAGAGCACCAGGTTTTACAAAGAACTTTATAAATGCTTTAATAGTTCCTGGTAAGTTATTGTTAGCATTAAGTAAGTTCCTTATGCTTCCATCATGTACGTCCATAGCACTATGTAAAAAATCTATACTTTTCTTGTAGTCAGCAATAGACTGACTGTGATTTTTTAAAGATTTGTCAATACCTTTAAGCCAATCTTCATGCATGTCTGATACTGAGCCAAGAATATCATTTGCTTCCTTTAGTGTATTTTGTGCTTCTCGTAAAGTATCCAATCCCGTACGTGCATTGTTTGCTATACGTCTTACAGTATCTATTTGACTCCTTGTTTCTTGCATCCAACCAGATAAAGTTTTAATAGTATCCGAACCATTTGAAATGAAGTTCAAATCATCTTTAACGCCGTCTAAAGCTTCTTCACCAAGTACCGCCCATATCTTTCCGATTTGGTATTAAAGAACTCCATATGAAGCAGCTGTTAAACCAGTATTTATAAGGTTCCATATCCATGATTTAGCAGTTTTTCCATCCTTTCCATCTTCACCATCCAAACCGTTTTCGCCTTGAGGTCCTTGAATTCCTTGAGGTCCTTGAGGTCCAGTGTCACCCTTCTCTCCTTTCAGTTCATCTTTATGTTCGTTATAATATTCTAATGTCAAAAGGTGTACATCATTACTGCTACCAGCAACGCCGAGAATTTGTTTCTCATTCATGACTAAATTCTTTAAGCATTTAATGTTGTCGTCAAATCGAAAGCTCTTTAACAATTCAATGAGAACATTTAATACTTTCACTAATGAGGCATCTACTGTAGAATTTATATATTGCACCGTTCCATCATTTATGATAGGAACTTTACTTGTTGTAATGAATGGGTCATAAGTGTTAAAAGTATCGAAATCAATGACTTTTTTAGTTTTTCCATCGTCAATGACTAAATTGTTACCTTCCACTGTTAAAGTTGAGTTTTCATTTACTAGTTCATGTGCTCTTCTTGCTTCATTTGTTTCATACGCATATGCAGCAATAGTCATATTTTAATGAGAATAAAATGTTGTTCTATTTGCAAAGTACAGACCCAAACGAATACGGGACAGTAAAGCTACAAACAAACTTAGGACTTCAGAATGAAGCACTTGCTTTCAGAGTTGTTGACTTCAATACTATCGCAACTTTTGTCATAACAGATGAAACAGATTTCATAGAGATTGAAATAGATGGTGTAAGAAGTGTTATAACATTTCCTAACAGAGCTGGGTATAGAATAGATAAAATTGCTGGAGTCATAGATACTCTCATAAATGAAGAAACTATTGACAACATAGATGTCGAACTCTCTTCTGAGGGAACATTGAAGTTCAGTTATGCGAAGGAGTTTAAGATAACACGAATGAGTCATAGAGTTCAATTGCTTCTGGGAGCATACCATATGACATTTCCTTTGAAAAGTGTTGACAAAACGATTGAGATGAAATCTGTTCCATACGTATGTTATGGTAATTGTTTGTACGTTGAGTCAAAAATAGCTAATGTCACAGGTATTTCAGAAGTTAATAGTAAAGGTTCAGTAGAATATAAATCCTTCTGTTATGCAGTCAATTCAATGTTCATTCCAAATGTTCCTGTCATAGCAACTCATTTAGGTAAATGGGTTCGCATTAGTCCTCATAATTTGAAAGACATGCAATTCAGACTTGTTGACTTTCAAGGAGAGCCTGTAGAACTGAAGGCACCAGTGCGAATGACTGTTGAAGTTGACTTTTTAGAAAATATTAAATGCACGCTTACAAGAGAACTCAGAGCTAAAAATATAAAGTATGAATGCTATGTATTAGGTCATGAACTTTGGTTGTTGCTGTTTGATGAAACAAATGAGTTAGTTATGTCAGTCAAGAGAACAGAAAAATATTGTGTTAGTGAAAACTGCACCAAGTCAATAAGATTAGGTTTGCATTATGAAGATGAGTTCGATACTGTTGAAGAAGTTTTGGATAGATATTACAAATTGCTAACTTGAAATTTTTTTGACTGACTGACTGCTTTAATTTACTAAAACATATTTCAAACAAAGCTTATAGTCAGTAGATAGTTTTGTATACTCGTTCGAATATCTATACTTAAACTCAACTCCTGTAGTTCCTGGTGTTTCAATGATGCGGATGTTACCTATTTTCATGAATAGTGGAGTTTGACCACAGCATTCGATTTCAGGGTCGAGATAGTCAATGACACATTGTTTCCCTGTTATTCGTGAGATAACATTTTCAAGGTCCTCCTTTGTTAGAATTATTTGGTTCTTGCTTATAAGATTTGTCAAAAGCTTCTTATCGTCTTTGAGTAAGATAGTTTGATATAACTGAAGAAGGTAATGGTCTACGTTATCTGAAGGATTTGTTTGAACATTTGTGTAAGGATTGTCGTTGGCTTCTCTTGAAAGAACTTGGTCCAGTGGTGGATACTCTAACTTAAAATCTGATGTAGCGTTAGCGTTTGAAGCTGTGTTTAAATTCACCGACTTAAGATCTGGTTCTTTTTCTTTCAAACACTCCGAACTATAGTTCTTTATGACAATATTGTTTGTCGTTCGTGAGTCAACATTTGATGTTGGTTCAATTGGAACATTAACGGCACCAGCTAAGATGGACTTACTTCTCATTTCATATAGAATAAAAACCTTTTATATGTATGAAATGAACAATATACTCGACAAGGGTTTGAATGCAAAGCTAACGAATGAAAATATTGTTGAATTCACTGAGACAGGTGCTGTGTATAAAGATGTAGAACTACTGAACAAAAGAGCTAAGGGAAGAAGCAGGAACATGAACAAAGGGTGGAAGCCTATAAAAATTTATGTCAATGATGGCTCAGGAGGTTCAAACATAAAGTATGCATAAAGTTATAGAGTTTATGCTCTCAAAGGTGAAAAGCCTTCATTTAAGAACAGCTATTCTAACACATATCCTCAAAAGTTAACGGATGGAGAAGTGGATGATATGAATGACAGCAAAAATATTAACAGAAATGGCGACAGAGATGCATGGAATTTGTTTACCATCAGTCAATTGAAGGTTAAACTTTAAAACAATGTTGGTCGTTCCCATGGAATATTTTTGACTTTAATGGTATTAGTCATGATATGAATCTCAAGGTATGAACGAGGAGAGATGAGAGACTTATATGCTTCCCAAATTTCTTCAAAAGGTAATGTTATACCTGACTGTTTCCAAATGAGTTCAATATCATAACGTGAGAAACCTTGAAAGATAACGAAGTCAGTTATGAGACGTTTTATGTTTAAAGCTAAAAACCTCCATGTTTGCATAAGTATTGCTACAGTTAAATGGTAATGTCTGACTTTAGTTATGATGTTAGCTAATGGTGAGTCAGGCTTTGAAACTAAACCTTTTCCGGCGAAGTCGTCGCAAACGAGCAGAGTGTTTGAAGGATATTTTTTGAAGGGGTATTTTGAAAGTTTTGATAGAATGTAGTTTGTCAGTCGTTTCATATCGTAAACTCCTGAGTACTGACGTAAGTGGTGTTTGTCAATAATTCTTTCCATCTCCTCAGAAGTCTTTTGCATTCCTGACTGTATGAACTCTACAATAGCATAATATTTTCTCTTACGTCGAATGTAACGTTGAAGAAATTCAATGAGTTCGCTATCTGGAACTTTAACGACAGATGCTTGAACTTTACTCATGAATGTTTTCGCTGTTGAATCCATAGAGTCTGAAGTTGCTGATATAATGATTTGGTCATAGTAAGAGTCGTTTCCTAAACGCTCTGTTATGAGTATATGACGAATGAGGTTAAATGTCTTTCCTGACCCCATCTTTCCACAATAGAAATACACACCATTTGAACAGAACTCAGAGTCCTTACTGAAAGGAAGAATGAGAGAACTGTTGAGCTTTTCACTGCTTTTATTCATGTCTTCATCTACACCATGTATTAAATGCTTCATTTTATCTCCATTAAAAATGCAAGTCAGAAATATTCAGAACATAGCACCGAGTCTAACTGACAAGAGTATAAAGATATACTATGAACATGTTATGATGAAACCAACCAAAATTCAAGAAAGTCAGTATACTTATGAATATCCAAGACACTGGGTAGAGTATATAGGAGGTGAGAAAGCTATTGAAATCAGACAGGTTCGAAGTATTCCAGCAGGAAGAACAATATTATTGAAGAACTTTAATGTTTTGAGGTATAATGATGAAACAAAGAAGCAAGATAGTTTTCCTGTTGCTGTGTATGTGAACCTAGACACAGGAGATGACATGAAAGTTTTTAACACAAAGCTTCAAACGGTAGTGAGAGAACAACTTACTGCGGAAGGACATCCATTACCTTCAGAAGTTACCATAGCATATAATTTTGAAACAAACTCAATAGATTTTAAAGTCGTCTCTGCAAAGAAGTCAGGTTTTACATTTAATGAAGCAGATGTATATTCGAATGAAAACTTCAAAGCTATTGCATGGTTAGATAATGACGATTGCTTTAAGAAAATATTTAAATTCAGTGACTCAACGATGTCAATAGATGACCTTCGTGGAATGTTACCATCGACGTTTACAGTAGAAGGTTCAGCAGGATTGCTTACAAGATTGTCAATTGGTGGCATTTGGTCTCGTGAGAACATTGTTATAAAATCCAGTATAAGTGAATTTGCTGAAGAATCTATATTATGTCTTTCAAACTATATGTATTCGCCGCCGAAGCATTATAGTATAACAAACTTTGTCAGTAAGTTTAACATAAGACTTGTCGAACCTTCTTCAATGAAAGATGTTGTGCTACCCAAAGACGGAAAGGATGGACTCATTATTGAGATGATTTTAATAGCATATTAAATGAGTTTGTTTTTGAAGGTCATTCATGATGAAATAACTGTTGTAGAAGATGTTAGCAATTGTTCAGACATTTTGAAGCGTATAGATGATATAAGAAATAAGTTAGATAGACCGCAAAGCGGTGAGGGCGAAGCCCGTGAGAACGTTTATGTTTCATTGACTTTCTCCAGTAACGAGAACTTTTATGAGATAATATTGAAGAGAGATGATTTTAATATGGTGTAAATGGTAGCTTGGGCAGCTTTAGGCGCAATGGGAACAAAAGCATTAGCATTTGGAGCAAAAGCACTTGGAGCTTATGACGCAGTAAATAAAATGAGTGGAGGAAGGTTTTCGAAGACATTAGATGCAAATAAAGGAAAGATTGGAGGCTGGGTTGCAAAGAAGTTAAGATTAAATAAAATAGGGCTCATAAATAAAGCATCCAATTTGGTTGCGACTGAGTCAGAAAATGCTTTAGGAAAGGACGATGAGTTTGCAAAACACGCAAAAGACTTTAATGACCAGATGAAAGGTGAAACAATGCATTTAAATAGAGTCGATGGAACTAAAGAAAATGTTTCTTCTCCACAACTTCCACCAGCGGTTTATCCATACGGACCTTATGGAATGTATGGAAACCTTTATGAACGACCATTTGACCCATTGACTGGTGGAAGTAATTGGTATCATTACGGACGAAGAAGAAAGACAGTCAAGTTGGAGACAGATGTTAAGGGTGCCCTATAGACGATAGACCACCCTCAGAAAAGCACTTTTAAGGTTATTTCTGTTAAGCTTTTATCTCGTTCAAGAGAGAGATTTTTTGAACTTTACCATATCATAATGCTTAGTTATATTATGACCAATCTCTACGATTTTGAAGATTTAAATTACGTTGAGAATTCATCGATTTTTTGATTTTTTGATTTTTTTTCGAGTTTTTTTGATTTTTTCAAAAAAATAAAAAAGAAAGAAAATAAGGAAGGCATATAGTGTTTTCATTAAAAACAATTATTACAGTAAACAATGCCGCCAATTATTGGTTTTTTGAAATAATAAATTTGAAAAATGAAATATTGAGCATATATTCTACCCAATATCAATTGACTGATTAAATACAATATATATCTTTGCTTTATTCACTTTGATTACTTTTGTATTAAAAAACCGTAAAATTTGGCGGGATTTTAGCTCTTCCTATGGAGTATTCTATTCCAATCATGGAAGGATACACAATTGAAGAGATATTAATAACATATAAAGCTGATGACTGCCAAAAAATGGTCTATCATCGAACTGTTTATTCAAATAAGAAACCTTTTTCGCATTTCATTAATCTAAACCAGCTTAATTCAAAACAAGATCATTCACAATCAAATGTTAAGGAAGAAACAATATTCAACGTCAAATTTAAGCCTGGAGTTCCGTATAGTGACGTTGCCAAGAATCTTCATACTTACATTTCTCTTATATCTGGTGCAGGATTTTCAAAACACATCGAATTGGCATCACTCCTAAACTTTCATTGCCCAACAGAAACTACATTACTTGCGCATCTAAAGAGCATATTGCCAGATCTTGAGAAAGTTGCAACACCAAGTTGTGAAGCTAATATACAAGAAATTCTTAAACATGATTCAGAATACAAATTTAATGTTTCATTAGATTGCGCATGGAGTTCTAAGCGCGATGCTTTACATGCCGTCATTACGCTTATAGATATAAATACAAACAAAATATTAGATTTTAGAATAGTTTCAAGGCATCCAGAATTAATAAAATTCAAAAGTCCCAAAATTTTGGTTGAACCAAAAATTTCACCAGGATTAATGGAAAGCTATGCATTACGTAATATGTTGAAATCTGATTTATGGAAAAAAATAAAAGTTTTTTGTTCAGATGGTGATGTTAAAGATTCAACAATGATAGAGAATTCTGGTGCACAATTATCACATGTAAGAGATCCAAATCATGTGATAAAATCAGCATTTTCAAAAATTGTCACTAAATATCCTAAATTTGAAAAAATATTTAGGATCCTTTTTGCATGCCCAACATTAAAACCAGAGCAAAAGGTTCAGAGATGGATGGGATTAATTAATAGATATCCAGGAGAATCACCAGAGCATATCGAAAAAAGAGAAATTATTACAAATATTGCTCCATTGTTTCTAAGAATCAGCAAACAATATCATACAAATTTCAACGAAGCTTTCAATTCATTGAAAGCCCATTTAGTCCCAAAAAATCTTCGTTGGATTATTGGATTTCCAGCCAGAATTTTTGTTTCTGTATTTGCGTATAATGAAGACAATTGGAAGACAAAACTAAGAAGATTAATGGGTATAGATGATTCTTATTTTGATGAAGATATTTTACAAGTTATATTAAATTTCGAAAATAAATCCGATTATGACCATATCAGAAGAACTTCGGAAAACTACAGAAATCATAACAGATGCGTTCATTACATTCCAGATGAAATTGACCCAGAATTCGCTGACTTAGTTCCTCATAAACCGTCAAAAGATGGATCCAGATCCGAAAAAATTGAATACACTGACGATGAGGATCCGCCAGCGGATGAAGAACCGTCAGAATCTGAAAATCTTTCACTTCCAACAGATTATCCAAAATTCAACAAAAAATCTATATTTGGTTCCGATATCAAAGTACCACCAGATTGGAAAAGGTTTTCATTTTTCTTCAAGGCGAAGGAAATTCCAGATGATCCTCAAGAATTCCAAAATTTATTATCCAAATTTAAACAAGATCTTTATAATACGTACTCGTCTTTAATTCGTATTAATGAAGAAAACATCTCGGCTGTTGCAGTTTACGATTCTCAGCAAGCAAAAGAAATTATGAATTCAGCTTTTACTGATTTTCATAACTTTGAGAAAATTAAGATAAACGCAATCAATTATCTTAACGTCCTCAGCCACAATCCACCATCTCTTGAAATGATAGCAGATTTTCATCCTGATTTGATACAACTTCCACAGACACTCAGAAAAACTCATGATAAGCCTAAAAAACAAAAGCTTGGTATCAAGCTTGGAAAAAATCTCAGTTTTCTTGCCGTTATTGTTCAACTTATTACATTTCGACCATTAATGCACAAACTATTTGACGAATTATTCTCTAATCCCAATGAGCAACAGTTAATATACAAAGAAATATTATCGCTCACAAATCGGAACTTTTCGGAAAATGCAGATGTTACTTATCTGTATCACCTGTACTCGAAACGGCAAAAGATACATCAAGCTGATCCAATTGATGCTTTCAAACAATTACAAGAATCGCTTGCATGTGAAGCTAGGCAACTAGATCTTATTGATTATTTCAAAAAATTCTGCTGGGGATTTACAGATAAAATTGACATTCCTCTTGTTAATAATAACGAACTTCAAGTTACTCCTACTTTTTCAGATTATCTTTTTATTGATGTTGCTGGTTTTACGTTTCCATTGGATGATTACACATGGAATAACAATCCAGCTGTAAAATCCAAACTAGTAGCCATAATAACTTATCACAGTCGACAATATAATATTATTATTTTGGACGAAAACATCAATTCATGGATTCTCTTTTGTAATACCAAAATATCTTACATTCGTGATGAGGAATTGGCGAATAATTTAAACAAAGGCACATATAATACACCGAAATATTTGATTTTCGAAAAAATTTAGGTTTTTCAAAAATTAAATCTTTCATTTGTAATGTATGAATAAAATGTATGTATTTGATATAATTGATACATTCGAAATTTTTATTCTGAAAAAAATAATAAACAATTTTTGGCTTTTGTGATCTGATAAGCTGTAAGAATAAATACCAACAAATTTTATTAATATTCATCGTAAAAGTATTCGGCTCTTGATGTAAATAAGGAATATTTTTTTTTCAAAAGTTGCTTTTGAAGACTCTTTTATCAAGTAGCTGCATTTATTCATTGATAAGAAAGTATGCTGTACCAAAAATCGATAATTCACCACATTAATGGCCAATTTTGTTTTGCATTTCGACAAAAAAGCTCCTTTTATATAACATTACTGGGCGAAAATTAGAATATCTACGATGACAAAACAAAATACATCAACTTGATTTTTTGCCGAGAAAAATGTTTTTGGAGGTACCAAAATAGGTCTCGAAAAGCATTGGTTTTATTTAAGGTTATTTTTTCTGAGGGGGAGCTATCGTCTATAGGGCACCCTTAAGAAAGCAACTAAAAAGAAACCAAGGAAGAGATTTATAAAGCAATGAATTCAACAGGATAGAAATGAGGTTAGAAATCGGGTTAGATATACTCATCTACCCTAAATTTATTTTTGTGCTATGTTTTCATACGCGTGAAGGTAGTGATATCATTAATTTTTAAGTTTATTTTTATATAAATGACAGAACAAAAATATAACATTTCTACTCAGCAGGAATGAGACCCTTACTGACTATGTATTCGTTTAATGCTTGATGAAAACAATGGTACATATTATCGTATGGGTATACACAGCGTCTGTTTCCATCGTCGTCGTATATGTAGAGCTCAAATCCAGTCCAACCTTCTTTTGTACAATATGTAGCTTTATTTAAGTATGCATTTATGTAGATAAGGCAATTTTCTTCATCGCTCCAGAAATAATTTTTGTTCTTTGTTGAAATAGTTTTCGTTCCTCTGCGACCATAAGGAATGTATGCAATGAACTTTGCGTCATATGGGATTGTAATATATTCAGGGTTTCTTTCATCGTCAATGGGTCTGTCTTTGTTAAAATGCATGTTTCTCAGTTTTACTTGAGTTTTAAACAGCTCACGGAAACGTTCTGGGAAAGAGTCATAGTAAATGTAGTCAGACATGTCTTTACAATGAAATAAAAAAGTTGGAAAATAAATAAAATAAGGTTATTTTTTATTTAGTGAGGACGGTAGTGAATTCGTTAGTGAAGTCGTTAGTGAAGTCGTTTATGTGTCAGATGGTTTTGTAAATATTTAAGGTTAAGTTGGCGTTATGGTTGTGTTGTAAAATATACGTTACCGGTTTCGTAAAGTGTCGAACCGTTATCTCGGGTAAGGTGGAACGCAGTGCCGCCCTACCCAAGATAGACATACTAACTTTGGATCACCTAAAGAATTTTGGGAATTCAGTTATCCGTTACTAGTCTTAAATTAAAGTAGAGCACTACAGCGAATCAATCGTAATGCCTAGTCTCTCCAGTAACAAGCTGATCTGCTATATTAACTTTAAAGCCAAATCGATTCACATTGTTGCTGGTAAGTCTGATTGCTTCAGATAGAGAGCATGAATTGCTTCTTTATCATCTAATCCCCATCCCCCTTGTTCCCGATTGGATGACATGGACAATTCATCTTTCTCTAACGAAACAAAATGACACTTTTTGGCGGCTTATTGACTCAGAAAAATTTGAGAGTTAACGAATAATTTTGGCGCCAAAAATAATTTCTCTTAATTTATTAAATTTAATATACGCACATCCATAAGTTATGCTATTTTTTCTATTTATTTTGTTCTAAAATTCTAAATATTTTTTTTCATAACATAAAATATGATGTCTAGTCTCATTTACATAACAACATGCCTTAGAATAGGTTTTTTATTCTTTTTGTCACTTTAAATTAAGAATAAAAAGATAATTTAAATTGAATATTTGCGATTATTCTCACTAATGCTGCTTCCTCTTTTATTAGGTAGACAACAAAAAGTTAGCCTTGGACTCCCATATCAGATTTTTGATTGGTTGCGTATATAATGAGCTGGGATTGATAGACGAAAACCCAGTGAGAAAATTTTTGACGCCAATTACAAATTTTTTGTATAAAATGTTTTATTTGCTATAATTATATATATTAAACAAGAAAACAGCTGTTTTACTGAGCAGCACAATATCTATTTTGAGTTGTCATGAATGTTTGAACGTATCATATCTAAAATTTTCAGAAAAACATCGAAATTAGAGTTATTTTATGGTATAAATAAGCGAAAAACAGTGTAAGTATTATGTATTCGTACTAAGGGGTTAAAAACCTAATTCAATAAAGAAATTTTGCCGGGGGTATCTTTCAATTTATTCAATATGATTCATCCGAATAAAAATATTGAAGATTAGATAGTAATTAATAAAGAAATAATCGGAATTGAATGGATGTGAGATAGACAAACTGATAAAACAGTTCTATATCCTGTATTGATCAATAATTTGCAATAAAAAGAATTTTATTTATTATCCATACGAATATGTCTTTCAAAAACTTTTTGAATAGGAAAATTTAGAGACACATATGTTAATACTGATTATATGGACCACAAAGATAGTGAAATTAGAAAAAAATATGATGACCACATTAGCTATCAAAATATTGAAAGAACATTTATCTCCCTCTCAAAAGTCTTTGATTGATTTGTTCTCAATTTTTATTCAACTCACTTTTAAAGCTTCATATTTCCTCTATTGCATGCTCGGTACCTCCAAGAGCTATAGGAATCTTTATGGCATGACAAAGCTTAACAAATGCCATGGTAAATATAGAGTTTTTATTAAAGTTGAATCGATTGATTTTGGAAGTAATGATGCGAAAAAGTCGCAAGGTTACACAATATGTATAGGACCAAAGGTCTCATATATGCCATACTCTTATGAATTCAAGAGAGATAACAAACCAATCACAAAGGTCTGGGAGTTTTGGTATAACAGTTATAAGAGCTCTTCTTTCTCTCTGGCTCTTTTCAAGAATAATTTAATCTTAGATAATGAACTCATTGGTATGACAAACGTCAAACTTTCTAGTTTTCCAAAGGACTCTGTTTCAACAGGCACTTTTGAGCTTAAATTAAATAATGAAAAATTAGAACCAATTTCTGTAAAACTCATGGTTTACATTTGCGAAAATGGATCAAAACCATTCGATCCTACAACAATGCCAATGAGAAAGAAACAATTCAAGCCAATGATATCCAATTTGGTTGCAGAATAATCAAAAACTAATCTATAAATAAACTTCTATCTATCCAATTATCACCTTTTTCGTAAAAATTGTTGAATTATAGTATAAATTACAATCATAAAATAATACAAAACGACTAAGATTGCTTTAAAAGAGTGTGGGACAAACTATCCAGTGTCACTTTTTTATTAACCTTATTTTAAAAAATTAATAAAATAATAATAAAAAATTATTTGAATATTTTACATTAATTGTTTCTTTTTTAAAAGTACCTTTAAAGTACAATAAACAAGATTTGAATCTATTGATCCTTGTTGCAAACTTGAATATATTGCTTCAAGCATTTTCAAACATTCGACTTTTTTGTTTTCCAATATTTGTTCATGGTCATTAGCTTTTCGTAATATACGAACAACTTTATCACTATTGATTAATTGAACTTTAAATTTAATCAATAATGCTGGAACAACCGTTGTGTATAATTCAACAACAAAATCGTCTAATCGAATATTCCTTCTCTCTGGGAAATAAGAATGCTTGAGAACTTTGAAATGTGACTCACTGACGTTATTAGTCGCGTCACCTCCGTTGCGATAGCGCTTATTCCAACGATCTAAATGATGCCTCCATTGCCTATCGAAGTACTTTTGGGCTTTCGGTTCAGTGGAAAGAATTTCAAGAATTCGATCATAAACTGCATCTAGGTCTGCAGCTTCTTCTTGAGTGAGGTGCTCTGGAACTTCTTCACTTGTTTCAAACGTTTCTTCTTCTGGAATAAATTCAGAATCGTTTGGATCATCAGAAGATTCTCGTGGTAAAAAGATTTGAGAAGGTTGAAATTCATTTTCGATGAATTCTTCTTCATATTGTTCCTCTTCTTCAATTTCTTCTGCTTGAAGTAAGTGAGATTGAGCTGGTTCCTCTCTAGGATTTTCTTCTTCTTGGTTCTGTTCTTCCTCGGGAGATTCTTCTTTAGTATCGAATACTAATAATTTCATTAGATTATAAAATTCTTCAAAATTGTCTCGTGATTTAAACTTATCCGCTTTTCTTAATATGGCGCGAAGGACATGCACGCCACACCAAAGAATATGACAGTTTGGAATACCTCGCTCAATTGCCTCGGCTATTTGTGGGGCGCAGTCCATACTTATCATCTCGGGTTCTCTATTAATATATTGAAAATAACGACAAACACAATATTGAATATTTTCGCTTGTGTCAGGAGAAATAAAGAAATACAAAAAAGGAAAAACAATAGTATGTTCTGTTTTTCCTGTGAGTGCATATAATGGAATGTTAGCCCTTAGAAGTTTATACGTTGAATCGATGTGAAACGTAGAAATTTGGTGACCAAGGGCCTTCGCTTCGAAAGGTGCATATAAAAAAACTAGTTTTCCCGGCTCAGAGATAAATTCAATTAAATCTTCTGGACAACTTTCTTGAACAGATTCGACAAAGATAGCTAAAGAAACTTTTTCATCCGAACTAAAGCGTTTGGAAACAATTTCAGCTCTTTGAGCAAATTTACGTAATGCATCTGGACCTTGTGCAAATATTGAAAGTAACTCTTCGTCTGTATATGAAATATTTAAGTCTTGGAAACACTTAAGTTGAGCTGTAGCATGATTCATATTGTTTTCAAAGTAATGTTTAAGATAATTTCTGACAAATAATGAGGATATTGTTTTTGTTGATTTCGGAGGTGCAGAATGATCATGAGAGTCAGAGTGGATTAGTAGTTCATATTTATCTTGATCTATTATCCGGACTTTGAATTTAGCTTGACATTGTGGATACTTACATTTGTATTCGATCGTGGAGTATTCTTTCCTGCATTTTTGAGGGTAGCCCATGCTAGCTTTTATCTCTTCTTGGATACCAAACTGGAGGAGCTCCATAGTGTTGAATATCACGGGCTCCATACAACAAATTGAATAAGGTATTTCAAAATTTGAAGGAAATGGTCCATCATTGAATGTAGTGGCCGGGAATTGAATGACATACAGATAGTTTGAGGAAATTTGTTATAAATTATAATATAATTGAAGAATTAATTATCAAAACAAGTCTAAGAGCCATTTGTCAGATTTTCCCGAAATGCAAGGTTAAGATTTTAGCAGCGACTAACTTTGAGTGTACATATATAATTGTTATACTGAGTACTTTCTATCTGTGTTACTTATTTGAGTCTAAGAGCCATTTGTCGGATTTTCCCGAAATGCAAGGTTAAGATTTTAGCAGCGACTAACTTTGAGTGTACATATATAATTGTTATACTGAGTACTTTCTATCTGTGTTACTTATTTGAGTCTAAGAGCCATTTCTACCATAGAACTAGATATTGTCTCTCATTAAATATATATAACTGTAAACTACTTAATTCATTTATCTATTTAGATAAAATTATATTTATATAAGATTTCATGTTATTATTTCATCTTTATTATTTTTTTATTCCTTTGAAAAGTGACACTGGATAGTTTGTCCCTTTCTCTGCTTTAAAATGGTATATATCGTAAGCATATAACTATTGTAGCTTATTTTTCCCTATTATGCTTCATTCAGAGAATTAATGTTCGCAATTTTTTTCACTAAGAGTGGTTTCAAGGAGTTTAGGAGGTTTTCATATGTTTTTATACTATATAGCTTTAAAATGACATGATACTGAATATGGAACCAGTAATCTCTCAAAAATATCAATATTCGTCTTTTCCTTTCAATTTTTCACGGGAAATTACTGTCACTTTTTTACATATCAAAATTTTTCTATTATAATATGCATTAATATTGCCTAAATTGCAATAACCATAGCTTTTTTCAAAATTTAAGAATATTCGCAAGAATTTTCAATGAGGTTTACAAATTTTTCGACCAGACAGAAACAATACATTATTTTAACTTTAAAATGGAATAAAATAGTGCAATATTGAGTTATCCAAAAGCGATCCTTTCTATTCAAATTTTAAATCCTCAACAATCAAGTTTGAAAGCTTTTCTGTCAGCCTTTGAAAAAATTGTGTATGGTCGAAAATCTTCATTTTTATTATATCATGGGAGTATTCAGTGTCGAATTACTATATGCATTACCTATCATATTGACACCTTTCACGTTTGGTTTTATTATTGGATACACATCTCCAGCTTTACCTTATTATGAAGATAAATGGAATATTTCTTCAATACAATCCACGTTTTTTAATGCAATCACAGCTTTGTTTGCATGCGTTGGACCATACCTAACAACATTCTTACTCAAATTCTTCGGCAGAAGAGTTGTGATCGTAATCATCGATATCATTAACATTATTTCATGGGCATGCTTGTTCGCATTAAGCAAAAAGATCTTTTGGTTCGGAATTATTATCAGAGCTCTCCAAGGAATCATATTAGGAGCATGTACAGCTATTGGCCCACTTTACTTAGTTGAAATCACTCCACCAAGTTATGTTGAATTCTACGGAACATTAAATCAGCTTTGCATCGTTATCGGAATTGTTATCTTGTATATCATTGGCCAATATTATCATCCATGGGTTCTTCATATTTTGGCCATAGTTACATCAGTTATACAAATTACATTTATCTGGTTTGTTCCAGAAACATCTCCTTTATATGACAAGACAGCTTCATCAACAGAAAAGGAATCAAGTGATGAAGATAAAGGAGATATCAAAGAATCAATCTTTGATAAAGCCTATATTAAGAAGGTTTTCATTATGATCGCAGTTATGGCATCTCAACAACTTTCAGGTGCAAATGCCATGATTACAAACTTAAGTTCCTTGTTCGAATCTGCTCATGTTCCACATCCATCTGGTCTTGCAGCTGCAATTACAATGTTTGCTCAAGCTTTGGCTTGCATTGCTGCTGCAGCTATTACAGGAAAGATCAAGAGAAGGATCATGTGGTTAATGTCAACCATTACATGTTTCATTTCTCTATTTGTATATGCTTTGAACCAAAAGTTTAATTGGAGTTCCACTCTCTCCATTGTTCTTCAGTTCTTATACCAGTTTGGATTCGGTATTGCATTGTCACCAATGCCATGGTATTCATCCCCAGAAATGTTCCCACCAGCATTAAGGCCAATGGCTTCTTCAATCAACTCTATGACAAGCTGGCTTTGCGCTTTCATCATTATCTTCGTTTATCCACAGATGAAGGATCATATTGGTGATTTTGGCGCTTTCCTTATATTTTCTGCAGATGCTTTATTTGCAATAATATTTGGATCAATCGTTATAAATGAGCCTTCTAAAGATGATGAAAATCTTGATGACAATAATGATAATATTGACAACAAGAGTAGGTGACAAAAGTGCATACTCTTAAATTAACCTTAAATGTTGAGAGTAGGTGCCAAAGTGCTTACTCTTAAACAACCGTCGGATTTCCGGGTGAAATCGTGACACACTTTCGTCTTTCGTAGGCAGTGGTGGTTGTTACAAAAGGTAACTTCGAATGTAGCGTGAAATCTGCAAAAAAAATTCTGAAATTTGAATGGAGAACACAAAAATTGAATAGTTTACGTCAATAAAAAAGAGAAAAATGAAGCCAATGTGTCTCGAACCTAGGACTTAGAGCAGCAATCCCACTGTTTATCCCATTACACTACATGCATCTCTCACCTCAGTGAATGAGATCAACTATATGATAACTTTTTCCCCATTATATTCTTGTGGAAAAGTGACAAATAGCAACTTTGACCCTCTCTCTATTTGGATCAATCGTTATAAATGAGCCTTCTAAAGATGATGAAAATCTTGATGACAATAATGATAATATTGACAACAATGATGCAGAAGATCCAGAGGCTAAAGATGACTAAATATAAGTAATTTGTTTTAATAAAGATCGATTTTTTGTTATATATAAGTTTTGTTTTATTTCTTTTGTAATATAATCATTTTACTCTAAAGAAAATGGAATTATTTCTTTTTTGAACAGAAACATCCTTTCAATCACTAGTTTAACTCTAATATATTGTCATCATGATTGGGTTTCTGTTCAAAATAGTGAAACTTTGGATACTGTACTGCTATATGAATTAGTTCATTTTAAATTATCAACATAATATCAATCTTTTTTAAAATGTATAATGTTGATTTAAATGATGTGGAATACTTAGAAATGAACAATTACGATTTTTTGAATTAAATTAGAATGTGAAACATTCGATTTCGAAAAAAATGTACCAATTTTAAATTAATTTGTTTAATTCTTAATAAAAAACTATAAAATATACAATATCTTTAATAATTCTCATTATATGGGTTCAATAAACTCATTTTCATTGAATTTTCATCCTTAGAACTATTATAATTTTCGGAGATTTCTCCACCTTCGTGATTTATAATAGGATTTAAGTCCCTTTCGCCATATCTAGCACGGTAACTACTTGCTTCATGACCAATCTTCTTCTGAGAATAGAAAATATAACGCTTTGCTTTGTATGACCAAAAGAAATCCGAAATTCCGTTAAATCCAAAGAAGAAAAGGATTTCATAGAAAATTCTGTAAGGTATAGTTGTAAAATATTTGAAAGCAAATGAATTCCCTGCAATTGCACGATATACGAAATTCTGAGGTGGTTTGTACCTCAATTTCACGAATCTATTTGCTTCTGACTCACAAAATCTGCTTAGGTATGCATTATATGCTGTATTTAACGTATTATCCATAGTTCTATCTAAATCTATGACTGGAATACATGTATATATTACTTTTTCACCTTTTAATGGCTGCCTATCTCCATCTTCTTGCCATGTACAATAAGAAACATCAACTATGTCGTTGGATTCCAATTTAGAATAAATTATTTCGCCGCAATTTGATGCATTTTGGTTGTCTATCTCATAAAGATCTGATAAATGCATATATTTACTTTTTGCTTCTGCAAGGAACCCTATATCATGACTTTTTCCCATTTGTTTTTGATTTTCTAGAGATTTCACAACCATAACTTCATTTTCTTCTTGTATTGTTGAACAACATGAATGTATTCTGAAGGAAATATAAATAATAAGGAGGAGACCGCCAATACAACCGTGAATAAGTGGACCCATATCTTGTTGTACACTATAACAAGGAATTTGTTCAACAAAGTATCCCCAAAACAAATTTAATAGAATATTACAAACCCATATTCGTTTGGAAACACGCGTTTTTGTAATTTTACTGATAATTATAAATATTACTGTTGGAAGGCATACCAAAATAGAAAGAGAGAAAAATTCCAGATGATCGCAATAAAAGTAGAGATTTGCTGGTTTACATTTTGTATAATTGTCGTAAACTATTAAAATTCCATGGCATGTTTCGTTATCAGAATAATACCAATCATACGGTAGGTCCTCCTGATGGCATTTGCAAAACGCTCCAATAATAAATGAAAAAATCAACATTTTAAAATCGTCAGATCTGACAAAAAAAAAGTAATCAGTAGTTATTTTTAAAAATTAAATGTAGACCTTTTCAGTGGTTGATTTTGAATTTTTGAAAAAGTATTCAATTTTTTTAAATAGTAAATCTAAATTCAGTATCTAATAAACTTACGATTGATCATTTTAAACGCTGCCCTGGTCAATTTTTGGAAAATTGATTGAACAAATTTTGGACATTATGAGATATCATTGGGAGAAATTGTAGTTTTTTTGAAGATTAGTGGATATTTTTTAACTTTTGCCGAATGAATATTAATGTATTGTGCATCAAGATTAAAAATCTTGGTAGAATCTGTAACAATTTTGAGAATATCTAATCTGGATGAAGCTGATGATTCCCTAGTGATCGCGCATAAATGGAATGGTCTGATTGGTAATCAAAGGTGAAATCTATAATTTTAGATACTTTGAAAACATACATGTATGATTCAGTATCAAATAAAAACCATTGGTAAACGTTATATTTAAAAATAAATATTTTTTTTAATAAAATAATTAATAACATAGAGAGCGTTAGCTACATTAGGAGTCCGTATTATATGGATTTCGTAAACTCATTTTCATAGCATTATTGTAAGAATTAGTATTTTCTGGTTGAGATTCTGCCGATTCTTGGTATTTTATAGCTGAAACTTGGTCTTGTTCACCATATTTAGTTCTGTAACCATTAGTTTCAAAGTCAACCTTCTTTTCTGAGTAAAATATATGACGTTTTGCTTTATATGACCAAAAGAAGTCCGAAATTCCATTCAATCCTAACAAGAAGAGAAATTCATAGAATATTCTGTATGCTTTTGTTGTGAAATATTCGAAAACAAGAGATTCTCCAGCAATTGCACGATATGTGAAATTTTCTGGTGGAACATACATCTCTGATGTATACATATCATCATTATTCTGCGCACATAACCTTTTCACCTCATAATAAGCTCTATTTTCCTCTGCATTCATTGAATTATCTAAATATGTACAAGAAACACATTTGTATATTATTTTTTCGCCTTCAATTTGATGTCTGACTCCATCTTCTTGCCAACTTCCATAATTTATCTGAACTTGCTCCCCATGATCTGGTTTTGGACCGACATAGTAGAGATTTCCAGCAAATAATGCATTAAGATTATCTTTTTCGTAAAGTTCTGAGAGAGGGATGTGTTCTGCTTTAGATTCAGCAAAAAATAAACTTATTGAATTTGATGTTCGATCCTTTTGATCAATAAGTGATTTTACCTTATAAAAATCATTCTTTTCCATACACAGGGTACAACAAACTATTGATCTGATTAAGATGTAAAAAGGAATTAAGATACCTGAAGCAATAATCAATATCGTGGAGGATGTTTAAAATAAATCTAAACGTAAACAGGAGCTTTGTTGAATCATGAGGGTAAATAAGAAATTAAGAATAATGTTCGTAAACCATGTCCAATTTGGGACGTGTGTCTTCGTTACTTTACTAATTATTATGAATGTTATTGTTGGCAAACATCCAAGCAGTGCAAGAGCAATGTAACCACTATTGTTGCAATAGTTATATAAGGATTCTGAAAAGCATTTTCGATCTTTTAAAGAAAGAATTCCGTGGCATGTTTCATTATCAGAACATGTGTATTGTGCAGGAAGATAATAATCACCACACTTGCATAGCACTGCTGAAATAAAAGAAAAAAAGAGCATTCCTTGAAAATAAAAATCGAAAACTTTACATTTATATTTACAAAGAAATGAAAATAAGAGTGGTCTCAATTGATAATCAACCGTCAATTTTATCAGAAAATAATTTTAGTAAGATTCGTAATTGTTATGAAGATAAAATTTACTTCAATAGTACTAGTATTATTATTTTTCTTTTATTCAGAAAAAAAAAGTTATGATTGAATAATCAAACATGTAAATAAGAACTCATATTGAGTGAAATGAGTACAATAATAGAAGCACGTACCAACATAATACTTTTTCGGATCAATTACTGCAAAAGGAAACATGATCTTGTTTGAAACTGCTTCTTTGTCGTCTACAGAATAAACCATTAAGTCATGTATACCTAAAGAAAGCGATATCAACTGTCTTTCAAATATAAATGGCATCCACGAATCTGATTTGATTTCAATCTCTTTATGTTTCGTGAGATTCTTGTCGTCAATCGAAGTATAAAGAGAAACAGTTGATGCACTATCCATATCACGAACTGATCCAGAAATTCTCATTGTATTTGTATAGAACTGTACATAAGAAATATTATCTGCTTGTAATTCAGGAGTTCGATTTGCAACAATTATAAAACCAAATGAATAATTATTTGATTCAAATCCAAGTTGATCAACTGCAATAATCTCCATATTATGGAATGAACCAACATCATAAGGGCCAATTGTGAATTTGAATGTATTTCTCACTGTTTGTTTGTTACAACTAACATTCAATGTTTTCAAAACTCTTCCTTCTTCTCTCAATTTTATCTCAACATAAGTATCATCATAAACTCCAATATCAATCTCGGCTTTTTCGCCGTTTGTGTATTGCTTCTTGAGCTCTCCATAGACAGTCATTCTGGGTTTGTCATTGATAACAATAGGAATACTCAAGGTGGTCACAGCACCGCTTTTCGATGAAACTGTGTAATCTAAAGTGTAATGACCTGATTTTTTAGGTGGAGTTATATCATCAACAATGGTGAATGGAGTACCTTCATCATTGTGTGTTATTACTTCTGTTTGGTCATTGAGAACTCTAGTAACTGTACATTTTTCGCCTGATCCAAGGGTGTTGACGTTGAAATAGAGGTGTATTGTGTCATCAAGGGGATAACAATCTTCAATTGTGTCAGTTAGTGTCAGAAAGTATCCAAGAACTGTGATACGTGCGGCACCGTTTCCATACCAACCTAGGGAAGTTGAGGGGGTTCCAGTGGGTGTTGGGATTGTTTCATTTCCTGGAATTGTTTTCTTCTCAATTCCATTGAATGAAATAACTTTATCGATGTAACCTGACCCACCACCAGCACCACCTGAAAAAGATGCTGCAATGGTGTAGCCTCCATAGTACCCGCCGCCACCACCACCGGAAGTAGCTCCCAGGTTAAATTTACCATTTTCGCCAACTCCAGGTGAATATCCAACAGTTTGTGATGCAGCAGTACCATATTTAGGTCCATCTTCCATTGGTCTGCTTCCTTCAATTCCTCCGCCATATCCACTTCCTAGATAATTATGGTTGCAGGTGTCAAATCCATTACCTCCTCCACCACCTGCAACAATCACTCTGTTTGCTAACTGATTTCCATTTACTCTGACATCTGTTGCACCTCCTCCACCACCTCCTTGATCATCTCTATCACTATCGTTATCTTGGGCACTATCTCCATCGCCATTGTAACCACCTTTTACGGCTCGTGTCGATGGTTTTAATCCATTTTCACCTTGACCTCCAATATAAACATAAACTTTTGTCTCTTCTGTCAATTGAAGAACGCCGACGGAATAACCACCTTTTCCTTGTCCTTCCAAATATCGTCCATTGCAATAGCTCCCTCCACCTTGTGCTCCCCAAACATCGACTTTGTAATAGCCACCGGGGAGCCTTGATTCATACCAAGTGCAGGTAGATTTTGAGGTGCATGGATATTGGAATAAAACAGATGTTGCATTAGAGACAATATTAAGAGAAGCACCATTTGTACTACCTAGAGACCAAGAATTCATTTCTCGGCATCAAAAAAATCAAAGTTTTTGATGCCCGCTAAAAAAATGAAGAGAAGAATGATAAAGTAAGAACAACCATTTTTAAAGGAAAAATGACAATTTAAATATAAAAAAAATATTAAGTGATTTCTTAAGCACAAAGGCTATATAGTGTATACAAGCGTTAGAATCAATGAATAATGAAAATTAACCAAAATGATAAATATTGTTGTAAACAGAAATTCATCAAAAGTGACACCTCAGAAAAGCTAAAATATTGAATTTTTGGAACTTTTGATAGAGCACGTTTTTAAATATTAAATAAAGTAAATGTATATTTTGTAAAGATTATTTTTAATAAAAAATAAAATTTTGAAGAAGAACACAAAATCTTCTGAAAAATAATATCACATAAACTCATATTATTTTCTAATATATAACTATTTTATATAAAAATCAAATTCAATGATCTTAAAAGCGAAGGATAAACCTCAAAATTTACGAATATAATGAGTGGGAATATAATGCTTATCTATCATAAAACCATATGAAATATCAATTTTTGCTTTACGCCTAATTTTTGACGACAATTAGCAAAAAATGTTAAATGTTAACACTCAGTCCATTTGAATATGAAAAATAAAATTGACTTTGATTAAATGTTTTTATTTATCATGCAATTCTTCTTGCGACCAAAGATTTGAATAAAAGTTCAAAAAATAAGATAGCTTAAGGATACCCTTACGTGTCAGATTTTTTGCGCATACGAAGAAGTCATGCTAGACATGAGCTATAAACCTGAAATTTTAGCAACATATTTAAAACTTTTTAAACTACAATACACTTTAATATTCAAGAACAAAAATATTCTTTTTAGAAATTACATAATTATTTTATGTGAAATCTATATAAAAACATATTTTGCGAGCGTAACTTTTTTCTTTATAAGCACCTTATATGACTGATAAACTGTGAAGGCACATAATTGTTAATTCATAGAGTTGATATGTTTCCAAAATTGAGAGGAAATTTGAAAATTGAATACCCTTTCAATTCAATTTTCAAAAGATATCAGCTCCTTCAATAATTGAAGGACGATTTTGATCATTTGCTCTTAAAACAAGTATGCCATGGAGAAAAAAGTTACGCTCGCAAATCTGAAATATAACTATCATATAAAAAAATTAAATTTCTAATTTTTTACTCTATAGATATTATTGGCCACTTGTGTAATGCATAAAAGTTTATGTCATATGCATACATTTGGAAGTATGGGAGACGAGGGAAATTACTTCTATGAGGCACTAGGATTTTTAAAAATTTCTCTATCGGACTCACCATTCAATTTCTCGAAAATTAAAAAAAATCAATAATAGCTAAAATGTATTATGCATAACAAATTTTAATGTTACACGGTATTTTTTGAACTTCATGACATGAATTTTCTTTATATTATTTTTTTTTGGATTTTCTATGATTTATGCGATAGGCTGGAACAACATTGTAAGTGCAATGATATCATTTATAGAGAAATCTAAAACTTCAGCATTCAGAACTCGCAACCACAAAAATTTCATTTGCTAAGTAAGTAAAGTTGATTAAGTTCGACACTTAGCTTTTATACGTAAAACCAAGTGTGTATTGTTATTTCTTGTTAAATTATTGAGAAAAAAATAAATTGTAAGAGAAACGATACTGATTATTGAAATAATATTGAGGGTAGCTGCAGATTTCTTCATTAACATGCCGGAAATTTGTTAATCTTGGTTTTCTATCATAAAATCTGTCGAAGAATCTAAAAACGGAGATATGAAATAGAGATCATGTAAATCTAGAGTATCCTGTCAGAAAAATAGACTAAGCATGTAACCCTTTTTTGGTCATAAACACTTTTTACCACTTAGTCATACAGATGATCATTAAATTTAAACGAGCACTTTTTGTCAGAATTTATTCTTTTACAAAGACAGAAGATTTTAGTATTATTTAATATTAGTGCTGTAGCAAAATTCAAAAAACGGTGAAAATTCAGTGAATTTGTGAATTCACATTTTTTTTCGA
Source organism: Trichomonas vaginalis G3 (assembly GCF_026262505.1). NCBI lineage: Eukaryota > Parabasalia > Trichomonadida > Trichomonadidae > Trichomonas > Trichomonas vaginalis. The sequence goes on from NC_067205.1 coordinate 8,390,229, forward strand.
CATTTTTCTTGATATATCCATGCACATTAAGAACACAGCTTTGATACGCTTAAAAAAGCATATTTCATATGAAATTGTTAAAGAAATAAACAATTTATATAAAAATTGCACTTATGGGCAGTTTAGATATATAATTTATATATAACATATATACAAATCCATAGACAAAGTGCAATAACTACAATGTTGTAGAAAATTACAGCAGAAATACTGACTTTTTGAAGGATAATAAGAATTCTTCTAAATGTTGTATTTTTATAATTTGATTGATTTTTTTTACTATTTCATTAATCTTTTATGAATAATAATTATTTTTAATATATGTGCTATTAAAATTTCAAATTTTGACTAATATATCTAAGTTATCTGAACGAAACATTTAGAAAATATCATACTTACATTGAAATAGCAAGTAGAGCATATTAATAGCAAGTTTCTTGGCTTTATATCTATCATCTATTGTTGTTTGATCAAACAAAATTCACTCTATTATATGGTGTCAATTAATTAAAACAATTTTTAATAGTTATTTATTTAGTGCGAATAAGTGCAAACTCATAAATGAATAACTTAATAGTAGAAATGAATTATCTGATATAAATCTCACATTTTGTCCATCAGAAATACTTTAATTGCATACGCATAACTATTAGTAATACGTCTGGAGTGTCAATTAATAACAATCCCACAACAAGTAAAATTCAGATTTTTTATTAAACTTATTTTTTCCTAAAAGTTTTCTCAAATTACTATATATACATATGTGGATAAAATAATAGTAATATTGTAAAAAATTAGATAATTTTTTTTATTTGAGAACCTCTCAAAAGTTCATTCAATTTATCAATTGTTTCAGTTTGATGTATATTTCATTTCTGGAGCCTAAAACTTTAGCAATCATGACAATATCATATTCTCTTTCTAACTACGCAATGTAAGGGTATCCTTAAAAAATAATATACGGTAGTGTTTACTAATAGATGAATAGTATATAAATTCTATTAAAATGGATTTGATCCAAAAAAATATATAAAATTTGATCATAAATAAAATCGTTTTAAATTACTTCTTCATTTAAATTATAACAATTATTTTTGGTTTTATATTTTTTTGGATCAAATCCATTTTAATAGAATTTATATACTATTCATCTATTAGTAAACTACCGTATATTATTTTTTAAGCTATCTTATTTTTTGAACTTTTATTCAAATCTTTGGTCGCAAGAAGAATTGCATGATAAATAAAAACATTTAATCAAAGTCAATTTTATTTTTCATATTCAAATGGACTGAGTGTTAACATTTAACATTTTTTGCTAATTGTCGTCAAAAATTAGGCGTAAAGCAAAAATTGATATTTCATATGGTTTTATGATAGATAAGCATTATATTCCCACTCATTATATTCGTAAATTTGAGTTTATCCTTCGCTTTTAAGATCATTGAATTTGATTTTTATATAAAATAGTTATATATTAGAAAATAATATGAGTTTATGTGATATTATTTTTCAGAAGATTTTGTGTTCTTCTTCAAAATTTTATTTTTTAAAAAATAATCTTTACAAAATATACATTTACTTTATTTAATATTTAAAAACGTGCTCTATCAAAAGTTCCAAAAATTCAATATTTTAGCTTTTCTGAGGTGTCACTTTTGATGAATTTCTGTTTATTACAATATTTAAACTTGATTTTTGAAGGAAAATTCACAAAATTGAATAAATTCAAATAATTTTTATTCAAAAATAACTAGTTATTTGAGTTTAATACTAATTATCTATTCAAACTACAAAGTTTGTAATTTAAAATATTTGTGAGATCAGATTGAATTAATTCAAGGTTCTTTTCAATTAATATTAATGACCATATTACGCATTTTCGAACATTCTAAACCAAATATATAAAAATGGGAGACGAATGTTAAATTTGCTAGACATGGGGGAGTTGTCTGCAAAGTTTTAGCTCTTATCTCTAACAAAAAATTAATTTTTAAAAAAATGACCGAAAACGTTTCACAGCGAGAAAAAAATAAAAGGCAAGATAGAATTTTCTAGACATAAAGAAGTTGTTTACCGAGTTTTAGCTCTTATCTCTAACAAAAAATTAATTTTTAAAAAAATGACCGAAAACGTTTCACAGCGAGAAAAAAATAAAAGGCAAGATAGAATTTTCTAGACATAAAGAAGTTGTTTACCGAGTTTTAGCTCTTATCTCTAACAAAAAATTAATTTTTAAAAAAATGACCGAAAACGTTTCACAGCGAGAAAAAAATAAAAGGCAAGATAGAATTTTCGAGACATAAAGAAGTTGTTTACCGAGTTTTAGCTCTTATCTCTAACAAAAAATTAATTTTTAAAAAAATGACCGAAAACGTTTCACAGCGAGAAAAAAATAAAAGGCAAGATAGAATTTTCTAGACATAAAGAAGTTGTTTACCGAGTTTTAGCTCTTATCTCTAACAAAAAATTAATTTTTAAAAAAATGACCGAAAACGTTTCACAGCGAGAAAAAAATAAAAGGCAAGATAGAATTTTCTAGACATAAAGAAGTTGTTTACCGAGTTTTAGCTCTTATCTCTAACAAAAAATTAATTTTTAAAAAAATGACCGAAAACGTTTCACAGCGAGAAAAAAATAAAAGGCAAGATAGAATTTTCTAGACATAAAGAAGTTGTCTACCAAGTGTCAGCTGTTACTTCTTCTCAATACTGATATAAAATAAAAATCTTTATTATTTATTTAACCTTTATTGTTTCATTAAACTTCATTTATTTTATATTATAGTTTTATTCTTTTAGCTACTTGTAAAATAATCTACTTTTATATCATCATTTTACCGGATTATTCTTCAGTACATCGATTGTGTATCTAAAATAATATCATTATCCTTATTCTGTTTTTTCCAAAATTCTTTTAAATATCTTTTTTGGTTAGATTACTTTATACTTTTTACTTTTATTTTTTAATTTCAAAAAAAATTTGGTGATTGTTCTATTCTGTTACAATGTGCATTATCATATTCTAATGAATTATTCATTACATACATTTAAAAAAACTTGTTAAAAATGAAATTAAAAAATTATGTTTATTATTACGCTGTGAATGTGTCAACAGCGGTCATGCCTGTATCTGTATCCCATATTTGCCACAACCTTTCTGTATCTGCATTTGTGTATTTCGGTTTCAGCCGATACATTTGATTTGGCGTGTAATTTGTTCCAGTTAATGGATTAATTGGGAGATCTTCATGCGGTGTGTTATTATTGTACTCCCAAATAAAGGCAGGAATAGCCTGAATGCTTTGGCAGCGCTCCAATGTCGGCCAGAATCTCTCAATCTTCCCATTTTGGTAGGGAGAATGAGAGTCTGTATGCCGCCATTGGACGCCCCAAAGATCAAGTAGATCTTGAAAGGCGCCCCTATTTTCTGAACCGTTGTCGGTCCAGAAACAATAAGGGGCGCCAAATTCAATGAAGGCGGAAGCCGCAACGTTCGCTGTCGTCGCTGCCAGCATATCTGGTATTTGTATACACGCTAGGACTTTGCGGCTAAAATCGTCGATTATGCCATAAATATACTGGCCACGAACACCCCTAAAATAATGAACATCTGCGTGCCAGATAAGATTGGGTGAAAGCGCCCAATATCTTACTGCTGTTTCTGGCCCGGCATGCTCTAATCGCGTCTTGGTGAAATGATTTTCTTTGAAGTATCTGCGTACTTCTCTATAAGATACATCAATTTGTTGTAATTTCAAACGTTTCCATTGTTTTGTTTGACCACAGGGAAAGGCCCAGTGGTCATGTATCACAGCAAGAGCTTTGATTTGGTCGTAGGGATTGACCCTACGACCTTTCTTGCCTTTAGGCAATGGGATATTCTGTAAGCTAAATTGATTTTGTAAAAAAGATTTTGAAACATCTAAATATTTGAAATCATTTGATTGAAGGGTTGGGGCGATGGGAACATGGGTGCAAGCTTCTTCCCATGTCATTTTACCTTCTTCAATCTGATTGGAAATACCAATTAGGTAAATTCGATCGGCATACCCTTTGTAAGGATTCATTCTAATGAAGTACGTTAACAATCAAAATATTCTATAAGTGTCTAGTATGGAATTCAAAAGAATAAAGAAAATGGTAACGTAAATAAACGTATTATGAAATAATTTATAATTAAAATGAAAAAAAGAAAAAATAATAAGTAAAGTGACTGGAAATGAAAATTAAAATCAGTGTACAGTTTTATTTTTTTCTCGCTGTGAAACGTATTCGGTCTTTTTTTTAAAAATTAATTTTTTGTTAGAGATAAGAGCTAAAACTCGGTAAACAACTTCTTTATGTCTAGAAAATTCTATCTTGCCTTTTATTTTTTTCTCGCTGTGAAACGTTTTCGGTCATTTTTTTAAAAATTAATTTTTTGTTAGAGATAAGAGCTAAAACTCGGTAAACAACTTCTTTATGTCTCGAAAATTCTATCTTGCCTTTTATTTTTTTCTCGCTGTGAAACGTTTTCGGTCATTTTTTTAAAAATTAATTTTTTGTTAGAGATAAGAGCTAAAACTCGGTAAACAACTTCTTTATGTCTAGAAAATTCTATCTTGCCTTTTATTTTTTTCTCGCTGTGAAACGTTTTCGGTCATTTTTTTAAAAATTAATTTTTTGTTAGAGATAAGAGCTAAAACTTTGCAGACAACTCCCCCATGTCTAGCAAATTTAACATTCGTCTCCCATTTTTATATATTTGGTTTAGAATGTTCGAAAATGCGTAATATGGTCATTAATATTAATTGAAAAGAACCTTGAATTAATTCAATCTGATCTCACAAAATATTTTAAATTACAAACTTTGTAGTTTGAATAGATAATTAGTATTAAACTCAAATAACTAGTTTATTTTTGAATAAAAATTATTTGAATTTATTCAATTTTGTGAATTTTCCTTCAAAAATCAAGTTTAAATATTGTAATAAACAGAAATTCATCAAAAGTGACACCTCAGAAAAGCTAAAATATTGAATTTTTGGAACTTTTGATAGAGCACGTTTTTAAATATTAAATAAAGTAAATGTATATTTTGTAAAGATTATTTTTAATAAAAAATAAAATTTTGAAGAAGAACACAAAATCTTCTGAAAAATAATATCACATAAACTCATATTATTTTCTAATATATAACTATTTTATATAAAAATCAAATTCAATGATCTTAAAAGCGAAGGATAAACCTCAAAATTTACGAATATAATGAGTGGGAATATAATGCTTATCTATCATAAAACCATATGAAATATCAATTTTTGCTTTACGCCTAATTTTTGACGACAATTAGCAAAAAATGTTAAATGTTAACACTCAGTCCATTTGAATATGAAAAATAAAATTGACTTTGATTAAATGTTTTTATTTATCATGCAATTCTTCTTGCGACCAAAGATTTGAATAAAAGTTCAAAAAATAAGATAGCTTAAAAAATAATATACGGTAGTGTTTACTAATAGATGAATAGTATATAAATTCTATTAAAATGGATTTGATCCAAAAAAATATATAAATTTGATCATAAATAAAATCGTTTTAAATTACTTCTTCATTTAAATTATAACAATTATTTTTGGTTTTATATTTTTTTGGATCAAATCCATTTTAATAGAATTTATATACTATTCATCTATTAGTAAACACTACCGTATATTATTTTTTAAGCTATCTTATTTTTTGAACTTTTATTCAAATCTTTGGTCGCAAGAAGAATTGCATGATAAATAAAAACATTTAATCAAAGTCAATTTTATTTTTCATATTCAAATGGACTGAGTGTTAACATTTAACATTTTTTGCTAATTGTCGTCAAAAATTAGGCGTAAAGCAAAAATTGATATTTCATATGGTTTTATGATAGATAAGCATTATATTCCCACTCATTATATTCGTAAATTTTGAGGTTTATCCTTCGCTTTTAAGATCATTGAATTTGATTTTTATATAAAATAGTTATATATTAGAAAATAATATGAGTTTATGTGATATTATTTTTCAGAAGATTTTGTGTTCTTCTTCAAAATTTTATTTTTTATTAAAAATAATCTTTACAAAATATACATTTACTTTATTTAATATTTAAAAACGTGCTCTATCAAAAGTTCCAAAAATTCAATATTTTAGCTTTTCTGAGGTGTCACTTTTGATGAATTTCTGTTTACAACAATATCTTATTTGCCATATAATTATAAATATAATGAAACAAATTCGAAATTGAAAAGAATGACTTTTTCTGTTCTTTCAATCATTCAATTTGAATTTTGCAATATTGGATTTCTCATTAAATAGCTATTAAAAACAACAAGCAATTTAACTTACTTTCAAATTTATTTGTGTTATATTCAATCTTCTCAAAACTTATAATTTTCGGCTATAGCATGATTATATGCTATATAATATAATAAACCTATAATAGTATCCTTCTTTCAATTATTTGAAGAGAAAACCAAAAAAATCTATTTTCGGTCTATTGTATTGAAATTGAATCGTCACCACGAAGTGGCTCTCAAAAGTATAAAAATAAATCGATGACCCTCAGAAAGAAAGATAATCAAAACGGATGAAATCAAGCACTACTGATATAATTTTAATTTTTTTTTTGAAAATATACTTATATCTTAATGGAGCATTGGTAAACAGTTTTATTTTCCTAAATAATATTTAATATTTTATCTATTTTGTTCGTTCAGAGAAATTCTAAACAACTGTACAATAATTATCTCAAAATATATATTTTATAAATGCTAAGTTATTGCTAGAATACTAGCCGCACATCATGTACATGTAAATACTTTTTCTTGCAACCGAAAATAATCTTTGAATTTTTGTTATTAGAAATTTTGTCATTGAAAGGGAACAAATATTAGCAAGGAAAGACATTTGTATGAATTCATGAAAATTATATTATTTTCTTTTAGATGAAAAATATAATATTTTGAATATAAATGAAGGGTACTTATTATGTGTACTACATTTATTGGTTAAATTTAATTTCAAACTATTTTTTATTTCTTTGAACTTTATTAACAAGATATTCAAAATTAATTTCAAATTCTTTTTAATAATTTATTATCTCTACATCATTTGCATAATGAAATAAATATAAAAATTTCTTGTCCGAATTAACTTATTCAAAGAATTAGCATTTTATAACTACTGTCTTTAACACAACAATATCCTTAAAAATTTCTAGGAGATATTTTTCTCAAATTATATTCACTTTTGAGTGCGTTCTTTTTAATATTTTCAATTAAACCGTTTTGAAACAATTTTAAATCATTTTTAACAATGTTTTGCTCATTACTTATCACTTCAGCATTTGCAATTCACAACAGAACAGAGAATATAACACTTAAAGACGATCAAACTCTTGTTTACAGTCACTTAAAAAATGGATCATACCTCATGCCACTTTATGTTAAGGATATTTGGCCCGAATGTGAAAACGATACAAGTATTACATTTTGCTGGTACTATTTAACTAGAGGAAATGCATGGGATTTTGGTTATGCCAAATTGCCAAACGGAGTACAACACCCTCAGAAAGGTCAGTATTGCACAGATTTTGATGTTCTTTATAGAGGTGCTTGGACAACATTTGCTAAGACAGGATGGTGGCCAATTTGGAGTATAGATGATAGTATTTATTATCGTATCCATGGATCAGAAAATGGTACTAATACGCTGAGAAATGTCACAATCAGAACAAAAATCACACAACCTGCAGGCCCCAATTACTTGTTAATAGAATTTATTGCACATAATCATGATTCTCAACCACATATTGTTAATGTATTATCTTACACAGATGTTATGATTGGCAATAAGGATTCTGCACCCATTAAATGGTATCCACCAAATACCCATAATGGATTTTCAATGGAAAATGAAGAAGCCAACAGAACGTTGGTATTAATCGGCAAAAACGGTTTCGGTGTGAACCCTGTAGATTATTTATGGTTTGGTCTATATTCGGAGGGTCAAACATATAAGTTTAATAAGACAGACGAGAGCCCAACACCTATAGGCCGCGATACTGCATTTTCATTAGGATGGACTAATAGAAGAATTTATCCAGGCCAGAATCTATCATTCGGCGTTCTCTTAGGTATTGGTGAATTTAATCAGTTGAAGTTCCCACCAACCATCACAGTTGATGAATCTAAGTTCAAGATTAACTATGCTCCAGGAGAAAAAATCAAAATACCAATCAGAGTTCAAGATAAATTGACTGGTAGTTATGGATTACGAGTGACTTGCGAGTTCCCCAATAATGAAAGCAAAACACATAATATCAGTAAAACCGAAGGCACCGTTAATGAACCTGTTGAATTTGAATATGACCTTGGCCAGAATATCAGTAGATATCCAGTAAAGTGCTATGCAGAAAACTACGATATTACTAAAACGGATCATCCAGGACCAAAGTCAAATGATTTCAACAGAGTTTTCTTAGTTAATGAAGCTCCAAGACTTACATTAACTAGCCAAATCAATGACCAATATGGAAGAGGTGGGTATGTTAACATCGATGGTATAGTTTGGGATGACACACGGGTTACAATGACTTACCAAGTTGATGATAATTTTTACTACAGAGCAGATGGTGATATCACTTGCGACAAACAAGAGAAACTATTCTCAAAACAAATTCAAATTTCACCTTCTTATTCATATGGTAAGCATACACTTCAAATATGGGCTGAAGATGAATTCGGTGTTAAGTCACCTATTGTTAAGAAAGAATTCTCCGTCGTTCAGAACCATCCACCAGAAGTTAACATCACTGAAGTCGATGATAACAAATCAGGCAACTATTATAATTCACCAATCACATTCAAGCTTCAAGTCAGAGATGTTGATGTCGATGATGTAATTCTTTTAATGGTCAAGACACCAGGCACAAATCAATTTGCCCAAATTATGACAACACCAGCGAAACAACAAGAATGGATTAATTTCACATACACATATGATGTTGAAGCATTGCATGAGGAAGGCAATTACGCCATCATATTCCAGGCAACAGATAGAATTGGTTCCCCATCAAGGAATAAAGAATATACATTCATTTTCAAGAAACACCCTGTTCCAACACCAGCACAACCACGATCTGAAAAGACAGACAACAGTGGAAATATTGAGCAATGCGCAATGGTAACAGACGCGAACGGTGATAGTTTCTTAAACTGCACAATGACACATGTAATAATTGACGTTAATCAGAAAACACCATCTGCATCAAATGATGATGGTGATGCTTTCAGTAATCAAGGTGATGCAAATAAGAGCAATTCTAAGAAGAAGGACAAATATTTGATCATTGGTATTGCAGCAGCTGCTGTTGTTGCAGCTGCTGCAATAATTGCTGCCATCCTTATCGCCAAAGAGGCATCTAAGAAAGCTAATGATTTCGGCTTCAATCCAGAGACAGAAGAAGCACTCCAAGCAAACAATGACTTCGTCCAAGAAAAGGAGAATCCAGTTTATAATGAAAACGCTCAGGACGATCCATTTGCAAATGAATTCGAAGATGTCGATTAGCCAGCGAATGTTTTCACATAAGCTAATATTTTACCAACAAAATATTATATTTCACCGTAAATTATATTTTTATCAGACTGATTTCATTTTTATACCATACAAGATAATATATTATCAATAAAGTTTAATATGAAAACCTGATTAATTTTTTTTGTAATTTAAAGTAAGGATTTATCGTAAGATTCTTTTACAAACATATAGAAAACATTACGAATTAACGTATACTTTAGATAAAATTCCGTTTCTTTCTAAATTCATTAAAATGCCTAAAAAATTAATACCATTAAAGGAATTCTAATCATACCATCAAATGTGATAATAAATATATAATTAATGGGCGCAAACACAATCTATAATTACTTTTACTTTAATGAAGTGAGACAATTGCGTCCAGAGGTATGATCTCATAAGGTGATTTATCATCAAAATTTACAATCGTAATAAGGTAGCTCTAATTACAAATCATCAATGAAGCAATTTTATATTAAATATTATTTGGATTGGTTTCTTTAACATTTTATTGATATTGGAGAATGTAAAGGAAACAATGAGCAAGGATGTACTAAATGAATGCCAAAATAAAGATTCTAATTAACTGTCGACTTTCCATAAATTTTTATAAATTTGTTGCTGCTTGTATTATAAACTTCTAATTTTCCCATTTTTTCCAAAATAAAATGCGAATTGAAAATTATTTCAAGTTCCTTTTTTATGAATTTGGCACGGATAAGCCAATGCTAGTATACAGTGAACATTGATAATTCATTTTTATTAAAAAATTAAAAATTTACACTAATCAATAAAATCAAGAAATATTATTGGATTTTATTACATATAGTTGCATCAATTCTAGAATCAAATCATAAAAATGACTTTTGTATATATTTTTAGTAATAATATTTACTTTTTAAGGATTTGCTATTTACAATTTCTCATAAATGCAATTTTCGAAAATTTTGATATGCAAAAATATAATAAGATTCCTTTAGTTGCAATATTCTTCGAGATTTTTGTTTTATCATTCTTTCATTGCTATAAGTGGTCCAACAAAATGAAATTGATTGCATCTTTTTCAAATATTTTCGAAATATTATTTATTATCACATATGCATTTCAATATTTTATTTCCTGAATTTGAAATCAAATCGAATTGAGAACTTTTCAGTGAATTCGATATCTTAAAAATTTTATTTTTAAGGGTGCACCCGTATGTACGTTTATTTGAGAGGAGGAGGATTACCCTCTCAATTTTGAGGGATTCGTTAGTTTATTTTCTCGATGAATATGCAATAAAATTTGATTTTTACCTTATCAATATACTTCATATAATATACACATGTTCATGTAAAAACCTTTTTCCAAAATCCTCAGGAATTAACGGATTTTTGAATTTTAAGAATTTTTTTCGAATTTTTTCGAAAAAAAAATATTTTCAGAACAGCCTTAACGGCTAAGATTTAGGAACAATGTTAAGTAGAGATGCGAGTTTCCGAATTTTTTTAGCCCTGGGATGTCATAACCGCTGCGGTTTTGTAAAATTTGGGATAAATTTTGACAATCCATTTTTTGTGGGATGTACGTTTATATCAATTTGCTCGGCGTTTGCCGAGCTATTGTACAATCCTACTCGAATTCATTACGCAGCCCTGGTCACTCAAAGGCCAGGGCATACAATTACAAAATAGTAGAGTGAGACTCTTCTAATTTCTTCCAATCACAAGGAAGATCTTAGAAGAGCCTCACTCTACTCGAACACATTACGCAGCTCCTGCTCAACAATGAACAGGTCTTACCACTTTGAGAGGCTTTCGCTCGAGTTCTGATGCAGATCCCAACGCGAGCGAGAGTCTCTCAAGCAAGCTTCTAATTCGTAGCTAGAGTTTCACTCTTATGAACTGGCAGCCAATTTGAGTGACTTTCGCTCGAGATCTAATGAAAAATCAGAACTCGGCCAAAAATTGCCCAAACAGGCTTGTAATTCGTAGCTATAGTATTGATCGTATGGATGTGTTGCCAATATGAGAGACTTTCGCTCGATGTCTGATATTGCATCAGACATCGAGCGAAAGTCACTCAAAACAGCTTAGACATGTCTATTTTGACGGCATTAAATGATTTCATAGGAAATGTCTCAGTTGTTAATTAAGTTCACGTGAGCTTTTATGAATGAAAATAAGTAAAAAAAAAGAATTTTCTCAAAAAAAATTGTGTACGCATTGAAATTTTTATCTATAAATTTAGATATGTCATCAATAATATAATATAATTTTAAATTCGTGGAGTACACTTGGGATAATTGAATATGGGCTACCCCATCCCAACCTCTCAAACTTCCTCTGAATTTGGACAAGGTATCCCAATCCCAAAGACCTATCTGAATAAAATGAAATAAGTATATTATATATATTATTTATTTGCTAATAATGAGCATAAATCGCTAAAATTATGAAGAAATTAAAAATTAAAAATTAAAATTAGAAAAAATTGTTGATTTAATGAGAGAATATTGTATAAAAATAGAATTATTAGCTAAAATACGTATTAATTTTATGATATTTCAATCACATTAACGAAAATCGCCCATTTTTAATTCAAATGGGCGGGAAAAAAAATAAAATTCCAAAAAAAAATTGAATTGGGGAAACGATAGGGGACAGGATATGAGAAAACCCATATGTTTGGGAATTTTTCGCATCACTAATGTTAAGTATCAAAAAGAAAGGAGGTCTGATATAGACAACATATATCGTTGAAGGTTGAAAAAATCTCTAATATTTGAGCCAAAATTTCAAATTTTAATTTTTTGAAAAAAGAGGCCACCCGTATGTACGTTTATTTGAGAGGAGGAGTATTATATTTTTGAAAGGGTGAAACATTATGAATATGTTAATTATATAATAATATGTATTATTATAAAAAAGAAAAAATAAAGCACGTTAAATTTTTTCTTTCTTGATTTTTTACAAAATCTACTTAGAATTATGCAAAATATGACTAAATAATTATAAATTTCAAGTTAAATTTTAATTTTGATAAATAATTTAAATTTCAAAATATCAAGTTCAGTTCGACTATGTATGTAGTAATTCCTCAATAAAGTGCCAAAACCCTATTAAAATATATGAACATTTTCAACATTTTAATGTTTTTATTTAAAAATTTGATGGAATATGAGCTTCAAACAATTATTATGTAAATAAAAATAATTAAATATATCTATTTATTCGTATTACAACCGTAGTAAGTCGATTCTTCCTTTCTTCTACTGAGTTTTGAATTTGATTTCGAATTGTAAAGAGATTCAAAGGGAAAATACTAGCGGATAAAAACTACCTCCATGAAAGGGTCAGAATGGAGTCAAGTTGTATTTTTTGATATTTTTTGCTTTTCGAGCCTAAATAGGTAGCCAAGATAATGCCTAAAAATAAGGTTCTAAATTCTGAAGTTTACATGATCCTCTCGTGTGCACCCTTAAAAATTAATTTTATAAGATGATTTCGGATACAACTTTGATTTGAAAATCAGAAATTTCATTCTATATTAGATATAGAAAAATATTTTCTGGCTATTTCGGAAATAAAATGATAATTTACAACATGAAATTGTATTCCAGACTTTTTAAAAGTTACAAATTAATGATCAAGCTATTTTCACGAAATTATAATGTTTTATATATCCGAGATCAAGAAATATTGATATACAACAATCAGAAATTTGGGTATTTTTCAACAGATTAAAAAATTAGTATGTTTTAGGGCGCGAAACGAATTAAATCAAACTATTTTACTGAAAGACAAGTTCGAAGTCATCATCATCGACGCCTTCGTAGATAACTTCGATTGGAGCCCAATCTGGCATTTCAAACTTAGTAAGTAAGTCCATAGCCTGCTTGATGGCATGCTTCTTGGCATCCTTTGGTGCCTTCTTGGCAACATATGCGAAGATCTTGTTGCCATTTCTAACAAATGCAACGCCGTCCTTTGGAAGAGCAGACTTTTGAACAGCTGCATCCTTTACGATCATCTTTCCTGTTGAATCATAAATTGCCTTGATAAATGACTTTTCGAAAGCAACATCATCATCTTGGGCAGCGCCAATCTCACCATCGTTGCCAATGATCTTGTCGAACTCAGCATTTGGCTCATCTTCGATTCTGATAACTTCAGCTTTCGGTTCGGACTTCTTCAAGGATTCGAGAGCTCTTTCTGATTTCATCTTCTCGAATGTGTTTGCCTTGTTGCCGATCCAAACGAAGAACTTTCCTGGAGCGTGCAAAATGAAAACATCGCCATGGTTCAAGTTTCCACGCTTTGGTTCCATGACCTCGACAACAACCTGCTTTCTTCCCTTGATTCTGTACAAATCAACGTGGTTGTCCTTTGTGACCTGCTTGAATCCGGATGCAGCACCTCCATTAAGGTAGCGAAGTCCGCCATGCTCTTCAAAGAGGTCAAGGAATTTATCACTTTCGTGATTCTGGACTTCTCTGTGCTGAATTGGAGCACCACCGAATCTGTCATCCAAATCAACAGCTTTCATGGCAGCTGTGCCCTTTTCGTCTGTTGTTGACTCAGATCCTAACCAAAAGAAGATATCACGGATGATTCTCTTGCTTGTACCCTTGATGTAAGCGTGGAAATAAAGATAAGAGTCGCCTGTATAGAAAGCACCAATGTCTTGGACCTTTTCGAGCTTGAAATCAACAATACGCCAGCCGAGGAGACCTGTGAATTCTTCAGGAATTGCGGTGAATTCTGGATCCATTTATTAGGAAATGAAGTGAAATGGCCAAACGTTATCGAGTGGCAAAATTTTCAATCATATCAATTTAAAAAGTTATTGTATAGTAAATATTACTATTATTTATAACGATTAAGTTATTCGTTCTCAAATAATTTGAATTAAATAGTCAAAGTAAAATACTAAAATTTGAATAGAAAAATAATTGATACTTTAAAAATCATGATATCATTTTCAAGACGGATATTTGTGAATTATTCAATTTAATTTTGAAATAATCTGAATTTAAATCAATCGTTTTCCATCTGACGCTTAGATTTTCTAATTTTTTGGGAAATTTGTAACCGTAATGTAAATCTCAAATATAATTGATCGATTAAAATCCGATCATAATATACTAGAGGGAAATATTGTTTAATTCAACAGTTAAAAAGAATACTTGGTTTCAATTTCTTTTCGGGATTAGTTAAAATGACTTTTAATTGAATCTAAACTACACCAACGCTCGCAATATAGGCAAATATAGAGATATGCTGTATTACAATATTTAAATATTTCATGAAAAAGTGATCTCCTTTCACTCTGATCGTAATATTCACTCAACATCGGTTAAATTTAATATTCGTTGGATCCAACAGATAAAACTTGCTTCGAGCGTTATAAAATAAGTTGTTTTGGTATCTTTATTAAAAATACGAAAATATAGTCAGAAGATAACACAAATCAACAATATATTTATTTATACGTTAACACCAGAACCACTATCTTCATTATCTAAGTTCTTAGATGAGGAGGAGGAGGAAGAAGAAGATTCTTCTTTCTGTTCAGGCTCCTTTTGATTATTCTCCTTATTTTCAGGAGTTGTACTACTGCTATCCTTCTTTTCTTCTTCTTCGTCGGAGTCGAGGTTTTCAGTAGTTTCTTCGTCTGCGATTGCCTCTTTGATAACAATAAGACCAAAGATCAAGGCGAACAATGCATCAGCAGCGAAGAATAAGAAAGCACCAAATTCTCCAATGCCTTTCTGCATGGCTGGGTAAATGAAAATAACAACGAAGCAGCCAACCCATGATGTCATGGAGTTGATTGATGAATCCATTGGACGAAGTGGTGGTGGAAACATTTCCGGAGAAGTGTACCATGGCATTGGAGCCAAAGCCAAACCAAAACCAAATTGATAAATGAAAATAAGAATAATTGAGAGAACAGTATTCCAATTAAATTTCTGGTTCAAAGCATAGATTAAGAGGGAAACGAAGCATGTGCTGCAAGAGATTCCCCACATAATTCTTCTCTTAACTTTGCCATCAAGAGAACCACCAACAATGCAAGCGATAAGCTGAGCGGCCATTGTGATAGCTGCAGCAATACCAGATGGAATTGGTACGTTAGCTGTCTTGAATAATGTACTAAGGTTGGTAATCATAGCGTTTGCACCAGATAATTGCTGGGCCAACATGATGAGAATCATAATGATAACCTTCTTGATGTATTGTTTATCAAAGATTGATTCTTTGATATCATCTTCGGAGTCATCTTCCTGATCATTATCTTCCTTTTGAGGAGCTGTCTCTGGGACAAACCAAATTGTGGCAATTTGGACAGCAGATGTAACGATGGCAAGAATATGAAGAGCCCACGGGTGATAATATTCACCAATGCAGAATAAAATGATGATACCAAAACAATTGACATCTGATTCATTGAGCCGAAGAAGCCACCATACTCAGGTGGTGCGACTTCAACAAGATACAAAGGTCCAATAGCTGAGCAAGCGCCCAAAATGATACCTAACAGTGCGCAAATGAATATCCCAAAATAGTAAAGCTTCTTTGTTGTAATGGAGAATAAACAAGCCCATAGTATAATATTAGCAACATCCAAAATGACAGTAACAACTCGTCTTCCGAAGAACTTGAAAAGGAATGTAGTAAGATAAGGACCAAAGCATGCTAACAATGATGTAATGGCGTTAAAAATCGTTACTTCAAAGGACGTTAAATCTGGAAACTTCTCTTGGTAATAAGGTAATGCAGGAGATGTGTAACCAACAATGTAACCAAATGTGAATGGCGTCAATACACTAGGTAATGCGTACAGTAGATGCTTGCCGCAAATTCCCATAATAAAAATATAACTTTATTTTATATGACGAGGTTATTCAATTTTTGAATTAACTCACAATTTGAAATGAATTTAAGGGCTCATCAAATAAATAAACATTCAAAATAAGACCAAATAGCAAGTATATAAAATTCACATGGTATATATTTTAAGACAATGTTTAACCATGATTACCGATAAACCAAAATAAATTTTGATTGGCTAAACTTTTGAATAGGTGCTCAAATCAACAACCAAATTTAGTTCCATATTATTTTGCAGTTAATAACGAATAACAATTTCATTTGAACAAATAAAATGAACAAAATTGAATAGGGCACTTTCAGTTCAGAAAAAACTTTGAAATAGCATGGATTTCAGCATTATTATAATATAAGTGCACAACACTACTCTTTTGCATTAATATAAAATCCAAAATTTAACTTTTTGTCACTAAATTGTTGAAAAAAATTCGAAAGGCGTGCCATAAGGACAATAGAACATCGCATCTTCAATATTAGGGATAAATCTACACAAAATTAATTGGAAAACCTATTATTTTCACGATTAATCCAATGATATAACAAATTTAATATCCAATATTTGCTATATTATTAAAAACATAAAAATTATATAATAGAATATGTAAAATCGATACAAAACTAAAACTAGATTAAAATGAATTCTATTGAATAATATGGATTTTAAATGTTGAGATTCTAAATAATATTTCATGGTTATCAATCTTATTAATGAATTATCAGAATATTTCGTGATTAAATTAAAAAGTACATCAAAATTGTCGGATAAGTGACCAAACTATTAATTCTGAGATAAACGTTACAACGAATTAACCTTTCAATTTCGATCATTTCCTCTCAATTTTTTATGAAAAAAGCGAATAATTGATTGAAAATTCTGAATATAAAACGCCTTTCAATTTCGAACCATTTGAACTAACAAAGATTGATATTCACATTTCAAATATTAAAAATAAAGGCTATTATTATTTTTTTTTTGAAAAATTATGTAAACTTGAAATTCACTTAAAGATATGAGCTCTCAATTTTCGACCCCCAATATACGTTTATTTTAGTTTCGGCATATTAACATGAAGCAAGAGCCAAACCCTTAAAGACGTGTCCTCTAGTTTTGCCAACTCTTTCATATATTGTAACTATTTTCAGGAAAAAACGCAAATTCAAAATTAGAAATTCACATTTAATCGAGTATAGTATTAAATTACTATCTTTCGTACACGGACCAAGCAACAACTCAAGGTGCATGCTCATTACAGACAAAATCCCCTCTAGTGCACTTAAATTGGGTGAGTTAGCACCAAACAAGCCATAAGTTAAAGATCTGAACTTGCTCCAGACAATGTATCACTTTAGTTATGAATGCACCAGAAATACGTCCCAAACTCATACATTTCTACGCAAATCACGATAATAAATATACTATTTTGTACTTTTTACAATAAATCTCTCTTTGTTACACTACAAAATCAATGTGCATTTCGTTGCACCAGTTTTGAATCTTGTTAAATAATGATTTTTGTTACTTTCATGATACAGTCCCATTTAGTAAACGGATTATTTACAAAATAAAAATAAAAATATATTTTTTATTTACGATTTTTTATATTTGGATTTTTAAGGCATAATTTAGAAAATATTAATAATTTAATCGATTTGATATTAAGTATGGAATTCCAAACGGGAACCGCGGTTGGTTACCATGGATTTCCGTCACCGGTCACATTTTAAAGATTTTTTAAGCCTTATAAAAATATGCTTTGTAAATCATTTTTTGTAAATCGGCAAAAATTTGGTAATTTTCTTCAACTAATAAATCTGCGAATAGCATTTATAATACAAGAACAATCTTTTAAAATGCGTTTGATTCATTTTTGTATAATTTCATATAGGCACATATATTCTTCCGGGACTTTCCGTGATTTTACCGTAAAATCATTAGTTTACACCAATTTTCCCGTATTTTGAATAGTTTACTGCACTTTTCCCGTAAAATTGAGTTACGGGAATCCGCAAAATTTCCGGACCTCATTTTTCATAGAATATAATAATAATATTTGATAAAAAGATATATTATTTATATTTTTGATTTTTGAATTACGGAAAAAGTGAATTGATAACTTGATTTTTTTATATGGTTAATTTTTCAAATGATATTATGAAGATCTAAAATATTAAAAGTAAAAAATTGAATTACGGAAAAAGTGAGGTCAAAAGTGAAATAAATTTGCAGAACAATTTTCATTGAAATAAGCTTTATTTTTCATTATTAATAACAATGCAAAAAAAATATTTATCACAGGTTCAAAATTTAAAATTAAATATTTTAATAATTTACATCTTATTCTTTATTTTATATTTAACCCGTGAAAATATCATTTAAAAATTGAATATATTCAAAAAGCTTTATTTTTATTATGACTGCATGGGATCCTCATGTATATGATGAGTGGATTCCATTTAAGAAGACGAAATATCCACCAACTCCTGAAACATTGGAAACAAAGTGTGGAAAAAATGTTTCACTACGATCGGCTATTATGAGAATGAGCCTAATCAATCAGACAAAGGAAGGCTCTTTACATACTGTGCCGAATGTAGTGAAACATTAGTTCAAGGGCAGTTCGTGCGATGCATTAAAAAAAGCAGGAAAAATGATTTTAAAGATCATAAGTGCAAATTTTTACTCCCAATGCCCAACTACGTTCCTGCTGAGCACCAAGTTGAGAATACTCAGCAAGCAGTTGGCTCTGGTAATGATCCTTCGTTAGAAGAGATCATTGCCAGGCTTATTGCGAGCCTAGATATAAGCCTTTATGCCACAATGAAGCCAGCATTTAAAAGCTTCCTAGAGAGCTTCGCCAAATGGCTTAAAAATAAAGTCAATCGCGAACAGGGCATCAACTTTACAATCCCAGACATTGAGTTCACACGGCGCGGTGTCAGAGAGGCATTGATTACTTTAGGCAAAACAGACTCCTCTCGGGGCCTAAAGTTCTGCGAGGAATTCCGCATCTTCTCAATTTCCCTGGACTGCGGAACACACGGCAGCCGTCATGGTCTATTCTCTTGTGTGTGCAATCCAGGCAAAACAGATCGCCACCAATTCTTCGACACAACAATTTCGACTAATTGGACATACGAGGACTACCATACGTGGTTTGATTCTCTTAAGGTTAATAAAAACCACGTAGCTGGAGTAGTCGGAGATGGTTTGCCAGCCCAGGTTAAAGGACTCTGCCACTGGAGGCCAGAAGGAGCCCTTTTCCCTGGCTTACAAACCGTGTACATTCGTTGCCTTAACCACGTCTTGAACAATGCTATTGTCCACGCACGTAAGCAATGTCCATTGTTGAATGAACTGATGAATAGAGTTCAACAGATTATCATTATCTTTAAGAATCACGATATGAGAGCGAGATACAAGATCAGGGTTCCATCAATCCCGGAAACTCGCTGGCTATACATATATGATACTCTGTTTTTCATCTTTGATAATCTGGAAACAATTAATACTGCTTTAAGAAGTGGAGATCTTCCACTATCCCTTTCCAGAGCTACACGTGAACAGTTACAATGGACACGTGATGGAATTCCTCCACTCTTTAAAGATGCTTTAATGATATTCAAGCCATTAAAGCAACTTCAATTATGGCTGAAATCCAACAAGTCCATGGGTGCTTATGCATTCCTGATGATACAACAGTGCCAAGGGATGTTGGATGACATGGCAGGAAGATTAACGCCAGATGGTGAAGAGATTCTCCGATCAATCACTACAATATTCAAAAATGATATGAAAGAATATGGTAGAATTGATTTGCTTCGGTTTGCTTTCGGCTTTACACCGTTAGCAAGGAAGATCATCAGAGACAAGAAGGGTTTTGGAGGAAAGACAAGCTATCCACCTATAATGCAGTTGAAAGATGTGCAAGTCCCAACGATTCCTTCCCTGAGGATCATCAATCGCGAGATCACATTTGAGAAACTCGGCGAAAATTAATACACCTATCAAGTGTACGGAGGCACTGCGCACCTACTTACCCATTATATGTGAATTTGACACTTTACGAAACCGCTAACGTATATTTTACAACACAAACGACAACACTAACTTAACCTTAAATATTTACAAAGCCGCCAACCACTTCACCTCACTAACGAACTCACTAATGAAAAAATAAACGTTCTCATAAATTTTCTTCTATATCTTCATCGTCAATGTTAACTCTATTGTAGTCATACTTGAAGTCATAAAGTTTCTCAAGTTTTGAAATGCATAGTCTTGTTAACTTACCTTCATCATAAGTTTTTATAAAACTACCATGACAATCTTTATACACAGTCAATGTATAGTCAACTGGTCTAGGATGAAGTGTAAAGAACATGTTATACTCAGGAAGGAAGAATAAATGTTTAAATGTATGTTTGTTATATTTTTCGATTTGTATGAGTTGCTTTTGTTCTGTCATTTATAAAAATAAAATAAAAAATAAAATAAAAAATAAACTTAAAAATTAATGATATCACCACCCTCACACGTATGAAAACATAGCACAAAAATAAATTTAGGTGAAGTGGTGAGATCTCACCTCTTTTTTCACCCTGTTGAATTCATTGCTTTATAACTCTCTTCCTTTCTCCAACTCTTCTAACTTCTTCTTAAGTTCAGCAATGTTGTCCTCATGAAGTTTAATCTTTCTCAAAATTCCTTCTTTATCTAATGGTTGCTTTATCTTTCTAAACTGAACTCTACCATCCTTCATAGTATGAATGTAAAAACCTTCTGGAATAGTTGATTTAATGTATTCTACAAAAACTTTTGTTTCATTGCTTCAGTGACTTTATCGTCATTTCAATCAAATAAAAATTTTAATATTAAATAAAAATAACGTTATTTTTTCAGTAAGGAAACGCAGGAGTTTTACGATTTATTTGAGGAGTAGGTTCTGGTTTAAATGTTGGAGTCGGTTTAGGAGTTGACTTTTGAACAGGAGTTTGTACTTCCATAGGTTCAGGAGTCATTGAAGGTTTTGCTTGTGAAGGCGTTGGTTTTGGCGAAGGTGTTGGAGTTTGTTTAACTTCAGCTACTTCAGTATTATTTACAACATTTGCTTTATTTCTTTTCAACATCATAACTGCTCCTGCTGTAGCTAGCAAACCTAGTGGGAGACCATATCTTATATAAGGACTTGACCAAATGCTATTTTTGACAGGAGCTGGTGGAACACCTAACCTTGGTGAGACTGCTCTTTGCCATTGTGCAGCTCGTAAGAAATATTCAATAGGTGCTCCATAATCGTTTGGTAAAGTTTGTTTCATAGATGGTGAAGGTTCACGAGAGCTTGATGAAGAACTCATTTATAAGCTTTAAAAATAAACGTTCATCCTTTATTCCTCACTGTCGTCCGTAGCTAAGTTATAGTCATCTAATCTTATTATGGGGATGCCATTAGCACGCACCTGAATGGCAAAGCAACAATCCCTCATAAATCCAATAAGTGGCTTTGGTACATTTTCAGTTGCTAGTTCAATAGGTCCTTTAACAGACAATTTGTATGTTATTGGAGCAGTAGATGTTTGACCTTGCTGGAAGCAAAAGTCCACTTCTGTTGGAAAACCACATAAGAAATGTGTGTTGTCATAGCTATCCCATTTATGTTCCACACTACCATCATCCACCAATGACCTCATAACATCTTCATTAAATCCTATCATATCATTGTTTGTATTGCAGCGTTCGCAACCATTTCATAAAATACAGGTCCATATGATTTTTCAGGTTCTGCAGGCATATTTCCATAAGCTCCCATGGAAAGCTGAAGATATTTAAACTTAGGGTTCTCAAAATTAACATAATAGTTGTCTTTCTTTCTAAATAGTGCCCAAATACTTTTAACATTAATAGGCGTATAAGCTGCTGTAAATGTTGCACTTGAACTATCTGTATTCTTTGAGAATGAACCGTCCATAGGAATCCAATCCATAACTTTAACAGGAAAACATAAAGCCTCGTTTGTATAATGTTCTACAAGTTCTGTATAAATGTTAGGGTCTAAAGAGAATGACTTTGGATGAATGAAACATTCATTAAAATCCATCTTTGTTCGAAATAGTTGCTGGGTTACAGTTGTAATAGTAACTGTTCCACTAGCTTCTACTGCTTCGTTATCATAGTGAATGGTTCATTCCATGGAACAAATTTATTTGTCGGTGGATTTGAATCTGAAGCAAATGCAACTTTAAGAGTTGGATTGAAAGCAATGATATCATTTACAGATATAGATGTGCATTGTAAGGCGTCGCTACTGAACTTTACTTTAAGCTGAATGTTTCCTGCAAAAGCTGGAATAAATCGAATAGCTTCTAATGGAAGGAATCTTCTAACAGGAATTCTTAAACGAAGCTTAAAATCAAATGATTTTCCTGCTGTAATTGGACCACTAACAATTTGTCCTGTTCTGCATGTTCCCGAATGACTCCATACATCTTCATGTCGAGTCTTTGAGAAAACATCTACTTTCTTTATTTGTTCGGTAGTTTGTGAGTTTGAAGTTATATATGCTTCTTCTCTTGCGTTGTCTTGAGAATATACGATACGACCATTTGCAAGGATTTGATATCCAGCAACTGCATAGAAAGCGTCATCGAAACCAATCCAAAATCCTGGTGGGTTTGTTTTATTGGAACCTGAACCAATTTCTTTATCTACAATAAATTGACCTTCCATTTTATACGTAATGAATGTATTGTAAAGGTCCAACATATTTTCACCAGGAGGTGAGAGATTGAATGTTACCCATGTGTTATCTTTAGCAGTTCCAGGTTGTGATGGAATCTTTGCGTCAGAATATTTTCTATTAGTGTCACCAATTTGAACTGCATTGTCTATGATATCGAAATATGAGCGAATCTGATGAATATGCTCTGCTGGAGTAAATTCGTTTAGCTGTTCGTTCTGCATGTATTTACTTCAGATAAAAATATCTATTTACTTCATTATTCTCACTCTTCTTCTTGGCATTCGTGGTGGAAGTTGTTTCTTGACATTTTCAATGAACTGTACATTCTCTTTTGTCTCAACTTCTTTCACTGGTGGGTCAGGGTTCTTTGACTCGGTTTGTTTTTCAATGAAATTCACGAACTTTGCAATAAGCTCTTGGTTCGTTATTGAAAGTACATCTGGCTTCTTTTCTTCTTGTTCTATTGACTTTTCAGTTTGAACAGAAGGTTTTATATGGGCTTCGTGGACTTCACCCTTGCCATACACCTTAATGTTGTCGCTTTCTGCATTCGCTAATGGAACCTTTCTTTTTCTTACGTATATTTTACCATCTTTACTCTGACTTACGTAATAGAAAGGATGTTGTATTCCTCTTGCGTCATTTAATATAATAGACTCTCGCTCTGATTTTGACAAGCTCATTTTACATCGGTTAAAGTTTTAATTTTGTTTTTTATCTGCAGTCAAATGACTCAGACAAGCCCTACGGACAAGACCCAAGGGGTCATAGATGTTGAAGCATTGAAGAAAGAAATTCGTGAGCAAATTTTATCCGAACTGAAGGAACAAAAACAAGAACAAAAGCCAGAGAGACCAAAGAGAAAACTTAGTGAAAAACAACTTGCTGCATTAGCTGCTGGAAGACAAAAGAACCCACGTTTGCTGGCGAAGAAAGCTAGAGAAGAAGCTGAAGCAAAAGCTAAAGAAGAAGCAAAAGCAAAGAAAGAGTAAATGGTTTATTTTTATCCGAATTAAATGTATAGACAAATACCTTTATCTGTTGCGTTCAGTAGTGAAAACCCTGACGTCAAAATAAAGGGGAACAGAGTAACGTTTAAGTTTCCAACAGACTGGATTGTGAACATAAATGAAGAGAAGTACATTGGCATAACAAATATGTATATAACACGTGCTTTCAGAAAGGTTGACTTTATACTTCAAGTCGAGATAGAAAATGACGAACAGTCTTTAAGCGCCCAAAACATTCACATATACAAATACTTTAAAGACGATACAACATTGTTGCAATGTATGATTTCATTTAATGAGATGTTCGAGAAAAAGTTCAACATTGAAGTACAAACTTTACAGCCTTTACGTGAGTTTCTTGCACAACTGAAAGAAGAAGGTAGTCAGCCACAACTTATAGACTTTCATTATGAATTTAATGAAAATGAAGATGGAACTCATGACTGTCAATTCATTGTATTCTCACCATTCAATGAAGTCGCTAAAGAGAAAGAAAATCCATTACGTATAAGATTTCAAATCTCTGAACCACGTGATGATTTCAAGAATGTTTTCCACTCATGACCGAGGAAAAATGAATTTTCCGAAATTAGATTTCCAGGTATTTGGGATAGAAAGCAAGCTATATTATATTCAAACTTAAGTAAGGGAGTTGAAAATGAGTTCATTGGTCATACAAGAACTTCACCACTTCCTAACCCTAAATACTATAAATTAACTGGCTTCAATCGTGAGTTTTGGATAGACATGTTCTCCACTCATGACCATAACTGCCCAGTGTTCTTACCTCCAGACCATAAGGACTGTCTCTACATTGAAGCACAACTCTTAAACTCTACCATCGCAGTATTGTAAATGACCACATGGGCTTCGCCCTTGCCGCTAGCGGCTTATTTTTATCACGAATGACCTCATTGCTGACAAAAATAAATGACCTCAGAACTTCAACTTACGAATAAAGCTTGTTTTAGTCGTTATTGAGAAGTTAAACTTTTCAGCAAAGCAAGGACTAGAAGACTTACATAAGTCAAATCCAATCCCTTGACCGTCATAAAGTGCTTTGTAAAGTTTCATTAAACTGAACTCAGAGTCTTTGTCATATGTTCCAACAGGTATGTGAATGTTCTTATCTTCATTGTAATAGCATTGTATAGCTTCAGGAAACATTTCATTAGCTGTTAAAGCAAGAACGTCTTGTTTTACACCTTTACAACGTGCATGAAATGCAACTTCATTTAAATCATTCGTGAGTAAGTCTATGTAAGTCTTCTTTCCACAAAATATTGACTCGTATGCTAAACTTTGTTTTCCAGGTGTTATTTCTGCGAAGTCAGAATGGAACTGACCAAGGTTCTTTCCTATAAGTTCGCGACCGTATCTCTTCTTAAACTCTGCTGCAAGCTTTGGTATGTCTTCATTGAAAATATGCATGCTATCGCAGTCCTGGTAAAATATTTGAAGACCCATATCTTCAGCAGTACAGAATACTTCGTTCATAATACGTTTTGACATAGACAGAATGTTAACACCAAGTGGACAGAAGTTAAAGTGTCTGCAAATGCTTTTCGTTAGCTTGAAAATAGTTTTATCTGAACCATCCAAACCTTCGAACTTCACTATATGGTTGTAGTTTCTGATGGCATATCTTATAGCATCTTTGTCATTTACTATGGTTATTTTTGACTCAATAGGAGATAGAATAGTTTTGCCATAAATACTGTTCAGAATGAGCTTTATATTTTCTTGCAAAGGATTTCCTTCTTTCTTATACTTTAACCTTAACTCAAACAACTTCTTTACTTCATCTCTTATTCTAATATCTCTGTTTCCATCGTAATAATATCCTTGCAACACTTCACATTTGACACCTTGATATTTTATGAGGTCTTGTAATGTTATATGGTCAACATACATTAAACAGCAAGTGTTTGAACTTCTGGAACGTTAAGTTCTGGATTTAGTTCAGGGTCACAAACTATTAAAGGAAAGTGTCTATGTATTCCAATCTCTGTTATCTTAATGAGAACAAAGAAGCCAGACATAAACTTTTCACCAATGGGTTCCTTTTGGTCGTCATCGAATAAATGTCTCATGAGATACTCTGTGCTTAACATTTCTTTCTTCAATACTTTGGAATACCTTCTAAAGTATAAAGTCTTGCTATAGCGATGGATATAATGAAACAGCGTCGAAATCAGCAATGAGTTTCTCTTTCTCTTTTGTTTCATGTTATCTGACAGCATACATCTTCCACCTTGAATACAGCGTGAAATAAATTCTCTTGGTTTATTTGAGAGGTCATATAAATTTCCATTCGGGAAGTACACTCTGTTCTCAAATAATTTGTTAGCAATTGAACAAATACTAACGTAGTCATAAACGTTTAAATCAAATTCTTTCAATATGTCATTGCGGAACTTAACAAAACCTTCTCTTAAAATTCTTACATCTTGTTTGCAATAAAATGTGCTATACTTTTCTAAGTCGAAGTGGTTCTCATCTATTCTGCAACCTTTGATGGAATCTATGTTTTTCATGAATGTATCTGCATCCCGGATAAACTTACATGCTTCAGAAATGACACCAGTTCTGTTGTCATTTGCTAACAAAACTGCTGTAGTAGTTATATGGAAATACTTCTTTCGGTCCTGTTTGTAAGTTAAACATAGCAGGAAATAGTTTAAGCTTCTTATTTATAACACTGTAAGAGTCTTTTATAATAATTGCCCTTCCTTTATATAAGCCAGTTATTTGCATTGTTCGTGAACCTTTAATGATGGGAGTTCCTTTCACTTCTGTCATGTGTCTTAAGATGAAGTTTATATCATAACTGAGGTTATGGAAATATATTAAACTCTTGTCAGGAAGTCGTTCCAAAAATTCTGTTGCACAGTTCTGACCCCAAATGCTTTCACTCACTGAACCATCTTCACTGTCGTAACATATGTTAAAAGCTTTATGAAAGCCATCGTACTGCACTCAAAGTCAGCAAAGAAAACGTGCTCAGGAATGAACTTGCACTTATTTTTATTTACTTCTTTTGACTCGGCTTTCTTCTTCAGTTGTACACAATACTTTGGAGCATATGTCAAATCTTTAAATGGTGCAAGGTTCTGTTTATATAAGTCAGTCGTATATGTGAAAAGTTCTCCATAAGAAATAGGTTCGAAATATTTGCACTCCCACAATGTTTTCATAACATCCCATAACGGTGTTGTTCTATCATAACGAACTACATATTTATCTTCTCTCTTTGTATAAATCTTCATTTGTTTCTCAATGTTCATTCCACCACAAGCTTTGAGAATTTCTTTGTAATTTCTGACGAAATATGTTGTCATTGGTAATCTTTCATTTAGCATGTAGTGGTCTTCAACAAGAAGTAAGTCAATAGTTCTAACAGTTTCACATTCTTTTGGTATGTATCTCTTTATTTCATTATGTCTTGAGTCATTGAAATAACCAATGGTAACATTAAATGCTATACCTGTTGCGTCAGAAATTTCTTGTACTTTACTTTGAGGAAAGTCTCTAACACGAATGACTTCTCTCATGTGGTCAATAGTCTCTCATCTACTCAGCCTGAATGCAAGCATAAACGAAACAATTGTCTTCTGTCATAAGTGCTGCAGTTCTTTTGTTCAATTCATTGAAGATTTGGTAGCGTTCAAGATTTATAGGTAATGTGCAAAGATACTTCCAGAACTGACCGCTTCTCTTCTTATAAAACTTCTTTTCACCATTATCTTTCCAAAAGCTTTCTATAAGTGCTGGGTTTCCTGTTTGCTTAAGAGCTTCCAAAATGGCTTTCTGGTCATTTGTCAGTGTGCTTTCATCTCTATATGGTCTCTTTTTTGGTTTGCCTTTCTTTACATCTGACATCGTTAAGCCTTCATATTCTGTTAAATCATACATCTTTATTTCGGTAAGATTCTTTATGTTTGTCAAGAAGAAGTCATAGTGCATTTCAACAATACCTGCAGCATTTGCTTCTATCTCTGATATAAAGTTCTCCTTCAAGAGCTGATGTAGTAATGTTCCAATATTATTGAGGTTTAACGTAGAACATTCATACTTTCCACCAAGTTTATAACATACCATCCATCTCTGTTGTGAGTTTATTTTAATTTTCTCTAAGAGTCTCATGAAAACCTTACCGAAATGTTTGTGTAAGTAGTCTCTGTTTGGTTCATCTAAAGCTTCGATGTTAAAGTCAATGAGTCTATTGCCTGACTTCACATTTCTCTTCCTATTCTCTTCATCTTTCTTTAACCATCTCTCACCTTCTTTTGGTTTGTCGTCAATGGAACGAATGACATCGTTAGCTTTGCGAACTTGTTCTATAGCGCTCTTAAACATCTCTCTTCTCTGTTGTTTCAGTGTGTCGTCTCTTCTTCTTGTTTCACCAACGTTTGCATTTGTTATGTCAAACATTTCTCTTCTTACTTCATGAGGTACTGAACGTCTATGATATAAGTCAATAGCAACGTCATTTAAAGGAAATGCTCTTGCATGGACTTCGTCCTCGCCGCGTTGCGGCTTTATGAACTCATGAATTCTATCATAACTTATTGCACCATTATAGTCATTGAGGATGTCAGCGAGTGCTTTTTTGTTTGTTGCGTAATGTTTTGCTACTTCTATGTTAGCTTCTGTAGAAGTTGTTTTATTTCCGAGTGTTCTAACTTAGACAACTTCCGATACATCTTTAGTAGGAAATAAAAAAATATTTTTTGAAAAAATTAGATTAGATTTTTTTAAGTTATTTTTCAAAATAATTTAATATTTTTATTTTAATGAAACACATGCAAGATTGCAAGTTCTTTTCATACAATGCCCTCGCTACTGCCATCAAGAATGAGTTCAATGATGCTGCAAACGTTAATGTTATCTTTAACAAGAAGTTTGTGAAAGAATCTAAGTTTGGTCAGTATGTCAGACCATTAGCTATCGTCATTGACCGCAAACGTTATACTTCACAAGAGTTAGCAGTAGTTTTGAAACAAAAGAGTTTCTTCGTGAATGTCAAAGATACTCATTATACTGTCATAAAGAACTCTAATATTGACTTCTTCAGTATTGCTTTAAATCTTTCCGAACAGAAAGAATATAAGAAGGGTGAAACAAATGTGAAATATTATCCTTCATCTCTGAAGACAATAACGAACAAAGATGTTATACAGAAATTCTTACCAAAGGTTGAAGAAGCTTCTATTGACATTGACGAAGGAAGTGAAATGGTTGAAGAAATAGACCCTGAAGCCATTTAAGCAAAAATATATTTTTGAATAACTGATGGTGTCACCACGTCACCATGTGTCACCAGGTTAATTAACTTCTTTTAAAAATGATGACAACATGACATTTTGACAACAGGTACGAAAGAGCGAACAGCATGATGCTTCGTTAATGTTATCGTTAATGCTTACAGTATCGAACATAATTGACGTAGGATTCATGACTTCTTCGTAAATGAGTGTAAATATAGCACAAAAATATATTTTAGGTGAAGAGGTGAGATCTCACCCGTTTTTTCACCTCTTTTTTCACCTCATTCTCTCTTCGTTAATGTTGTCGTGACTTCTTCGTTAATGTTGTCGTGACTTCATTCTTCCTCTTTGAAGTTATCGAAATATTCTGTTATTTTTTCCTTCAGTAATGTTAAGTCTTCTTTGAATGTAAGTATTGTGCAACCTTTGATGTCATAGTGTGTTTGAGGAAGAGTATTTTTGACAATTTCCTTTATTTGCTCATTCGGTGTCATTGAAATCGGTAAGTTTTCACGATAGAACCAGTTTCTGTCAGATTTATATATTTTAGCTAAGTCATAAAAGCTCTTGTTGTTTCTTCTGACTAAATGCAACATAACCATATCTTTATCTTCTTCTTTCTCCAACTCTTCAGTATATATCATATACCTATAACTCTTTTCCTTTCCTTTTGGTACTGAACGCGGTATTCTTTTCTGTATGCTTTTGTCTTTGGATTCAATGACTTCATCTTTTGCATGAAGTTTCTTTTCCATCTCTCCACGTTCTGCTTTATATAGTTCATCTAACATCATGAAAATATAACAAGCATAACGAGGTGAAGCCCACATTGCTACAGCATTTACTAAAAGTCTATGAACATAATAACCTTTCAAACCAGGAGCCAAATTCTTGCGATTTTCGTACGGAATCTCTTCTCTCGGTTTTCCGAGGGAAGCAATCATATGAGGAAATTCTTCTAAAAGTTCTTTTGTCTGTTGGTTTTCAAACCAATGATATGCTTGCTTTGTAGAACGAAGAGCATTCATTATACTTTGCATTTGGTACATGTCATCTTTGACTGAACGAATGAGACGTAACTGTTTGTTATACTGTATGTACTCGTATTCTTCATTTATAGCTTCATGGACTATAACTGTTGTTGTGTTCTCTGATGTTGTCATTACTGTCTTTACATACAAAATAAAAAAATAAATAAAAAAAAAACTAACTTTATTTTCTGACTTTCACAAAAGACCAAAAATAAACGCTTTACATGTATTTTTCAGCAACTTCGTCAAATAATTTTATAGCTTTATCTATCTCATCTACTTCAAACGTTTTTTACCTTTCGTGGGAGCACCATACATTTTCTCAAAAACTTCAAGCAGTTCTGTTTCAGCAGCTCTCATATCATTAACAAACACAACCTTGACTCTATTGACTGTACTGTCATATCTTTGAGTTATATTATATGTCCTTCCTATCTTATATCTTTTTGTGTTGAAGTCCTTCGGTTTCTGAACGATGTAAAGTAAGCCTTCACTGCAACGTTCCGTATCGAATGAACCATATGTTATGAAGTTATATCCAACAACTGGGTCTAACCATAACAAAACTATTGGTATAAGACTTTTGTCTATAAGATATGCTCTTGTTCCATGAAATGCTACTGATATCATAAGCTCAGGATTTCTTGTTAAAATTTTCTGAGTTGAAGCATTTCTAACCCAGTCGTTTGTTTTCTTTCCAGATGGAGATATAATGTCTGACAAAGAATATTTGTTGTATTTCTTTGAGTATCTTACGTTTAAATCACCTATTCTAACCACTTTGGTGTCATTGTCTATCTTTCTAACTGTTTCAAACTCAATGTTTGTCATTACTGTCTTTACATACAAAATAACTAATGAAATTCATTATTTTTGTTGCTGAATTCAATAAAAATATAATTGAGGTGAAGAGGTGAGATCTCACCTGTTTTCTCACCTGTTTTC
Source organism: Trichomonas vaginalis G3 (assembly GCF_026262505.1). NCBI lineage: Eukaryota > Parabasalia > Trichomonadida > Trichomonadidae > Trichomonas > Trichomonas vaginalis. The sequence goes on from NC_067205.1 coordinate 8,421,696, forward strand.
TCACCTCTTTTTTCACAAGCGTTTTACATGAATTGTACGATGTATATTTGAAATCCTAAACAATTTCGTAGCTTCTATTTCTTCTTTTAGTACATCGAATGTTTTAATCATGCCGAAAGTCTCTTTATATTTCTTCTTGACGTCAGACAGAAGGAAATCTTCTGCTGTTGGATAGTTTTATTAAGAAATGTCAACATATCCATTTTATCTTCTGCTGGCTTTTCTGCTTCTTTCTTTAAGTCTGCATAGTCGTTTCGCATTCTTTCTATCTTTTTGACTGAGTAGTTATATTTTCTTATTGCTGCTTTACATTTTGAACATTGCGGCATCGTTTTTGCGTTATACATTGAAATAAAACCAGCTAGAAACAACTAAGGCGTCAATGGTTTTCTTTAACTCAAAAGCTGCTGGTTTTATCTGTTCATTCCATACTTTACCTCTTCTATCTTTATCTCTTATCTGCCATACACATTTTGCAACTAATGAAACAAAGTTATCGTATGTCTTAAATTCTTCGGATTTGTAAAGGTCAGAAATATTTTTATAAACCATGTCGCAATCTTTGTCCATAACTTTATGGTTGCAATGAAAACCAAGAAATTCATAATTTACTTTACGTATGAATTTCTTAATTTCTACTGAGTCAGTTGCTTTGACTTCAATTTCGTCGAATTCAGGAATAGTTAGTTTTTGCTGCTGAATTTCAGGTAGTTTAGGCAAATGGTCGATGAGGTCCTCCATTTCATAAAGATACTGTTCATTTGTTTCATCTTTCGCACTACAGTCTAAATTACTTGTTAAAAGTTCTTGCTTTATCTTCTGGATTTCTGTTTCAAAAGTATATGAAGAAGGAATAAAGCTTTTCATCTCTACCAACATTGACGTAGGATTCATGACTAGCGAGTTTGGTGCTGTAGTTGTTTGAATTGTTGTTGTGCCGATTGTTGAAATCATATTTTTATACAAAATAAAAAATAAATAAAAATAAAACTAACCTTATTTTTTCTATCTTAAGGAAATTCATGAAAATTCACGAGAAAGCTAAAGCAATCTGAGCCGCTAAGCGGCGAGGGTGAAAAAAGAGGTGAAAAAACGGGTGAGATCTCACCTCTTCACCTAAAATATATTTTTGGTGTAAATTTATGACAAAAATAAATGGTACATTAATGATATCATGACTGTTCTCATTCATGTCTGATTTACATCTAATGAAAAGTTTAGAAGAATTTTCTTATTCTTTCTGGCTTATTTTTGTCTTTCCAGTACTCCCGCTCTAATGGTCCCAGATGTGTTGGCTTTGACTCTCTCAAGTTCTTAGATGGTATAACATCTTCACGCCTCCTTCATATTCTTACTTTATAAGTGTCATCGTTTATGTTATAGCCAAGTATTTCAATAACCACTCCTCGCTTTGCTTCGTCAATGGTTTCAGAAAGTTTGCCATTACTACTTTCGACTAATTTGTGACGAGGGTAAAACGCAATAGAGTCGTCGGCAGCTTTTATAAGATATCCATTACCTTGTGTAGAGTCTACGATATAATAGTTTCTACTTAACCTTAAACGTTTCTTTGTCAACGGTTTGTCGTCAAGAACTACACGAACTTTTGTTCCAGGAATGAGGGTAAATTGTGTTGAATTTCTGATATTTTGTGTTTGGCTTCGTTTCTTTTGTATATACTTTTCTTCTTGTTGTTGTGTCATTGAATTTGGTGTATGTCCTGTTGTAGAATGTGTTGAGGAATTATATATTTCGAGAAAATGTTTCATTGTTTCTTCGGTAAAGTCTCGCTCTTGGTTTAAATCTCTGAGCGTTCTTATGAAGCGGTTTATGATGCCGAGTATGTTATGGTTATGGTCTTCAGTAGTGTAGTGAGTTATGTTATGCTTAATGAGAAAATCTGTGATTTCATTGCTGAGGTATGCACTGTCTTGGTCTGATGTTAAAGTACTTGGGCTATGTTCTGCTACAAACTTTTGTAAAACTCTTAACACTTCACGAGTTCCTTTATTTTTCATTGGATATGCATATGCTTTACGAGTGTTAACATTAATGAAGATGAGGAATGGTTTATGTCCTCCTTTTCTGCTTTGAATGAGAGTGTCAAATTGGTATGCGTCAGGAGTGTTGGAGTAAATTAGTAAAAAGTAGTCGTAAGGGTTTATTTTTGTTTGGTGTACAACATTTTTGTCAAAGAACCTTTTCACTTCAGCTCTGTTAGTAAATCCCCAACTCTTTGCAGCTTCATTGAACTTCTTAAATGACCTCCATGGATGTTGTTCGAATACTTCTTTCAAGCTCATTTATGTAAAGTTAAAGATTTTATTCTAGGCTCAAGCGCGTTCATTGAACGCGGTACCATGCGAATACAGTCATAAATGGTGGCATATAATCTGCACCCGAGCCTGTTGGATTTGTTGTGAAAGTATGGACATGATTTCCTCCTGGTTCAGTTTGTCGAAAAATCTTTTTTGCTGAATTGTTATAAGATGGAGATAAAACATCATGACCGGCTTCATAGTCTGAGTTGTATAATGGGTGGTCTCTTAATGAGTGTCTATGGTCGCCAGAAAAGTTTGTAGTTCCTGTATGAGTGTGTGGTGGAAGGTTTGCTTCTTTAATTTTCTTCGAACCTCCTGTTTGCTTTGAAGAGTTAGCACAGTATAAGAATTTATCTACAATCTGCTTCCACGTACCAAAACCTAAAACACTTGCTGGATTTGTTGAGTTCATTGACGTATAAATAGAGCCTATAGGATATAATGTTTGAAGTATTTCAGTCTTTAATGTTTGAAGCTCTGTTTTGTCTGCTTTCTTATCATATAAATTTTGAACAGAAAATTTAACATTATTTTCATCATCCATGACATAAACATTTTTACAGCTAATTTCTTTCTTCGTTGTTATGTTTTCATTCGATGTTAAACCTTGTGGAAAGTTAGGAGGTTTATAATATAATACATCCCCACCAGTTCCGCCAACCGTTCCTTCAATACTTTCTATAGCAACAGTTGAGAAGGAGTTATGTGTATGTTCTTTATCTGCTTTCTTATCTAACATTGCTGGTAGTTTATATGTTTCAAAGTTTCTGGCATGACCTTCAATGTTCATACATTTACTATTTAAGGAGTTTAGTGTATCTTTTACGCTTGTACTTGGATTCTCTAAAGGTGCACTTGAACCAAGGGTATAGTTCAATATTATGTCGTCTGCTCTAACAGTAGTGAAGGATTCATGTGTATGGTTCTTGTCAGCTTTACTATTTAATGTAGCTTGAAGTTCATTTATATCGGAGATATTGTGTTTATGAGATTTCAAAACTTTGTTCATTGCTTCAAGTTCATCTTTGTCAGCTTTACTTTTAATAGCATCTTCAAAAGTTATTTTTGCCTTAACTCTCAAAGTAAATCTTGGTTCAACTAATACGCCGTTAACAGAGAAACTAGAAGCATAAATTTCATCGTTATAACCAAATGCTTCTGGTGCTTTACCTGTGTCATACTGTACAGTACAGCTTATGTCATAACCTTTAGCACGAATGTATTTATATCTTCTTTCATTAACATCCTCAGTGCTTATTTGTTCATCCTGTGTTAAATATCCATGGTAGTCCGTTATAATCTGTTCATCTGAAGTTATATAATGAACGTGGTTCTTGACTTTATCACTCAGAGCTAAAAGCTCATTTTTGTCTGCTTTTTCGGCTAATTTCTCATTAACATCATTTATTTCTAATTCAACTCTTCCGCCAGAACTCTTATTATCATTAATCTTTTTCATTAATTCGGTAATTACGTCATAAAGACTATATTCTGTTTTCGGTTTTGTAAATAATGAGTCAAAATTTCTTTTCATCATTACATCGCTGACATTAATGATATCACCAATTCCTTTTTCATTTATTCTCTTCATTAATTCTGCAATAATGACGAATATATAATCTGTTAATTTATTCTCTTCATCGAGGGTTATAGAATGTTTTGAAATTGAATCATTAACTCCTCTAAATAAATCAATAACTTCAGGATACACGTTTTTAATGTCTCGAATAACCCGACCAGTATCCTGTTGTTCATGTTCTTCGTTCCCGTCGTTACGTGGTTTTATATCTCTAACCATCATCAACGCAGCCATAACCGGAGGGTTTGTTGCTATCTGTTCGAAAATCCGTCCGTTATGTACGGTATATCTAAATAATTTCTTTGTGTTTGTTAAAACATTTGAAACAAGTCTTTTAAAACCATCTACAAAATTTCCTGTTTCACCTAATGTTCTTGCAGCATTTACAAGCTCACCCATTCCCGCTTTTGACCCCAAAAACGTCCATATTGCATTTATTTCACTTTGTATAGTTGTCCATTCAGCGAAACTAACACCCGCATTCGCTAAGCTGAAAATGAAATTCAGTGGATCGAACTTAATTCCACCTTCTTTTTCAATTTCAACGAACTCACTAACATGAGATTTTAAGTATTCTTTCGTTAAAATTGTTTTCCCCGATGTTATGTCATTAACGAAACTATCGCCGTCAAAAGTTAACGAATTCAATTTCGTCGTTGATGCTTTTATTTCATACACCGCTTTATCAATAGTTTTTGGCTCACCTTCTTTAGAAGCATATGAAACATTAATGAATGAATTATATGTATTCGTGAATGAATTAAAATCAATGATTTTCATTAATGACGCCTTTAATGATTCATTTACTGTCGAATCCCTTAAAGTAATTAATGAACTGTCATTTATGAAAGGTACACTGCAAACCGTCGAGTTTGGATCAAATGCTGTAGTTGGTGCAGGAATATTAATGATATAAGTCATTAAATCATTAAGTGACGTAAATAATGTTGTCGTTTTTGATTTAATTTCTTTAGCATCTGTTATATACGGTAATTTTATTTCTGTAGTTTCTGAATTAAAGATATTCGCTAAAATGTTTTGTAAACTGTTTTGAACAGCTGTATAAACCGTTGAATTCGGAACTCTTACGATTTCACCGTCCTTAATAAAGGGCATTGCACATGGTGTAGTGCTTGGGTCAAATCTTTTTGGGTTATGATTCAACATATATTCTAATGCTTCATAAACAGACCTATATACGGTTGTATTATCTTTTTCAATAATTTCACCGTCCTTTATAAACGGCATAGTACATGGAGTTAAAATAGGGTCAAACTTTTCATAGTCCTTCCATGTTATGTATTTCTCAGTATTTCCATCAGTGATAACAATATATTTGTCAGTAAGTGTGAGAGAGTATTGACCAAAATATAAACGTTTAGCTCTGTCAGCTTCATACGCATATGCAGCTATACTCATATTTTAATGAGAATAAAATGTTGTTCTATTTGCAAAGTACAGACCCAAACGAATACGGGACAGTAAAGCTACAAACAAACTTAGGTCTTCAGAATGAAGCCCTTGCTTTCAGAGTTGTTGACTTCAATACTATCGCAACTTTTGTCATAACAGATGAAACAGATTTCATGGAGATTGAAATAGATGGAAAGAAGCACGAAATAAGATTTCACAATAATGTAGAATATAAGATGGAAACATTAGCTGGAGTGTTAAATGCTCTCATAAATACTACAATAAACAAGGATAACGAAGAAAACTTAATGAATGTGAAACTTATTGCAGGAGTTTTGAAGTTCAGTTATGCGAAGGAGTTTAAGATAACACGAATGAGTCATAGAGTACAACTTCTTTTGGGTGCATACCATATGACATTTCCTTTGAAAAGTGTTGACAAAACGATTGAGATGAAATCTGTTCCATACGTATGTTATGGCAACTGTTTATACATTGAGTCTAAAATAGCTAATGTCACAGGCATTTCAGGAGTTAATAGTAAAGGTTCAGTAGTATTCATGTGATTTTATCCCAAGCATATGGGGATTCTAAATTTTTGTCCCTATCGTTATCCCAATTGAATTTTTTTTGGAATTTAAAATTTTTTTTCTGCATGTAAACTTAAATTTTAATTTTTACCACTAAAATGCAATATTTCAACAAATTAATGAGTAATAATATTTTAATTTATAATAATTATTATAAATCTCCTCAATTTAATGTAATTATTGTATTAATTTTTGTTGAAAATATAAAATCTTCAAGTAAATGATGTGAATTTAATATTTTTAGAATGTTGTTTAATTGTACTATATTATGCATGTAAAATTTTGTTACAATACATTTTATATGGGATCCCCATTGCCCAATTGAGAGAAAATTGAGAGGTGGGATTGGGCTAGCCCAATTCAAAATATCCCAGGTGGAAATAAAAAAATTAACAATTCAACATAAAAAAGCATCTTAAATAATAATGATAAAAAAATTTTGTATGAATTTCAATCAAATTTGTTTTTATTCAACTTAAGAAATCACTTCATTAATGAAAGAAGTCGGGTTCACAACATATCCCGATCTTGAAACGAAACAACATGTTTACATGCGATATAAACATGAAGGTAGTCCCAAGTGGTATGTAAAATGCAATGAACTTGTGACACGATCTGATGGCGTAGTTTGCCGGTGTTCAATGCAAGAACAAAGGGAGGATCATTATAAAAACTGGCTTAAGACTCATGTTCACACATGTCAGGCCGGAGAAGCATTATCGCAGCAAACATTACTTGACTACTACAATAAAGGTAAACAGCAAATGATCCAATGTTGGATTTATCGAATGTATACGATGAAATGACCATTTTTACCGGTAAGTTCAACCTTGCCTTAGACACATTTGCATCCCCAGAATTCACGCATGTTGCAAAGATTTTCATTATGTTCACAATATATCAAATGATGAACAAATACAAACAACTTCAGTCAGCTAATATCAATCCGGAAAAACTTGCTGACAAATTATATAAGCCTATTACACGTGATGAGATCCGAAATAGAATGATTGCTATTGCTAACAGCATACACCTTGCTAAAGTTCTCGAATTCGCCAAAAAAGCATACACTTGTGTCGCCATCGATGAAGGCAAGACACATGATTACCACAATCTTGATTTTGTCTTAACAAATCCGTTGGAGCAAATGAAGCCATACCCAGTAGAGGCGATAGATATGAAGGATGGCCAGACAAGTCAGGATTATAAATCCGCAATAACAGCAGGATTTAACAGAATTGACATTAGGAAAGTCAAGATAGGTAGTGTGGTAGTTGACGGAGGACCAGCACAGTTAAAATGCTTCAAAGATACTTGGAATGATTCATTCTATCATGACAGAGATCCAAAATACTACAAGATATTGCTTATTCCCTGTTTGTGTCACAGAATCCACAACAGCTATCAATATATTGCTGGCAAGAACAACCAGTTACAAAGTTTAGTAAAGGATGTGCACAGAATTGCAGAACTTTGTCGCATTCATGCTGACGATATAGGTGCACAATGTCCACAGCATGTATCCACCAGATGGATATATGACTATAATATATGTGTCTTTATTCTTAAGTACGAAAACAAAATCAAGCAATATATAAATGTAGATCACGATAAAATCGTACAATTGAAAGATTGTTTAGCTGTTCTTAAAAAGCTAATCTTAGTATTCGAATCGGATAAGGCATTGTTGGCAAATTGTTACATTTGGCTTCGTAAAGCCATATCAGCTCTCAATCTTTTGACATCCAATTTGCATAATGCATTCGGATCCATCTTGGCATCTTCATTGGATAGCTATACCTTGGACTCTGACTTTGGTGGGCTATGGTGTTTGGCATTCTCTCTCACGCCGAGAGGAAGGTTCTACTTCCATAGAAAGTTTGTTAAAAACGAAGAAGTAGAAGATTTGGCCGATCCCTTGAGTTCCTTTCAAAGTGAGCATATTCCTGATAAAGATCCGGCAGAAGATTTACAGGACATTTACATGGATTCTATTTTTGAGGAAGGTAACACAAACGCTGTAATTGATGTAACAGATGAAGGCACATTTCGTAGAATTGTCGAATCTGATGATCAACTTAGGCTTACATTGCAAGATGTACGCGAGGATAATCATCAGACTGCCGAAAATGATCTAACAGCAGCTAAAGATTACCTCAAGCGCATTTTGGTTCAATTCCGATTGAACGAAAGACAAAAAACGCTTGTACTCTCGTTATATAATACGTTCATCAATAAGGAATCAGACATCTTTGAGAACGATCTGATGGACGAGGCACAAAATTATGCTTGGGAAGAGATCTCGCATAGAATTGGAGAAAAATCCATCCTTGCGGAAATAGCATTACGCTTGTTATGTTCATCTCCTTCGGAGGCAACATGTGAACGTAATATCAAAGCACAAAGGTTAATTTTGAACGTTAGGCGGTTAAGATCCAAGAAAAACTTGTTAAATAGCCGTCATATCTTAATGGCAACTAAATGAAATAAACATTTTGTTATTATTTATTTTTCAATATTAAATAGCCATTTTCTTCACAAATATTTCAATGTGTTTTTACAACAATTTAACATTCAATAATTTATAATGAATCGTTCTCTTTCATTAAACATTAATTAAAACCTCCGGTCATGAATATTTTTTTTTGTTATTATTATTTTGTAATTTAAAATCTAATAATATATAAGAGTAATATTTATTATTTTATATTTTAATTCGTTATGATAATCTTTATATTTACAATTTATAAAGCACCGATCCACAGATAATATAGTTCAGTGGTAAGAGTCATAGTATAAGCCTTAAGTTCCCCAGTTCGACCCAGGGCCTTTTCGTTTTTTTCTTTTTAGATTTTTTTTCTGAAGTTTATTTTTAAGGTTCTCGCTGGCGACCCCCCGTTCACCAAAAAAATTTTCGATTTTTGCTGGCGACCCCCCTTCGCTCGATATTTTTTTTTGTGAACGGGTGGGGGGTCGCCAGCAAAAAAAAGATGTCAAAATTTATCCCAAAAATTTTAAAAAAATCGAAGAAAGTGCATCCCAGGGATTATAAAATTTAAGTTTTCACATCTCTATTCAGTAGAATATAAATCCTTCTGTTATGCAGTCAATTCAATGTTCATTCCAAACGTTCCTGTCATAGCAACTCATTTAGGTAAATGGGTTCGCATTAGTCCTCATAATTTGAAAGACATGCAATTCAGACTTGTTGACTTTCAAGGAGAGCCTGTAGAACTGAAGGCACCAGTGCGAATGACTGTTGAAGTTGACTTTTTAGAAAATATTAAATGCAACAGCTTACAAGAGAACTCAGAGCTAAAAATATAAAGTATGAATGTTATGTATTAGGTCATGAACTTTGGTTGTTGCTGTTTGATGAAACAAATAAATTAGTTATGTCAGTCAAGAGAACAGAAAAATATTGTGTTAGTGAAAACTGCACCAAGTCAATAAGATTAGGTTTGCATTATGAAGATGAGTTCGATACTGTTGAAGAAGTTTTGGATAGATATTACAAATTGCTAACTTGAAATTTTTTTTTGACTGACGGCGCAAAGCGCCAAGATGGGCTCAAAGAGCCCTCCTGACTGCTTTAATTTACTAAAACATATTTCAAACAAAGCTTATATTCTGTTGAAAGTTTTGTATATTCATTCGAATATTTATACTTAAACTCAACTCCTGTAGTTCCTGGTGTTTCAATGATGCGGATGTTACCTATTTTCATGAATAGTGGAGTTTGACCACAGCATTCGATTTCAGGGTCGAGATAGTCAATGACACATTGTTTCCCTGTTATTCGTGAGATAACATTTTCAAGGTCCTCCTTTGTTAGAATTATTTGGTTCTTGCTTATAAGATTTGTCAAAAGCTTCTTATCGTCTTTGAGTAAAATTGTTTGGTATAACTGAAGAAGGTAATGGTCTACGTTATCTGAAGGATTTGTTTGAACATTTGTGTAAGGATTGTCGTTGGCTTCTCTTGAAAGAATTTGGTCCAGTGGTGGATACTCTAACTTAACATCTGATGTAGCGTTAGCGTTTGAAGCTGTGTTTAAATTCACGGCGCCATGCTCCAAGACCGAAGGTCCCGACTTAAGATCTGGCTCTTTTTCTTTCAAACACTCCGAACTATAGTTCTTTATGACAATATTGTTTGTCGTTCGTGAGTCAACATTTGATGTTGGTTCAATTGGAACATTAACGGCACCAGCTAAGATGGATTTGCTTCTCATTTCATATAGAATAAAAACCTTTTATATGTATGAAATGAACAATATACTCGACAAGGGTTTGAATGTAAAGCTAACGAATGAAAATATTGTTGAATTCACTGAGACAGGTGCTGTGTATAAAGATGTAGAACTACTGAACAAAAGAGCTAAGGGAAGAAGCAGGAACATGAACAAAGGGTGGAAGCCTATAAAAATTTATGTCAATGATGGCTCAGGAGGTTCAAACATAAAGTATGCAGAAAGTTATAGAGTTTATGCTCTCAAAGGTGAAAAGCCTTCATTTAAGAACAGCTATTCTAACGCATATCCTCAAAAGCTAACGGATGGGGAAGTGGATGATATGAATGACAGCAAAAATATTAACAGAAATGGCGACAAAGATGCATGGAATTTGTTTACCATCAGTCAATTGAAGGTTAAACTTTAAAACAATGTTGGTCGTTCCCATGGAATATTTTTGACTTTAATGGTATTAGTCATGATATGAATCTCAAGGTATGAACGAGGAGAGATGAGAGACTTATATGCTTCCCAAATTTCTTCAAAAGGTAATGTTATACCTGACTGTTTCCAAATGAGTTCAATGTCATAGCGTGAGAAACCTTGAAAGATAACGAAGTCAGTTATGAGACGTTTTATGTTTAAAGCTAAAAACCTCCATGTTTGCATAAGTATTGCTACAGTTAAATGGTAATGTCTGACTTTAGTTATGATGTTAGCTAATGGTGAGTCAGGCTTTGACACTAAAGAAACAATAAGAATTACCGAAAAAGTGACAAAACATCAAAAACAGGGAGGGAGTCTCAATTTTTATTACTTATATTATTTTACAATATTTATATAAATACTCTTTATAATATATTTTACTATAAAATTATACCTCAAATTCAAATATTTAAAATATTATTTACATAATTATCTCAAAATTATATTTTTATATATTATTTTTCATATGTATAAATCATATAATCTATATCTATGCAAATCTCATCTAAAATTTTTTGAAACAAACCGCTACCATTTTATAATGGTCCATCGTAAATTCATCATAAATTCTGGTACATGTTAGTACCAGAGTCTTCAAATCTCAAACACTCTGATACCAACATGTACCAGATGCGAGTTTCCAATGCCCTCGTACGATTTTCTATTAAGATCTTCTTGAATGAGAAGGTCTTCATAGAAACTCGTACGAGGGCTTCTCTTTTAAATACTCTGGTACCTGCTGGTATCGGAGTCGACTTTACAGCCCTTTCCCCAATTTTGAAGCTAGGGAAAGTTTTCAAGCAATGAAAGGGAAGCTCTCGCTATGAGGTGAAAATCTAGAATTTTTACCTCATAGCGAGTAATCCTTTGTTAATTGCTTGAAAACTTTCTTCAAATTATCAAAATTTCGAGGAAAGTTTCCTTGCTTCAAAGTAGAGATGGAGCCCTTTGAGCCACTGCATATAGGTCAGTGACTCAAAATACTCCATCTCTACTAGAAATCGCCAAAATTTGGGTCGCAATCTTTGAAATGCGACGCAAGTTTTGGCAATTTCGCGAGGGACTTGCTCCATTTGGTGCATAGATTCACACTCTATGCACCAGATGGAACAATTCTTTCGCTGACAGCGGGAAACTTTGTCTGAATAGTTTAACATTCAGACAAAGTTTTCCGCTGTCAGAGAGGGAATGGAAGGGTAAGAGGTATATATTCATAATGTATACCTCTTACTCTTCCATTCCCTCAAGAAAGTTCAAAAACTTGGGTGCAATCAGAACTGATTGCACTCAAGTTTTTGAATTTTGTATAAGGAATTGTTGGCTATGATGTACTGATCATGAATCAGTACATCATAGCCAACAATTCTACCTTTTAACCAAAGATAATTGATTCGTATGTAAAATATTAAGCTAAAATTTCTCTTTCTTTTAGTACACATTCTTCCATTTCGTGTACATGTATCATATATTAAGTACTAGTTATCTATTCTATATCCTTTATCCCAATTTAGATACTCAAAGATAATTCTTTTTCAGAAGAAAAAAAATATTTTCTATTAAACCGTTATTTTTTCAATGTGAGTTTTCAATTTTATTTTTCCTTTTTGCTGCTCAATGCAACATCCTCCACCCGATCCTCCATGCGAGGTTGATCAAGCCATAGGATATTTAGAATATTCTCGTTTTGTTATAGCTGCAGAGCTGCATGGTAACATAAGATTTGTCAAAGACCCACAAAAACTATCAATTGGAACAGGAGTATTAATCTACCACCGATGCGAATACGAAGGCTGCCCAGCAGGCTTTAAATTTATTAAAAATTTCGACAATTACATTTTTAAATCTGCAAACTTAACTCATATTCACTCAGGACCACCACCACAACATAAAAATACACCTACAAGTGGTACTTACCGTGCTTGGATTAAAAAATTTCTCATGAATCACGGAAGTCCACTTAATGCAACACAAGAAGTCAACAAAACGCTTGAAATACCTAAAGATCATACTTGTATTCACATGACTATGAAACAAACTGCAATCAATCAATTGAAATATTATTTACAACAAAAAGATCTTATGTGATCTTTACCAGACATATCTTTAAATCAATTTCAATCTTACAAAACTATGTTAATCAATGGGAAGATCAACATGATGACCTTATTTATTTTGACATTCAAGGTGAAGATACTGATTTTCCAGACAAATTGGTTTTTATTTACTCTGATAATGATATGATCTCTCAAATTCATGAAAAACCACCAATTTATCACTTAGACTCTACGTTTAAATTAATTATTCATGGATTTCCTTTTTATGTATTAGCTACCAAATTTGCTAATACTCATTCTATCCCTTTGTGTTATTTTATAATATATCCAGATAATAGTGAAAATATTTCTTTTTGCTTAAGTAAATATTTTGAAACAACTCACACAGAACCTGAATTTATCATGTCTGACTGTGCACTAAACATTTTCAACGGGATTAGGAATTCATTTCCGGAGTGCAATATCTTTTGGTGCGCGCTACATGTAATACGCGCACTTAAAAAGAATCTCTCAAAGATAAATGATGAAGAGATTAGATCAGAAGTCGAAAAATTTATGAACATTTTATGTTATTATCGTGATTGCACAGAAGAAGATGCTGCAAAAATGTATAAAGAGCACATTATTGATAAAATTCAAGATCAATTGGAATTTAATCAATACTTTACACGTCAGTGGGACATTCATAAACAACAGTGGATAGCCGCTGCCAGACCAAATGAATTAACCGTTGTGAATAACGTTTCTGAATCTTTATTTAAAAAGATAAAATATCACGATTTTGGCTGCGTTAAAAATCAAAGAATTGATATTTTTGTCAAAAATCGTTTAGAAGAAGTTGCACCCAATTACTTTTATCGTATTAAAAACGATTTACTTCAAACAGGTTTTATTCCTTCAATTAGAATTCGCGAGCCTCGATTGACAGATTATAAAACAAAATTGAAAAGAGAAGTTCAATCACGTTTATACCAAGTATTAAATTTTGTTCAGAATCAAGAAGCCAATTTGAATCCATTAAGATTTTTATTGGAAAATGCTGAAGAAAAACTTTCTCAAATAAATGAGAAGATACAAAATTCAATTACATATTTAAGATCGTTTGAAATTCCAAATGAATTGTTAGATACGTATATGTTAGAAATTAATGAATTTTGTTATAATTCTCCAGGTTATATTTTAGAACATTTCGAAGAATTTTTGGAGGATTTCAAAGAAAAGAATAATTTAATAGACTAAAAAATTTATTATTTTTATTTATTGTGAATTTTAAATTGTCACTTTTTAAGTGTTACTCCCTATTGAAAGTGTCACTTTTTGGGTGTCACTTTTTCGGAAATTCTTATATACTCATAAGTATTGCTACAGTTAAATGGTAATGTCTGACTTTAGTTATGATGTTAGCTAATGGTGAGTCAGGCTTTGACACTAAACCTTTACCAGCGAAGTCGTCACAAACTAATAAAGTGTTTGATGGATATTTTTTGAAGGGGTATTTTGAAAGTTTTGATAGAATGTAGTTTGTCAGTCGTTTCATATCGTAAACTCCTGAGTACTGACGTAAGTGGTGTTTGTCAATAATTCTTTCCATCTCCTCAGAAGTCTTTTGCATTCCTGACTGTATAAATTCAACGATGGCATAATATTTCCTCTTACGTCGAATGTAACGTTGAAGAAATTCAATGAGTTCACTGTCTGGAACTTTAACGACAGAGGCTTGAACTTTTGACATAAATGTTTTCGCTGTTGAGTCCATAGAGTCTGAAGTTGCTGATATAATGATTTGGTCATAATATGAGTCATTTCCTAAACGTTCTGTTATGAGTATATGACGAATGAGGTTAAATGTCTTACCTGAACCCATCTTTCCACAATAGAAATACACACCATTTGAACAGAACTCATAATCTTTGCTGAAAGGAAGAATAAGAAAGAGTTAAGTTTGTCTGTAGTTTCATTCATGTCTTCATCTACGTCATGTATTAAATGCTTCATTTTATCTCCATTAAAAATGCAAGTCAGAAATATTCAGAACATAGCACCGAGTCTAACTGACAAGAGTATAAAGATATACTATGAACATGTTATGATGAAACCAACCAAAATTCAAGAAAGTCAGTATACTTATGAATATCCAAGACACTGGGTAGAGTATGTAGGAGGTGAGAAAGCTATTGAAATCAGACAGGTTCGAAGTATTCCAGCAGGAAGAACAATATTATTGAAGAACTTTAATGTTTTGAGATATAATGATGAAACAAAGAAGCAAGATAGTTTCCCTGTTGCTGTGTATGTGAACTTAGATACAGGAGATGACATGAAAGTTTTTAATACAAAGCTTCAAACGGTAGTGAGAGAACAACTGACTGCGGAAGGACATCCATTACCTTCAGAAGTTACCATAGCATATAATTTTGAAACAAACTCAATAGATTTTAAAGTCGTCTCTGCAAAGAAGTCAGGTTTTTACATTTAATGAAGCAGATGTATATTCGAATGAAAACTTCAAAGCTATTGCATGGTTAGATAATGACGATTGCTTTAAGAAAATATTTAAATACAGTGACTCAACGATGTCAATAGATGACCTTCGTGGAATGTTACCATCGACGTTTACAGTAGAAGGTTCAGCAGGATTGCTTACAAGATTGTCAATTGGTGGTATTTGGTCTCGTGAGAACATTGTTATAAAATCCAGTATAAGTGAATTTGCTGAAGAATCTATATTATGTCTTTCAAACTACATGTATTCGCCGCCGAAGCATTATAGTATAACAAACTTTGTCAGTAAGTTTAACATAAGACTTGTCGAACCTTCTTCAATGAAAGATGTTGTGCTACCCAAAGACGGAAAGGATGGACTCATTATTGAAATGATTTTAATTGCATATTAAATGAGCTTGTTCTTGAAGGTCATTCATGATGAAATAACTGTTGTAGAAGATGTTAGCAATTGTTCAGACATTTTGAAGCGTATAGATGAGATAAGAAAGAAGTTAGATAGACCGCAAAGCAGTGAGGGCGAAGCCCGTGAGAACGCTTATGTTTCATTGACTTTCTCCAGTAACGAGAACTTTTATGAGATAATATTGAAGAGAGATGATTTAATATGGTGTAAATGGTAGCTTGGGCAGCTTTAGGCGCAATGGGAACAAAAGCATTAGCATTTGGAGCAAAAGCACTTGGAGCTTATGACGCAGTAAATAAAATGAGTGGAGGAAGGGTTTCGAAGACATTAGATGCAAATAAAGGGAAGATTGGAGGCTGGGTTGCAAAGAAGTTAAGATTAAATAAAATAGGGCTCATAAATAGAGCATCCAATTTGGTTGCGACTGAGTCAGAAAATGCTTTAGGAAAGGACGATGAGTTTGCAAAACACGCAAAAGACTTTAATGACCAGATGAAAGGTGAAACAATGCATTTAAATAGAGTCGATGGAACTAAAGAAAATGTTTCTTCTCCACCAGTAGTTCTTCCGTATGGTCCCTATGGAATGTATGGAAACCCTTACGAAAGACCATTTGACCCATTGACTGGTGGAAGTAACTGGTATCATTACGGACGAAGAAGAAAGACAGTCAAGTTGGAGACAGACGTGAAGAAAGCAACTAAAAAGAAACCAAGGAAGAGAGTTATAAAGCAATGAATTCAACAGGGTGAAAAAAGAGGTGAGATCTCACCACTTCACCTAAATTTATTTTTGTGCTATGTTTTCATACGTGTGAGGGTGGTGATATCATTAATTTTTAAGTTTATTTTTTATTTTATTTTTTATTTTATTTTTTTATAAATGACAGAACAAAAGCAACTCATACAAATCGAAAAATATAACAAACATACATTTAAACATTTATTCTTCCTTCCTGAGTATAACATGTTCTTTACACTTCATCCTAGACCAGTTGACTATACATTGACTGTGTATAAAGATTGTCATGGTAGTTTTATAAAAACTTATGATGATGAAGGTAAGTTAACAAGACTATGCATTTCAAAACTTGAGAAACTTTATGACTTCAAGTATGACTACAATAGAGTTAACATTGACGATGAAGATATAGAAGAAAATTTATGAGAACGTTTATTTTTTCATTAGTGAGTTCGTTAGTGAGGTGAAGTGGTTGGCGGCTTTGTAAATATTTAAGGTTAAGTTAGTGTTGTCGTTTGTGTTGTAAAATATACGTTAGCGGTTTCGTAAAGTGTCAAATTCACATATAATGGGTAAGTAGGTGCGCAGTGCCTCCGTACACTTGATAGGTGTATTAATTGCGAAATCCTTGAAGAAGAACGAACAGAATGTGTTGACGAGGTAGCCGAGCATGATGAAGAGATCCAGCAAGCAGAAGAGGAACAAATGCTTAACGACGATCATGCAGCCGAAACAAATGCCGATGGTTCGAGGAATTCCTTGGTCTGGGATGTTGTAGATGAAGAGATAAAAGATCTATACACATTCATGATAACAATCCTCAGACAAAGAGCAATTGCCGAATCAACAGTTGATCCAACGATCAATAAAGACGATAGAGCCAAGGAATTGAGTGATGCTTACGATTTCTTCATAGAGCAAGATGATTCCCATCTTATAAATGGTCATCATCTTGCTCAAAATGATGGCAAGTTTTGGTACATGAATGGCATAAAGCAACTAAAAGCAATAAGACCAATTGGAAAAAGGATGATGTCACTTTCGTGCAGTGAAGCAGATGTAGAACGGGTAATATCTGAATTGCGAAAGACAAGAAATTCAATGAACGAATCATGCAAAGAAGAATATGTAGCATGCCGCTTCTTCATCAAGTTGAATGATGATCAATTTGATATTTGATTTTGTTTTTTAATAAAATTTATTAAATAATTTGTTTTAAAAAGTATTATTTTTATTCGTAAAGATATTAGACAGAAGGTGGCCAGCCTAATGTCTATCAATCTTTAATATTAGTAGTAATTTCCCGCATTTCTGAATGATGATTGATTAGCTTTGTTGTTATTGATGTAAAACTGGATAAGTATTAAATAATTATATTAATCTTGGCCAGGAGACTGCTGATGGCCAGTCAGCAGCGGCCACTATGAATCATTATAATTATTTAATACCTAAATTGAGGTAAAAAGCAATAAGACTTGCCGAGCTTCATGCCCCTACCTCATATAAATAGAATCACACTTTATTGAATCAACATCTATAAGAATGAAGTGTTTTGAAGCTGAAATAATATTGAATAGAAATTAATTTTTTCTGAAATTTTGAATGAAATTATGGGAAATAAAAAAATTACTAAATATTGTATTCATACAAATATTGTTGTAAACAGAAATTCATCAAAAGTGACACCTCAGAAAAGCTAAAATATTGAATTTTTGGAACTTTTGATAGAGCACGTTTTTAAATATTAATTAAAGTAAATGTATATTTTGTAAAGATTCTTTTTAATAAAAAAATAAAATTTTGAAGAAGAACACAAAATCTTCTGAAAAATAATATCACATAAACTCATATTATTTTCTAATATATAACTATTTTATATAAAAATCAAATTCAATGATCTTAAAAGCGAAGGATAAACCTCAAAATTTACGAATATAATGAGTGGGAATAAAAAAAAAAAAAAAAAAAAAAAAAAAAAAAAAAGGTAGTGGGGCTTCCAGGCACTTCGTGCCCTCTAGCCCCTGAAGATATTTAGTATAAATGAAGTTTTTATTCGGTATATTCTGAATCTTGAATGTCTTGGAAATTTTCTTCTTCTTCGCTCTCTGAGGTGAGGATTTCTTCGACTTCTTCTTCGTCATCTGGTGCTACGTGTCCAGCTATAAATACTTTGTAGAGTCCATCTGGAGGTGTCTGTATTATGAATGTGGTATCGTGTAAGAATACAAACTCAACATCCTGTTTGAATTGGCAATTTGAATTAGTGAATTCTGCCAATTTTATAGGATGTCCTTTGGTAGCTTTCGGGAAGCTTGAAATACTAACTTTGCCACCGTATGGAACTCTTTCTGGTGTATCTAACGCTATAGTGGATATGACATGGAAATTGTCTTGAAATTCTGGTAAAGGTTGTATACAATATAACCGTTTTGACTGTCCTGGTTTGGTAAAAAAGTATACGTAAAAGGACCTTTGCCCATACTCATCCAATTCTTCGAGATAGTTGTAGGTATTGGGATATATGCTGACATACTCAGCAATTTTCACATTTCGCAAATAAGTTTGCATATTTTTGGGGAAAAGTCTAATAAATTGGTCGATGGCTTGTAGTGCAATTAGGTTTGCTGTAACAGGCAAGTATTGAACAAACAAGTCCACGAGAACACCTGGGTCTTTAACTTCATTTTCAACTGGTTGCAAACTATCCATAACAGACTGAAACACTTCCGAATAATCGGTGTCGTCTTGAATTCCCCATTGGTTTTTGAGTTTTTCAAGGAGTTGAAGTCTTTTTTTAGCATATTGCCTGCGAACACGTTCAGGTATGGTAGTGTTTTCTTCTGTATTTTCTGTATCTCCTGATTGAAATTGCTTCGCGAACGCGAGGTATCTCATCTGGGACCTTGTCGTCATCGATGACGCGCTTGGTTGTTCCTCTGTTGTTTCGTTTGTTTGTATGGTATTTTCTTGAGTAGATTGTCTTGAATTGTTGGACAATTGGTTTGCAATTGGAGAAGACTGTAAAACTTGTCCTGTTGTGTCTGGTACAACTGTATCTGTTGTTTCGTTTGTTTGTATGGTATTTTCTTGAGTAGATTGTCTTGAATTGTTGGACAATTGGTTTGCAATTGGAGAAGACTGTAAAACTTGTCCTGTTGTGTCTGGTACAACTGTATCTGTTGTTTCGTTTGTTTGTATGGTATTTTCTTGAGTAGAATGTCTTGAATTGTTGGACAATTTGTCTTGAATTGTATGAGGAAGTTGCTTTGGTATTATAGGAGGTCGTAAGGGTTTTGAGAATGGTGAGACATAAGTTGTAGGAACTTTAACTGCAGAGGTAGTCGACGAATTGTTTGCGACACTTTTTCTTCCTTCCATTAGACAAAAATGAACTGTTTTTTTCGGACTACTCATAGAAAAGTTTAAAATAAACCGTTTTCGTCAACGGAGACCCCCTCTATTTTTGTATTTTATTGAAAAGTCTCCGTTGGCAAACCGTTCCATCTCAAATATTGAATGAACTATAAACGTTTTTTGTTTTCTATACATACTTTTTTGTCCAACGGTAAAACTTTTTACACAACGGTTTTGAGAGTCGTCGCCGTTGACTTTTTTGTAGAACACTCAAAATAGTACAGCTTTGTCCAGACAAGTAAGGGTCTATCGTCGCTACAGGAAAAGTTACAGGCGTTCCAAGGAAGTATACTTTGAGAAGCCTTTTCCCTTATAGAATGAGATAGGACGGTTATTTTACAAAACTGACAACACTTTGACCGAGTAGTTTTTTTGTGCTGAACAAAAAGTGTCATATAAACATCTGTCAAAAACCGCTTTTTAACTTCACTTAAAATGCCACGTAAGCTACGTAAGAATATACGTAAGAGGAAGGGAGCATTGAAACATCCAAAAGTAAAACTGACACCACAACAACAGTTGCAACAACAAATGCTGAATGACCCCACTATGTTGCAACAAATGTCAAGCAATCCTATGCTCTTAAACCGAGTTCTTGGTGCACAGAGTGGAGGTTTAAGAGCGGCACTTTTAGCGAAAATGGCAGGCTATGGTGGAGCTGCAGACGGAACAGCTTATAACCCTCAAAGTCAAATGAATTTGAGTTCACTCAAAAATCAAATAACAGATGTCAAAAAGTCAAACATAGACATACAGAAGCAAATAAGTGAAAACGAAAAGAAACTAGAATATGACAGACACACAAAGAAACTCAATGAGTTAAACGTAGAGAAAAAGAAGAAAGAAGAACAACTGAAAGAACTAAGTACAGAGGAATATGCAAAAAAAGTGTCAGAAAAAGCAACAGAAGTAGCAAAAATGGAACAAGATGTCATAAATTTGAAAAACCATACTACTCAATATAAAATACTGAAAGATGAAGAAATAAAACAAAAAGCCCTGAAGACATATATGGATAGCGATGAGTATAAAAAGAAGTTGAAGCAAATGTAAAGGCAGAAAAACTTTTACAGTTGCAAAACCAAACCGTACAGTATGAAAACTTAGCACAAGAAAGTAAAAATAACGACGCGCTATGCAAAAGGCAATGAAAAGCGCAGAATATATAAAAGCTAACAATGACTGGTTAGATGCCCAAGCCAACGCTAAAGCAGCCCAACTCATAGGGTCAATAAGGACAAAAATACAAGCGGATGAAGACAGTTCAAATGAAGCTTTAACAAATGCTGACTTTAAGAACGCCTTCGAAGCTCTTCATAGTAAGGTGAAACAAGTGAACGACTTCTCATCTGGAAAGAAACTGAAGTCTGAAGGTTTCGACAAAGAGTTAAAAGAAGTAGCACAAAATATGACGAAAATAACAGATGCAGCAACGAGACAGGCAGTTCAAAGTGCCTATGACGCCGTTAGAGCAACTGTTGTGAAAAGTCAAGAAAAAGAGTTACAACAGACCAAAACAGACCTAGTAAATGCTTTCTTAAAAACGAAAAGTCAGGTAGGACATTACGCTGCAGATGGAACATATGTGCCAGCTGGTGGAACTTATATACCACCAAACCCTCCAAGAGAAGCACCTGCACCAGGACTACCTAAACATTTACATCGTCACATGGACACAGACACAGGCATGCACCAAAACCACCTCCAACAACCAGCACACAACCAACACAAACCAGCACAGCAACCAACAGTTCAAAACCCTGCACAACAACACCACAAACAGAGCAAGGACATAAAAGAAGTAGAGAACAAGGAAACCAAGAATTCTTAAAAATGCTTAAAGAAGAGTGTGGTTTCCCAGATACTGTTGACTTTAGTGACAGATATAAAGAAGCTATTGGAAAGTTCAAGGATGGAAATACTGACCCGAACCTATTTAGCTTTATGGCTCAGCACCAAAACGGATATAATCTCAAACCTGGAAAATACAAGCTCGCTAAGGGATATGATTTAATAGCATATCATCCAAATGACATGATGAATTTACTCCGAGATATTTGATGTCAGAGCTAAATGACAATTCAACTTTCGTCATGAAACGCGTAAAAAATAGAGACGGAACGAAAGAACAAAAGCTTATGAATGCGGATGACGTAGATAGGGAAATTGTTGAAAACGGTCTCGGAATATATGAAATGCCAGCAGATGAGGTACAAGAAACTCCACAGGAAGAAGTTCAGATACAACCAGACATGGAAGAAATAGTTCAGCAACAACAGCTAGAAGAGCCTGAAGGAAACGAACAAGTCCTCCTTTGGAAACTAACTTCACAGAACTAGATGAAGATTTGGAACAGCCGAAAAATCTTGACCCTCAACAAGAGTATGCGGAGAATATGGAATATTTCCAAGAGTCTAAAAAAAATTCGGCTGACATAGTAGAAGAATATCGAAAAATGTTTGCCGACATACAAAAGACTCCAACACCAGATGAAAATATTCAGCATAGAATGGAAGAACTGAAAAAAATGTACACAAATACAACAACCCTTTTTACTTACGAGCATTTAACGTTCAATCTTCGGATGAACTCGGTGAAGATAAAAGGTTAAATTTCAAGAAAACATATAGAAATGAAACATTGTTTAAAGTTCATTCAGAACCTAACCAAGATGGAAACAAACCTACTTTTGTTTCTGCAGACGATGGAACTACAATGAGATGGGGTCATAAAGCTAATCCAGATAGGTGGTTCATAAACTTACAACCACAATTCCAAGAAGTTGTAGACGCAATGGAAGTCAATGGTGAACAGATATAGCTGGTATTTTAAGCGCGGCTTTAATGCCATTGAAAGATATGAAACATGCAGATATTTTGGACCAGTATGAAATGAACATGGCTGATGGAAATATAACACCTGACGTTCTAGAACATTTATCTCAAAGAACTACACAGAACCATAGAGATGGTATATTTGGTGAAGAGTTTAGAAAGAAAGTTAGGGAGGGAGAAGGAAGAGAACCTATTGTACATGACCTTGCAAACGAAAGTTTACAAAATGTCATAAAAACTTACTTTGCAGACAATGAACCGAGAAGGGATGAATATTTAAGAAAACTCAAATGGACAGTACCAAATGAAATGTTAGTATTGAAAAACATGTTCCTTGACAAAATAAAACCAACTAGAAATAAACGACGCAAGACTGAAAGATTGGGTAAAAGCTTTCCCATTCACAAAAGATATAGTTGGTAACATGGAAAGAAAACCAGAATGGCTACAAAAACATATATTTGGAAACGAGCATATTCCATATGGACAGGCACTGTTTGAAGAGCTTGAACCAGAAACTCAGGAAAGAGTCATGCAAACAATACGCGAAGACTCAAATACAGACTATGACAAACTCTTTCTAGGATATAGGTTACCTGAGATGGGCGACCAGAGCCAAAAGGCAAAAAGGACATGGGAAATTTGCAACATACTAGATGAACATAATGCAAAGATGCAACAACTTCAAGCAGAGGGCAATGAAGGAAAAAGAAGAGTTAAAAACTCAGTCAGGAAGAAAGTAAAGCTTGGTCCACGTGGGTTCTATTATGACATATAAATCCAACTATTCTATATTTTTACTCATATGAAATGTACGCCGCTCAGAATATAACGCCAACAGTTTTGGATGCTATGAATGGAAATGTTTCCGAATGGTATAACGAATGCGACAATGCCATTAGAAGGTCAGAAATAGTTCCTGGAACTTACGAATATACAACTGCTGTTTCTTATGGAAATGTAGGTGAGTTTGGAGAAGGTTCTTCAACAACAGTAGATATTGCTTGCGACAGGTTTCATATAATTTCTATTGACAACTCATTTTATACGTGGAACAAGACATTGAAATAAAACCTTCTGCCAAGTTGTCTGACAAGAAAGGTTGCAATGGAATTTTCTATGTCGGATACCAATATGCTCCAGAAGTTTTCATGGGATATAAGATATATTCTAACTCTGACTTAGTTCAAACAGTAACATGGGCAAACTATGAATGGTTCGCTTTGAGAAACTCAGTACAACCACAAGCTAGAGAACAAACAGACCAGTATGCAACTATTGAGAAAATAAGAAGACTTGACCCTAACGTTCCAGGAGTTTATGTTAACCTTTCTGGACAAACTGCAGCAGCAGTAACCAAAGTAAAATTGAAACTTAGAGTTCCTTTGTCATCTTTCCTCATCTTCAGGTTTTTAAGATACTTGCCAAACTGGGCAGGAAAAATTTCTATCGAACTTACTCCAAGCAAAAATAACTTAGTCATTGCACCAACACAAGACCCATTCACTCTTACAGAAGTAGAGGGAACAAATAAAACGTCATTCGCCTTTTGCAAAGACAAAGTTGACTTAGACTTTGGTTTCTCAAACCTCAACACTGAAGTAAATTATTTTCAATGCTGCTGGAATGCTTGGACCAGTTAAGTTAAGTTCACATGCGAAAAATTTGAATGCAAGAGAATAGAAAGCAGACTTGCAGTCTATATGTTGGACCCAGATATTTCAAATGCTTTAGCTGCCAAATATATTGCAGTTCCACTTATGTTCCCTATACACCAAATATCTGTCAAAGACTTTGCAGGTGAAGTTGGAAACCAAAGTGCTGACCCAGGTGCAAGAACAGATATTGCTTTAACAACTGCAATGAAACATGCAGATACTATGTTTGTACTGTTCAGACGAACTATAAATGACTATTCTTGTTTCTACAACCCTGGTATTAAATATCATATAAACATAGATGGCAAATATTATCCAAGAGAAGAATATTCTACAGTTGAGGATATGAGGTCATACAACTTGACATTAGATGCTATGAACTTTAACAACAACTTCACAACAACCATTACCCTTGAAATGCAAAGTTCTAATATGCCATATGTGAAAGTATGGACCCATACAGGAGCTCAAAAAACACAATATACAAATGGAGACCGTTCAAACTTTTGGCTTGGCATTCCATTTGCTGACTCAGAAGACTTTATGGGTGGTATTTCAACTGTTGGTACAGTTCAAATACAATATACTGGTGACAGAGACGGTCCAGATGAATTGAAAGCAAAGAAGTTTACAAAACCAATAGCACTTTTCACGGAAGATGCTCTTTTGAAATTCGTTCGATGAAACCTGCTGGAGCTCCTCAGATTGGCATAACGACAGCTTCCATCGAGCAGATTTTGGCAGCAGGTCAGTAAGTTGTTCTTGAACTGACTTCTCACCATCGTAAATAGTTATGACACCAGTTTTGACATAAAATTGTATTATAAACTTACCTTTAGAAATATCTGTAAGTTTTGTTGTTATATTTTTGTCAACGTCAAGAACTTTCACCATTTCAGTTATACCAACTTTCTTTGCTTTATGAAAATATTTTGGTTCAGCAAATATTGCTATTCTATAACATTTACCATTGTTTGTGTAAAGAACTATTCTGTCAATGTATTTGTATTGTTTGTGTGTGTAAACTTTGTTTTGCTTCAATTCGAAGAGATACTCAAATACGTCCATCTTTTTATTCTAAGTAAAATGTCATTTCCGAAAATAGAAGCGTAAGTGTTTCAAAAGGTTTAATGGCGGTGGCAGATGTGAAGTTAAATTCACCAACTCAAACAAACAGTCAAAGTGTTGTTGTCAATGTCAAAGAAAGAGATGTTGAAGTGGGGAAACCATACGAAGACGAAGATGGTATAACAATAGTTCCTGTAAAAGAACAACCAACATATCCTGAAGTTAGCAGAGACTTAAGTTCTGTTGCAGATATTCGAAACGACTACCAACAACTTAAGACAAACTTAAAACTCAGGAGAAGATTTGTCAAGCTTTAGGTATAATGTTAAACTTGGTCGAACACAACCCTGTAAAAGTGAACTCATATGTCATCACCTCATGAAATTTTGAAAGAACTATTGAAACTTTTGACAGAGGCAGACGATATAAACATCAAAGAAATAGAACCGACATTGCTTGCTGTGGTGTTTCATATAATGTCATTGACAAGATATACGTTATGAAGGAGGTGAAACGTTGAACTTAAAATATAGTTTCCCAGACGTCATAAAAATTTTGACGACACAACATTTCATTAAAGTTTTGTTTGCTAAGTAAATGGCAGAAGACATAGTGGTTTATACTATTACGACTAAAAACCCTGAGTCATATAATTCTATAACAACAAACTTACAAAGTCCTCAAGGACGATATTGTAAACTGACCTTAAACACGATGACGACTAAAGCCTGTTTTTGCTCTTTTGACACCAGACTTTGTTGTTTGTGAATGGTAAAAATACTTCTTTGAAGATACTTACTCAGATATACCACCAACAGGTTTTGTTGACTTATTTAATACTTTAAGGACGGATGTAACATGTGCTGCAACTAGAGCAGGTTTTCATTATGTTTGGATGTCCGACTGGTTTACTATAAACGATATGAGCTATAATACAAAACTTATATCTGGTTTTTACTACCAACAGTTTCCTATAACAGGAAAAGGTGTCATACAAGGTCTATCTGTTCCATTGACTTTAAGTACACCTATTTTATATATTGTTTCAAACTTAGGTTCAAAGTGCTATTCGAATGTCGACAGAAACTACTATGACCAAAAGATACTCATGCGTATAAACAACACTTCTCTGCTGGTTTGCCTATTGTTCATTCGAATGCAGAGTTTCAGCTTTAGTAACTCAAACACTTTAGCAACATAAACTTAACCTTAGTTGACGCAAACTTTTGTTCCTGTAAAACTTTTATGTCCTATGTATTTGTCAATGAGGCAGAAGTTTCGAATTGGAAGATGCAACTGGTGAAAGTATTGTACTACAAGAACAACTTCAACAACAAATAGCTCAAGAACAACAAATGCAACAAATGGAACAAACAACAAAGTCAAGAATAAAAAAAATATTTTTTTTATTTTTATAAAAATGTACAGAATAGATGTTTCAGATTTTTATGACTTCCAAGCATTCAGAAATATGTGTCCATTTAGAGACTATAACAAAGCAGTCGAGAATTTGAAACGTTTAGTCATTTATGTCGACTCTGCCCCAGAATGTTATGTCATGAAAGAATGGGATGTTGTCTTTAACAAACCAAGAGCAACAATAGTTTCAGAACAAGAATGTAGACAGAAACTTAAGAAAATAAAAGTCGTACAAGTTGGATGAAGATGTTAGATGCTTGGGATATCTTATTGTCAAAGTTAGAAGATTTTTCAGTTCGTGGTATAAAGTTCTATACACCTTCTCCAAACTTCTATTCTATCTTCACTGGATATAAATACGAACAAGTAGAATGGAAAGAAAATGTTATAGAAGCTTGGTTAGACCATGTCAAAGAAATTATATGCAATGGAAACGAAAGAGTCTATGAGTATATCTTATGTTGGTTTGCAAACATCTTACAACATCCAAGTGCTAAAAATGAAACTGCTCTCATTATAATTGGAAAACAAGGAACTGGTAAGAACACATTCTTTACAGATATTTTGTGCAAACTGTTAGAGGGCTATTCGAACCCGAATATGACAAACTTAGAAAACATCTGTGGCAAGTTTAACTCCTCAATAGAGAATATGAAACTTATAGTATGTAACGAACTTCAAAGTATAGATACAACAAAAGTTTTGAACTCAGATGCTTTGAAGAGTCTTATAACAGACAAAGTTGGAGTTGTTGAAAGAAAATATAAAGACCAAAGAGTTTGTGAAAATGTTGCAAACTTCGTCATGGTTTCAAACAACGCTGTTCCGATGAAGTTAGAAAGTTCTGACAGAAGATATGTAGTTGTCAGAACGTCAGATTCTCATATGCAAGATACAGAATATTTTGACGACTTAGCAGAAACTTTGACACCTGACTTTTACAACCACTTGTTCTCATATTTCATGACATTAGATATTTCTAAGTTCAATCCAAGACAAATTCCACATACCGAAGAGAGACAAACATTGTTAGAAGCAAACAAGAGTGTATATGAACTGTTTATAGATGAGACTAACTTTGAGTGTTTAGATGAAAGGTCATTGTACGACTCGTATAAACAGTATTGTCAAGAATATGGTTATATGGCAGCTTCTAAACGTACATTCTTGGCAAATGTCAAAAGTCTTTTAGATGTTCAGAACGGCGTATATACAAAGAAAAATTTTTCTGAGTAAATTTAAAAAAAATATTTTTTTATCCGATAGAAAAGATGACGAAATATATTTCAGTAAATAAGTACATGACAGAAGTCAAAGATAAGTTAGCTCCATTCGCATATTTGAATGTTTACTTCTACAATTTTGAAAAGTCTACATTTGACAAAATTTGGAACATTGCACCAGTTAAGTTTGCTGTTGTGACTAAAAATGGTGCGAAATTTGAAGACTTAGACATAGAAGGTTTGTTAGCAGTCAAAGAAAATTTTGACAGAAGGTTTTCAAACCTTAAAGAAGGTAAAGCATACAAACTTGTTATACCTTATGAACCAAAGAAAGCAGACGACTATGAATATTATGAGTCTAAGATAGTTGAAGTTCAAGGTAAATTGGGTAAAAAGATTTTAGAGTCTAAGCCAGTGTTTGCTCCTAAAGAGGAAGAGAACATTGACATTGACCCAGAAATGTTCTAAAAATAAAATTTTATTTTTACATGTCAAATTTCTTTTTCTCTGGAACTGGCTCTGGTTCTTTCTTCTCTTCTTCTACTTTCTTTCTTCTACTTTCTTTTCTTTCTTTCTCTCTTCTTCTTCTTCTCTGGTGGAGTTATGTCAAATTTCTCAACCATATTTATGTAAAAGTTCTTTGTCCTTTAATAGCTCTTCTATTCTGTTTTCTATTTCATCTTCAAGAACAGCGCATGTGTCTTCTTTGCATTCTAAGAACTTTTGTTGGACTTCATCTTTCCAATCGGCGTCATCTCTGTCAACAAGTCTGTCATTGACAAATTTTAAGACTTCTCTGCTAATGTTTTATGGTTCTTGTCATATTCCCAGAAACAGAACTTTAGAACAAATTCACCTTTCTTGTTTACACTATGTAAGATTTTATGGTCGACAGATGTTTTGCTGTCGAAAAGCTTGTCTCGAATATAGATAGCGAAATCACTAGACATTTTCTAAAAGATAAAAATTTTAATTTTTCTAAAAATATGTTAGAAAAAAAGTTTGCTGACATTGACAAGAAATTTGAGAATGTTTTAAAAAGAACAAGAGGAAGTTAGAAAATGCTCAGATAAAAGCCATACATGACAAGTTCTTATTTGCTCAGAATGGTATAACAGGTCTAATCGCACCACCTGGGTCGGGTAAGACTTTCACTTATCTTAAAATGGCTGCACAACAACAAGAACTAGATGAGAAGAACCCATTCTATGAGTTAGTTGTCATTTGTAGTACTTCTGGTCAATTTGACCAAACCGTCAATTCGTTCAAAGATATTATAAAGAAGTCTAAGTTAGTATGTATAAAGGATACTGAGTTGTTAGATTGGATAAAGAAGTACCAAAGAAGAGTTTTGAAGTATAATGCTATAAATGAGTATATAAATTCTAAGTTTAAAGACCCAAATGAGGAAATGCAGAGAATATTAGAGAAGAAACACTTCAGAAACAAACAGAAAGAGATAGAATACATTTCGAAGAAATTGCAATCTTACGATTGGAAGACTTACCCTCATAGATGTCTTCTTATCTTAGATGACTTTGCTCTCATCCTTTGCTTAAAGAACAGAGAACAAGATATGTGTCGAATTCTTAAGAAGCTCAGACACTTTAACATCTCAGTTGTCATTTGTGTACAGACAGCAAAGAGTTTAAGTAAGGATGTAAAGAGAATACTTACTGATATCATACTTTTCCCTGGATTGTCCGAAGACGATTTCATGGAACTTATGAAAGAGTCCATGGCAGGTAAGTTTGACAGACATGAACTATGGGAGAAGTACAAAGTCATACAAGACCCTCATACTTCTTTCAGAATTCATATCTACGCAAACAAAGTTCAAATTGTAAAAAGTCAGCAAAAATAATGTTTATGTTAGAATGTTAGATCTAACATGTTTTCTAACATGTTTTCTAACATGGTCTAAAACATACAAAACTCATGAAATTTCATACGGAATTCAATAAAAATAATGTTTATGTTAGAATGTTAGATCTAACATGTTTTCTAACATGTTTTCTAACATAACTATTTACAAGCGTTTTACATGGTATATGTTGCGATGGTTCATGACTCTAAACAATTTCGTAGCTTCGATTTCTTCACGAAGGATATCGAATGTTTTAACAATGCCGAAAGTTTCTTTATACTTCTTCTTGA
Organism: Trichomonas vaginalis G3; assembly: GCF_026262505.1. Taxonomy (NCBI): domain Eukaryota; phylum Parabasalia; order Trichomonadida; family Trichomonadidae; genus Trichomonas; species Trichomonas vaginalis. Next base: position 8,451,795 of record NC_067205.1, read on the forward strand.
CGTCAGATAGAAGGAAATCTTCTGCTGTTGGATAGTTTTTGTTCAGAAATGTCAACATGTCCATTTTATCTTCTGCTGGTTTCTCTACTTCTTTCTTTAAGTCAGCATAGTCGTTTCTCATACGTTCTATCTCTTTGACGGAGTAGTTATATTTCCTCATTGCTGCTTTACATTTAGAACATTGTGGGTTCATTTTTGCGTTATATTCTGAAACCTTACCTGCTAAAACAACCAAGGCGTCAATGGTTTTCTTTAACTCAAAAGTTGCTGGTTTTATTTGTTCGTTCCATACCTTACCCCTACTATCTTTATCTCTTATTTCCCAAACACATTTTGCAACTAACGAAACAAAGTTGTCGTAGGTCTTAAATTCTTCGGATTTGTAAAGGTCAGAGATGTTCTTATATACCATGTCGCAATCTTTGTCCATAACCTTATGGTTGCAATGAAAACCAAGGAATTCATAATTTACCTTTCGTATGAACTTCTTTATTTCTACTGAGTCAGTTGCTTTGACTTCTATTTCGTCAAATTCGGGAATGGTTAGTTTTTGTTGTTGGATTTCAGGCAATTTGGGTAAATGGTCAATAATATCTTGCATTTCATAAAGATACTGTTCATTTGTTTCATCTTTCGCACTACAGTCTAAATTACTTGTTAAAAGTTCTTGCTTTATCTTCTGGATTTTTGTTTCGAAAGTATATGAAGAAGGAATGAAGCTTTTCATCTCTACTAACATTGAAGTTGGGTTCATGACTAACGAGTTTGGTGCTGTTGTTGCTAACATGTTCTTACAATAAAAATAAAAAATATTTTTTTAAAAAAACCAACTTTATTTTTTAATTCGGGAAAATTCATGATTTTCGAGAGTTTTAGACCATGTTAGAAAACGTGTTAGAAAACATGTTAGAAAACATGTTAGATCTAACATTCTAACATAAATTATATTTTTGGTGTAAATTTCATGATTTTCGAGAGTTTTAGACCATGTTAGAAAACGTGTTAGAAAACATGTTAGATCTAACATTCTAACATAAACATTATTTTTGCTGAATTCAGCAACAAAATTCAAATTGTAAAAAGTCAAGCTTGAAAAATCTAAGTGTTTAGTCTTAGTAAGATGGTAGCTTCTTAAAGCAAATACCATTGCTGAGTTTTATGTACGTGAAGAGAAGTACAATGAATTCAATTACGAGTACAATTGCAATGACAACTAAGGCAACTATTTTTGTCTTTTGCCAGCAAGGGTACTTCTTCTCTTCCAATGGTTCGGCAGAACTATACTCACTCATGAGAAATGCCAAAACGGTTTAATAGAAAAAGTGTTATTTTTTCATGTCCGAAGACTCGAAGGTGCAACACTTCCAAAATACCGACGAACTCAGAAGAGCAGCATGGCAGTATGTTCTTGACAACTTCTTTGAGTTCTCCAGGCACACCTTGGGAAAATGCTGAAGAACTCCGACACAGAGAATTTGGAGAAATTGCACTCCAATACTACATTGACAAACAAAGGGTAAACAAAGGGGTAAAAATAAGACTAAAAACTTAAGGTTTAAAAAAGTGACATTTTTATGAGCTCCGAGTCACCGAGAAAACTTGTCAGATGTTAGCAGCTTACTTCCCTGAGGAGGATGGAAGCGTTACATACGTAAGGTTCAAAAACAACGAACCTGGAATTGCGTTACCAAATTCGCAATTACATGACCATGGAAGAGTACGAAAGGTTCCTACAAGAGAAACCAGCTCTAAACAACTCAGAAAAGAAAGAATAAAAAGTTTAACTCGTAATTGTTTATTTTTTTACTTGTATGGGCAAGCTGCAAGAATGAAGTCGACTAATGCTCAGTCTTTGTCTTGACGCAGTA